>NC_142798.1:30711678-31069099 GCF_049724085.1 Artemia sp. Qi Xiang Cuo
ACAAGCGTTTCTAGCTAGAATCCTATGTATAGACACGTGTCTAGCCAGAATTCAATGTCTAGGCAACGACCGTTCACAAGTAAAATTCGGCGCCCAGCTAGACACGCTAGACAAGGTGCTTGGCTCGACATTGAGTTCTAGACTCTAGAACTCAATGTCTTGGATTTTTGATTACAGCCAATCAAAATGTGTCAAGTTCCACTATTTTCATCATCTATGTTTGCATTTTCAAACTGAAATTTAATTTTTGTTTTCTAGTTAATTGTTTTTTTCATTTTAGGCAAATATGCAACACCATACAACCAGTCAAGAAAGGAGCGCGTCAAGGAGCAATCACCTCTCCTGACCATTTCATTAACTATGTCCTTGATGCACAAGATCAATGTCCATCTTCGCTGATTCTGTCATCTGCTAACTTATCCTGGGCATGTTACGCAGACGACATCCTGAATGTCAGCCGAACCCTTCAGCGTACAATTGATTTCTTCGAAATCCTTGAAGCCGAAAATCTTAAATTTGGACTTCAGTTCAACTCTTCAAAATCGGAAATCGTCCTATTCAATTGGAAAACTGATTTTTGTGTTCCAACCATTGCCCTTGGTTCTAGCTCTGTCCAGCCAGTGGATCACCTCATTTATCTAGGTTTACCCATAGGTTCGTCTATCCGACAAACCCGAAAACTTCTCCTCGAACAGCTTAAACTATGAATTTCAGCATCTTGCGCTTCAATTGTATCTTGTGAACTCTGACTCAACCGGCTGGTTCTAGCATGCTGGTATAACGCCATCGCTCTTCCTCACATTTTATATGCTACCCCCCTCTGGGAAATTCCCACAAAAAATGACTCGAATAAAATCAGAGCTATGTTTTTTTTTTTTGTGAAGTATTTGCTTCGTCTACCTCCGTGGTATAGGAATTCGCATGTAATTGAAAATTTTAAAGTCGCAGACCCTGACGTCGCCGTCACTAGACGAATAGCGAAGCATAATAGAAAAATACACCAAAATCTACACGAATGGTCCCACCTGCTCATTCAGTGAATCAGTGATTCGTTTTCTTTGTTGGTTCAGTTTGTTATAGTTTGTGTCTTCTTTTTTTTGCTTTTTATTTCTTTTTTTTCTCTTGTTGTATGTTGATTTGACGGGTTTTTCAATAAATAAACAAATAAAATAAATAAAAAGTAATAGTGAAGCACACTAAGCCAATTGTTTCGTTTATTTCCTCCATTATCTTGTGACAGTAAAAATAGGAATTACAATTTTGGAAATTTTGCCCGCATAAGCTCTCTTGATTGGCTAGAAATGAAAATTTGAAACTAAATTTGTTGTTTTAGCTAAGCACCGAATTTTACTTGTGAACGGTCGTTGCCTAGACATTGAATTCTGGCTAGACACGTGTCTAGACATGGGATTCCATCTAGACACGCTTGTGAACGCCGCTTAACCAAAACAAAGAGCAGTGTAATACTAACTTAACAAAAGAAGCAATAAGCGACATGGAAACAAGTAAATGTTATGAGTTTGAAGCCATTGAGGTTTACGGTCCTTTTCTTTTCAAAATAGTATCTATTTTATCAAATACTATCGATTTCACTGTAAACACACCAGAGAGAAGCTGCTGGATTTTTTTGTAGGTCAAAAGTTTTTGAGGGATAAATCTAAATTTGGACAAAGTTCTCCGAAAATAGAAGTTCGAAAATTATTACTCGACGGTCAATTTCCTTCTATTAAAACACGATACGGGACAGTCTGTTGTTTCATGAACAGCACAGTTCCTTTCTATAGTATAAGGCTGTCCTTTTATTCCTCCAATCAATCCTCAGTGGAGTAAGCTCAACATCACAAAAAAAGTAACATCACAGTGGTGTTTTCACACTACGCCGTAAAATCTTTCACACCAGAATAACTTAAGACTTTGCGTCATGTTATGTAATCTAACGGAGCAAATATTATCAATAAAGTAGGCAGTGCCAAGTAGACTCGAGCTTTACATAAGTTTTATGTCAAGGAGGCACACTTGTGCCTCTATAAAGAGGCGACCCACCACAATGTTAAGCGATTTCAGGTCCTAGAGGTCGCAGAGAGACGGCGGTAATTGCATTTTGTAGCCCAAGCTCAAACTAAGAAACTTGCAAAATTTCATCCTCCTCCGACTTTATCTTCATGGGGTAAACTGGGCCGGAAGTTTGGACCCACCCACCACACCCCCCCGTTAAAGTTGTACGATTTGGCTGAAATTTAGAGGTTAATTATTACGAAGGCCCGGGAGCTTATCCTCGAAAATTCAGCTCAATCCGATCACTCCTTCCCTGTTTTCAAAAAACCAAATATAGCCACTTAAAATTCATCTCTTTTTTTTTTCTTAGCCACGCCTACAGGCCACAGTTGGCAACGGATCCGGTTGAATGAGGACTCATTCGAAGCAGAATTCGACCTGTTAGGGCCTTTTGATATTTTCAGACCGAAAAAATTATCCCCCGAATTTACATTTACGAAAAACCTCGTTTTCCTATATTAGCCCATGTTAATTTTTCCCTCCACCCCCCCCCCTGTAACGTTGTCTGATCGGGCTGAAATTTAGAGGATAAGCTTTCCTGGGGCCTGGGAGCTTATCGTCGAAATTTCAGCTCAATCTGATCACTCCTTCCCTGTTTTCCAAAAACCACATATCAAGATTTTTGGGAATTTGCTTGCGTCGAAAATACCTTCTATTTGCTAAACAACAATTACTATTGTGTTTGTATAGTCCAGCGGCTAAGACTTCAGACTTTCAGGCGGAAAACTCGGGTTCGATTCACCATCAGAGCAACTTTTTTATATACTTTGAAAAGAAACTCAGTTTCTTTTTTAAATTATTTGAAAAAAATTACGTTTTCTAAAGAGTTAAAGAGGCTGAGTTACAAGGTCGACCCTTAAAACGTACAGGGATTAGGAGGCACAGTTGGGGGGCTGTTAAAGAGGCTGAGTCACAAGTTCGAACCTTAAAACGTACAGGGATTAGGAGGCACCCTGTACGACGTGATTTGAGTATTCAGGAATTAAAAGCCTTAACACAAGAATGTTCAAGAGCGGGGGTTTGGGGGCGGCAGCCCCCCAACTTTAACTCCTGACACGATCAGCTAACAGTTAGTCAAGCAATAATAAGTAATAAACTGTACAAAAACGTGCAGAAATTATTTGAAAAAAACTACGTTTTCTAAAGAGTTAAAGAGGCTGAGTTACAAGGTCGAACCTAAAACGTACAGGGATTAGGAGGCACAGTTGGGGGGCTACCACCCCCAAACCCCCGCTTTCGCAGCCTTTAAATATAAAAAAATTTCTTTAAACTGAAAGTAAGGAGCGACATTAAAACTTAAAAAGAACAGAAATTATTCCGTATATGAAAGAGGCTGTGCCCTCCTCAACGCCTCGCTCTTTACGCTAAAGTTTTTATTGTTTAAAAAAAGAGTTGTGAGAAAGTCAAACTTTAGCGTAAAGAGCGAGGCGTTGAGGAGGGCACAGCCTCTTTCATATACGGAATAATTTCTGTTCTTTTTAAGTTTTAATGTCGCTCCTTACTTTCAGTTTAAAGAAAATTTTTTTTATATTTAAAGGCTGCGAAAGCGGGGGGTTTGGGGGTGGTAGCCCCCCAACTGTGCCTCCTAATCCCTGTACGTTTTAAGGTTCGACCTTGTAACTCAGCCTCTTTAACTCTTTAGAAAACGTAGTTTTTTTCAAATAATTTGACAATAAATCAATAACCTTTTTCGAGAAAGCCTTTTACGCTTGATCAGAGCTTGAATCACCATTTCCAGTATACATTTTAATTTGAATATTCTGCTTATTAAGACTGTGATGATTTCAGACGATGATTATGAAGGTTTTAGGGATTTCTACGTCAGCCTAACGTGAAAGAACGTGCTTTAAGCGCGAAAAGTTATACTTAACATAACGTAACTTAACCCCTTAGCATAGACAATTACATGCGCAGTATAAAAACTACTAAAAAGAACATTTATCAAAACGTGTATGGATGCAAAAGACTTCGCAATGCTGGAATTAAACCTTCGGGCCTCCATACTACTAGTGCATCTAGATCTTGTCTAAAATGGCAAAAAAAGGGTCAACAATTCATCTGATGAAAAATATTACAATAAATCAAATTTTACTGCCAGGATTGACACTATCCTTTAATATCACTTTTTCCAAATATTCCACGCCACTACTTTGAAAACTTTAAATAGCGCTCATGATATATAGGTACTTTGGACATTAGATAGCTATTACATAATAAGTTGATAACAATCATATAATATATTATCTTTGCTATTTGGTTTAATTGTTATGTTAATCTCTTTTCCACTTCGATGTTGAGCCCTGAGATATCTTTGTTTTTAAATTAAAAAAAAGGACAATTTACTTACTATGTTTATCACTTCAGGTCACAATGATTTAAGGTTGTACGAAAAAAAAAGAATTATCTCTCCTTACCTGCTAGGAATTTCTGGTCCCCATAGACCTCTTTCTCTCAAAAGATCCTTTTCAACTAATTCCCATTCTTCCATTATGTACTTTTGGACGTGCTGATGCGCCTAAAATTATTAAAATGTCAAGACAAATATTAAAGGAATGCAGAAAATAGAAAACCATCTTTATCCCAATGTTATTTAATTTAAAATTTTCGATCATACTCTTATCTAGACACAGACCCTATCGGGTAAATTGTCAACCATATTTGGAAACAGTTTCTGGAAGAGAGAATGTCAAATCCAGAAGTAGTGCTCTTACCTTTCTTGAAAATCAAGCGATGAACGTATATGCCATATTTTGATCAGATGTTAACAACTTTTAAACAAAAGGTGTCTTAACTTCAACGTCACCTAAGTATATAGTCACCTTTGGTGATTTCATTATCTAAAGTAATATAATAGTCCCAATTCATGAGGTTCTCTAATTTTGCTAATTTTTATATAAATTTTTTATTTATCTCTTCATTGTTTAATATTCTTTCGTTTAACATTAGTATCATGATATCGTAGTGCCGTTGTTTATGGTTAAATAGTATTTGAATACGATTATTATCATTATTATTAAGACACATTTGCAAACTGGCTTATCGTCTTAAAAATGGATCCGAAGCAAGATAGCAAACTGGTGCAAGCAATGGCCAGCGTCAACAAGACGACACGTTAACGAGTCTTTATAATCAAAATGAAATGAGAATATTAAAAGAATAAAGCTTTTAATTAAGACGGTAAACTTAGAAAAAAAAGAAGCTTTTTTTTACAACTAAAAGTAAATATCCGAGCATTTCGGCCTCAAATCCAGAAGCCTTTATCAATGGGGTAAAAAAGAAGAAAATAAAATCAACTAGATAAAACAAATTAACAAATACAAAGAAATAGTACAAAAAGATTATGAAAACTTACAAACACTATACAAAGAAGAACAAAACGAAAGGAACTCGCATAAGATAGATTACGGCTGCTGTTTTATAAAATAAATCTGAATTTGGCAATCATGCAGAGGCACACCACAGGGAAACTGCCGTATCTTGTTCGGCTTGTTCAAATCCGCTGTTCTGAAATAAAATCACGTTGCCATCAAGCCATTGGGCCCGGAGTTCAAACTCAGCTTCAGCAACCTGCTGCAGGGCCCGAAATTTGATTCCAGTGATAAAATTATGCAAAAGTGCCCCACAACAATCGAAACAAAGAAGCAGAAGGAATGTTAGTTATATTTGACAGATTTTTTTTTTAATTGAAATCAAGTTGCCATCAAGCCATTGGGCCAATTGGAGACAAAGCCAAGACAGATCGTCTGAGTGAGAGGCAAAGCTGCCGCTTGTATAAAAAATGTTAGGATCGTAAAGTGGTGCAGTAGGGTTGACCTCTGCTTGATAATACGGGACCCAGAGTTTGAACTCAGTTTCAGCAGCCTGCTGCAGGGTCTGATATTTGATTCCACTGATAAGATTATTCAAAAGTCCCGCCAGAACACTCGAAAACAAACAAGCAGTAGGAATGTTAGGAATACAATTATATTCGAAACGGTTTTTTTTTATAAAGTAGTTCCATATAAAGCAAACGTTAGTCCATAACTTATCTTCAATGTAGTCTCGACCGGAGTTTTTTTTTAAAATTTATAATAAAAATAAACTCGTGAAAAATATTAAAAAATTAGTTTTATAAAGCAAAATAGAGACAAACGTTGAATTTACAGTTATTTTGAATCTAGTCTCAGCCGGGCTTTCGTACAGACACGTTTATAAGCAGCAAATAAAAAACAAGCTTATGAAATACCTTAAACAAGTTAGTATAGTAAAAAAGGAGAAGCGTAGGAGAGGAAAGAAGGGAGGATGAGTAAGAGAAAGAAAAGGAGAGAGAGAGAGAGGGGACAGGTGGGAGGGGGAGAGAGACTTACTTGTTGATACTGTGTAATTTGAGATTTGACTTGGTCTTTGATAATTCCAACATGGCCAATTAATGCTGCTTGCCATTCGGGGAATGTCAAAGTTGCATTTTGCCCTCCACTTAGCGATGTGTTTCTTGGCCTTATCAAGACTGAGTCTTCTCTTTTCAATCCTGTCGTAGAAGCTACAATAGCTTTGGTGCGACTTCCTAAACGGGTTAGTCCACCAGTAACTTTTTGCAGCTTTGACTGAAATTGTGAATGCAGCTCCCAAACCGGTGTTATTTTATTAGCTGTACCTTTCTTTTCACTGTCAACATATATCACCCATAGCTTGTGACCAGGGTCGTGAACAATATCTTTTATCTGTTCAAGACTGGGAGTCAAATTGCTAGTACTTAAAGTTACTTTAAACGCTTCTTCAATAGCTGGCTTTTTGGTGATGTACATTTCTTCCCAAACTCTTCTAGCTGCCACTATTATCAAATTTCGACCATGAACGAAGCTTGAGTTAGCCTCCTCGTCTTTGGGCTGGACTATGTGCCACGTCGAGCGGTAATTGGCTTCGACAGGTAACCTCAGCCCCGTGACTACACAAACTAGGGCATATGTTAGGCATCCAATAAACTCCAGGTCATGATTTCCTGCACCAAATATTACGGTTCTGCAATAGTAAGTACGTTTTACTCCACTAAAAGCCCTAGGACCATGGCAATACAAAATAAAATGAAAATTCACTTTTAAATAATTGACATTACATAACATCAGGTTGGATGCATGGGCGCCCATACGGGGAGGGGGGAGCAGGGGCGGTGGCTGCCCCCCCCCCCGGGCTGAATGACGGTGTCATATATTTGTATTAATTTAAAAAACTTTCCACAGAATAAGTTTTCAAAGAAAAGTAAAGAGCTCCTTTAAGCCAAAAATGGGCAGAAATAAAGTCAAATAATCTTCCAAGCGTAGAACTACCACAAATCACTATCAACAATTAAACGAAACTAAAAACGAACATAAATTATTATAAATTGCCAAGTCAAACTGAAAACGAGCGAAAATTAACATTACTAGGGCTGACGAGCCCTATGCCTTCTCAAAACCAGAACATAACTGAACTAGAACAAAACCAGAACTTAGGTTTCACTGAAAAAAAAAAAAAATGACCGTGGATTGTCAGTTTAATTTAACTATACTGATATTTATTCCTTAAAATAAAAAATGGGTAAAGAAAGTAAAAAAGTTTTTTAATTATTTAAGTAAAAAAAAAGTGAAAACGTTTATACATATTTTGTTCTCAGTATATCACAAATTATGTTCTGGTCTTGAGAAGGCATGGGGGTTATCAGCCCTGCTCATGTTAAATTTTGCTCGTTTTGAGTTTGACTCGGCTATTTATTCTAATTTCTGTTCATTTTGAGTTTCATTTATTTATTGATAGTGCTTGGTGGTAGTTTTACACTTGGATGATTACTTGACTTCATTTCTGCCCATTTTTGGCTTAATGGAGCTCTTTACTTTTCTTTGAAAAGCTTGTTTTGTGGAAAGTTTTTTTTTAGATGAACTTCTGTTCATTTTTTATTGACGAAGTCATTTTCATGAAAAAAAAAAATTATATCTTTTCGGGTTTTTTTATACGAATCCATAGTTTGGCATAATTGTTTACATGCCCAGTATTCCTAAAGACATAGTTGCTGGACAGTTCTAATTTTGCTCCATCACGCTTGACTCTTAAAATGAAACTAGAAGTATGCATTTCCAATCAAATGAGCCACCTCTAAAGTTCACAAGACCACCTCTTTATAAAAACCTTACTTCCCCACGGGGCATAAATTAAAACCCTTATCCTCATACTTTGGGGGTTGTGTCAACCCCAAAGGCTGTGCTATGAGATCTTTGAACCATTTTTGAACAAATGGCTATATTAGAATTTCTATTCGATGCATTGGGAGAAAATAGAACATGGGGGGGGGTGTATAGCTGCCCTCCGATAAATTTGACTCTTAAAAATGGTTCTTCAACTTCCGATTTCCACTCCAATGAGCCCCCTCCGAAATGTATACCCCATTTCCATAAAAACCTTAAATGCCCTCGGGGCATACCTTACAACCCTTGCCCTGAGGACCACGAGGAGGTTCTCATCCTCAAAGACATAATTTCTGGACTTTTAAATTACGTCAAACAAAATAACTATCTCGAGATTTTGACTGGAAGTGTTTGGGGAAACGATGGGCGTAGGGGGGGGGGGGCAGGGGTGGGGGGTGGTTGCCCTCCCATCACTTTTGATTATTAAAGAAGGTACTCGTCCTTTAGGTTACCAACCGACTGAGCCGTTTTTGAAGTTTCTACAACAACAAATGGGCAACAAAAAAATTCTACCACATGCGTTTCTGGAAAATAAGACGTGTGTTTGTGTTTGTGTGTGGGGGGGGGGGGGTTATTGGGCTTCTCATCACTTAACACTCAAAAATAGCATTATAACTTCTTATTACGAATTAAATGAGCCATTTTTAAATTTTATAGCCTACAACCCCCCTTTCTATTAAAACCTTATGTACCCTCAGAGCATAACTTATAACACTTGCCCCGAGAGTTCTATAGGGGGGGGGGAGTTATCCTCACAGAAATGACTTCTGGACACTTCAACGATACTGAACAAAAAGTCCATGTAAAGAATAAGGATTGAACATGTTTGGGGAAATGATCGGTGTATGAGGAGGGGGCTAGATGACCTCCAATCACTTTTGACTGTTAAAAAGGCCAGTAGGACTTCTGATTACCAATCAAATGAGCCCCCTTCCTATAAAAAACCTTATATCTCCACACTGCATAACTTACAACCCTTGCTCTGAGGGTTGTGGGGGGGGGGGGGCCTCATTGTCAAAGTCATAATTTACGGTCATAATTTACGGACCTTAAAACTAGACTGAACAAAATGGCTATCTCAAAATTTTGATTGGATGTGTTTGGGGAAGTGATTGACGTGAGAAAGGGGGAGATGGCTGCCCTCCATGAGCTCTTTTGGAGTTCCCATGGCATTTCTTACTATAGGAAATGCCTTGGTCTAAAAAAAAATATATATTGTGGTCACATCGCTCTTTACTTAGGCAGCGCTATCGCGCCGCCCATGATATTTTGTCTTGAGATTTCAATTATACAGCACTGGAAATACCAATTAGACCAGGTAAGCTCCCCCCCCTAAAATTCAGTCTACGGGCGCCCATGGTTGGATGTAAGTAATATAGTAAAGTTCTAAAGTGAGGCAAAAAGTCACCAATGCTGTAAAGCCAATATAAGTTTAAACAATGTACTTAACAGCGTAAAAAGAATACTACCTAAATAGGAATCATCATGCTTGTCAGGGTGCTTAAGGTACATTAAAGAGCATATAAATCAAATTAGAATGATTGATTATAGACAGCTCAATAGCGCTGCCCAAGCAAAGAGCGGTGTGGGCACAATGCATTATTTTCTTTTAAGACCAGGGCACTTCATATTGAGGGAATTGTCGAAGAAACTTCGAAAGGGGCTCGTTCGATTAGAAATTGAAAGGGCTAGTCGCCTTTTTAATAGTTGAGGGTGATTGGATGGCAACCAGCCCCCCCCCCACGCCCATCATTTCCCCAAACAAATCCAACCAAAATTTCGAGATAGCCATTTTGTTCAGCGTATTTGAAAGGTTGGGAAATGACGTATTTGAGAATGACAACCCCCCCCCCCAACAGTTCTTAAGGAAAGGGTTGTAAATTATGTCCTGGGGGCATATAAAGTTTTTATAGAAAGGGTGGTCGTATAAACCAGGGAGGGGGCTCATTGGATTGGTAATTAGAAGTTCTAGTGCCCATTTTTTGAGTCAAAGTGATCGGAGAGCAGTTACCCCCACAGGTCGTTCTTTCCCGAAATGCATCTGATGGAAATTTTGAGATATCCATTTATTCAAAAAGAGTCCGAAGATCATTGGCAGCGCAATTGCACTGCCTAAGTAAAGAGCATTACCCGCACAATGATTTTTTTTTAAGACCAGGGTACTTCGTATAGAAGGAGTTGACGAAGAAACTTCAAAAGGGGTTCATTCGATTGGAAACTGTAAGTTCTATTGCCCTTTCTAATAGTTGAAAGTGATTGAAGGGCAACCAGCCACCCCCACCCCCCACCCATGATTTCAACAAATACATACAAAATTGTGAGATAGCCATTCTGTTCAGCGTAGTTGGAAGGTCTAGTAATTATGTCTTTGAAGAACTAAAGAACCCCAGAGCCCTCAGGGAAAGGGTTGTAAGTTATGCCCCGGGGGCATATAACGTTTTTAGAGAATGGGTGGTCTTATGAACTTTGGATAGGGCTAATTTGATTGGAAATTGGAAGTTATAGTGCTCTTTTTAAGAGTAAAAAGTGAATAGAGGGCTACCATCCCTCTCCCTCCCACGACCATCATTTTTCAAAAAAAACATCCAATCAAAATTTCAAGACGTCTACTTTCTTCAGAGTTGTTGAAAGATTCTGTAATTACGCCCTTGGGGACGTCAACCCCCTCACAGCCCCCAGAACAACTCTGGTGTAACTTAGGCAATTCGTTCACTATTTACATATAGTATAAGTTATTGAGAAAGGTATACATGTACTTTCCAAAAAGACAAAGGGCATTAAGGTGAGCCTCTCAGTGAAGGTTCGGTGTAGTGTTGAATTAATGAAAATAAGTTATGTGTATACGGGCTGTCAAAAGGGCGTAACTCAGGAATGACGGTAAATAAAAGTTCAAATAGGGATAAATCATTTTATTAGACAGTGATAATTCACAAAAAATAATGGATATTTCGGTCACATGTGCAGTGACCGTCATCAGCAGAAATACTTGAAAGTATTTCTTAAAACATAATTTCTGGTGACGTTAAATAGATGACATAATTTCAGTATGGAATTATGGGGAAGAGGAATTAAAAGGTTTTTTGGAAAATCTTAATTTTTGGGGGGTGATTCAAAGTTTACTGTAGATTTAGAAGAGGATGGGAAACTTCCCTTTCTGGATGTTCTGCTTCTAAAGAATGAAAATAGTCTGGATTTTAAAATTTACAGAAAATCGACCAATAACAATAGATTTTTGTCTTTTATTTCCGGTCACGCTCGCCAAGTAAAAATTGGTTTGATGATTTCTTTAACTGACCGTATTTTTAGTATTTGCTCTCCGAAGTTTTTTGAGAGTATTTCTGCTGATGACAATCACTGCACATGTGACCGAAATATCCAGTATTTTTTGTGAATTATCGCTGTCAAATAAAAGGATTTATCCATATTGGAAATTTTATTTATCGTAATGGAAAGGCAGTGTGATCTTCAAAATTACCCAACTCAGGAATGACTTAGTATATTAATTTGGAACTTTCAGGAAATGATAAGGGAGATGGTCAATTAACCATCAATTAACTATAAGAGGTAATATTTGTACGCTACTACTGCTTCCATTACCACTACAACCACAGTACTGTATTTAAAATGTTGAGGGGAAATTTGAACTTAATCAAACGACACTATGTGCATGTACATTGTCAAAAGAGCGTATCTCAAGAATGTATTTGAGTATAAAGTTGGAACTTTCAGAAAATGCTTAAAGGGGAAGATCAATTGACCAAAAGGTAATGTGTGCATGCTACTACTAATACTCCAACCGCTGCTGCTGCTGCTACTTCAACTACTACCTCTATTGCAACTACTTGTAAGGCTAAGAGCATTAAGATGAAAATCACAAAAGTACATATATATTCAGGCTATCAAAAGGATATATCAGAAATGCTATAGCAACGGCTAATTGTGTTAAGTTGAAACTTCCAGGATTAGATGAGAATGACTTTCAAATCACCAAAAGCAAATGCATATGCTGTTAATACTACCACTACAGATACTGTAGCTAACGACGCTAAGGGTGTTAAGATGAAATTTATAGGGAACGCTTAGGGAGTTTCAATTAAACGAAAAAACTGTATAAATGTAGTTTTCAAAAGGGCATATAAACAATATCATAGGCAATGTTGCTGTATAATAAGTAGAAATATCATTGAAATTTTTAAAGGAGCTAATTCGATTCAAGATTAAAAATTCTAGTGCGATTTTTAAGAGTAAAAAGAGATTGGAGGGCAAGCGGCCCTCCTCCCAAGCCCATTCATTTTTCAGACACGTCCAATAAAAAATTTTGAGACAGCCATTTCGTTCAGCATAGTAGAACAGTCCAGCAGCTACGTTTCAAGCGATATTGGGTATGTCAACCTCCTAAAATTATGCAATTGGCACATTATGCATTATAACTAAATAATGCTTTAAAACTAAATCAAAAGGCACTGTAAGTATGGGTGCCAATAAGAACATCAGCAATATATCGAGAACAACAGGGAGGATTAATTTGAAACTTTCTCGGCTACTATTACTACTTCTTCTTTTAGAATTCAAATAAAAAATGAGTGCAAGTATCTCGAGGTTGTAGAAGAGCATGGACAGAATTCTTAGGAATGATAGTAAATTTTATTTTTCAGGAGAATTTGAGGAGGTATAAACTTAAATTAAGCAATACTATTTGTGTCAGGAAAAAAAAAATGTTGAAAAAGTTTCTCGAGCATGCAAATAACAAGTCAAATTATGGATTCTTACAGAAAAAAAAACCGAAAAGATATAGAATATTTTTTTAGTTTTCCATGAAAAAGACTTTGTCAATAAAAACGAACAGAAATTAATTTTAAAAACCTTTTACACAGAACAAGTTTTTCAAAGAAAAGTAAAGAGCTCTATTAAACCAAAACTGAGCAGAAATAAAGTCAAATAACCTTCCAAGCGAAAAACTATCATGAATCACCATCAATAAATAAATGAAACTCAAAACGAACAGAAATTACAATAAATAAGCGATTTAAATTCAAATAAGCGATTAAATTAGTTACAGTAACTGTAGTTGTAGTACTAACAGCATATGCATTTGCTTTTGGTGATTTGAAAGTCATTCTCATCTAATCCTGGAAGTTTCAACTTAACACAATTAGCCGTTGCTATAGCATTACTGATATATCCTTTTGATAGCCTGAATATATATGTACTTTTGTGATTTTCATCTTAATGCTCTTAGCCTTACAAGTAGTTGCAATAGAGGTAGTAGTTGAAGTAGCAGCAGTAGTATTAGTAAATGTAGCAGCGGTAGTAGCATTAGTAGTAGCATGCACATATTCCCTTTTGGTCAATTGATCTTCCCATTTAAGCATTTTCTGAAAGTTCCAACTTTATACTCAAATACATTCTTGAGATACGCTCTTTTGACAGTTTGGCTTGCTATTTGCATGCTGGAGAAACTTACAATAAATAAGCGATTTAAATTCAAAACGAGCCAAAATTATCATGGATAGGGCTGACAACCCTCATAACTTCTCAAAACAAGAACATAATTTATACTTTACTGAAAACAAAATACATTTAAAATGTTTTCACTTTTTTACTTTAATAAATAAAAATTTTTTGAAACTTTAAGGAATATGTAATATGTTTATGTATAATTTAATACATATAGGAATATGCATACTAAACTGACAATCCAATAAATAACTCAGTTTATTATTTACAATAAATAACTTAGTTATTTATTGTAATTTCTGTTCGTTTTCAGTTTCATTTATTTATTGACGGTGATTTGTGGTAGTTTTATGCTTTAAAAGTCATTTAAGAACAGGTATAAAAAGAATGCTAGTTTCTTTTGATGGCGAAGATAATGAAATCTTCGTCGTACCAACATCGAAATTACAAGCCCACCAGTTTTTTAACGAGTTGCAAATTGAAAAATATTACGCTACCATAATATATTACTCATAATGCTACCTAGGCATATGAAGTTAGCATCCTATACATCAGGTGAGGGGGGGGGACTGCAAAAAATATAGCCAGGATGTAAATGCACGTGTTTTTAATGATTATGTTAAACACATTAGGCACGAGTTTTATTGTTTGAAGTAAACAGAACTAAATAAGCCAGGTTAATAATCCATTAAATGACAATTACCTTAAGCATTATGATAATAAAAACAAACTTTTTACCTCATGACTTGTGTTAAAGCTCTTGAAACACTAAGATAAAAAGAGTTAGGTTTAAGCGTAAAGAGCAGAGGTACGAGTTGAGGTAGCCCTCCTCATGCATAACAGAATATGCTCCCTTTTAAGTTTTAAAGTTGTTACTTGCTTTCGTTTGAAAAAAATGTCATTCTGTTAATTTTCCTCTAACTTTAAAACCCATCAGAGTTATCTTAAATATGAAGGGTACACAACTTTTTAATACTGCTCAAGCGTTAGTGTTACTTTCTTAGACAGTAACATGATTACTTTTCAGACAGTTACCCTATATAATAACTGTCTATTTTGAACAGGTACTATTTGTATATATTTATTAAAATGCGCCACCGCACAGCAGTACGGCTTTTGAGGGAGGAGGTTAAGTAAATAGCTTCACTATCGTTTGCAGGATTTTCCATCGATGGCCTTCTGGTCTGATTGACGCCAAAATCGTTGTTTTATCGTACAAAATTTCAGAAGTCCGTTTTTTGGCAATTGAAAAGGGCGGTAGGAGCATTAATTTATAGTTGGAATGAGTCTTCTCCATGTACCCTAAGACTAGTTGTTCACTTAAATTACCCGGGTGGAAAAAAAACATTCTCCGGAACGATATGAAATTTCATGTTCTTGCCAACCGAGCACTGAAATCTCCATTACAGAGCTATCAGAGATGTTGAATTTAATGATATAAGTTTCTCCGAATATTTTCGGAAATACCAATATCCGAGAACACGGTTCACAATTTTTTTTTTCAGTCAGATTTCATCAGAAATCTGAAAAAAATCACAGTTTTTCATCAGATTTCAGTATAAATTAAGTCACAACTAATTCAACCATGTAAGATTTTATAGAAACGGTTTAAACACATGTTTCGCCATCTCAAGTCCCTGAAATGAACTTATTACACAATCCATAGAAACTAAACTTTCAATACACAGTGCTATAAACAAAGCGCTAACCGTTATTATTGAATTTTGAAGATATTGAAGCTTACATGGCTCAAAAACATTTTGTCCAGCAGAGCAGGTCCCGTTGAACATGAAGGATTGTTTTCTGTCGCCAATAGTAAAAAAAAAAAAAATCGTATTTAATTCTCACTTTCATTTGAGGTTCACAAGCTAGATCTACCTATCGTTTTTAAGATTGACCATGTACAGAACATTTTTCAGAATAATCACAATCCTAAATTACCTGTTATGAGCCAATTTATGGAGAGCATCTAACATAGAGCTCTGCTCTAGGGTACAATCCATTTGTCTTGATAGGAGGAAAAGTATCGTTCTATTGAGACACCTGTATAAATGATCCAAGCTCAGAGTACTTGAAGATGATCTTCTTCTAGACTGGGAAATAAGCTTCACTATGAAATCAAAAACTTCATGCGGATCTTTTTGGAGATAACCTACGATAAAATTTGGAACTGTTGAAACTAGCTAAACACATTCAATTACAATTAAAAACGGCTAGCGGTTGAAGGAGGGATTAAAGTATTTTGCACGGTGAGGTGTCTGATCCTAAGAATGAAAGCCTTAAGGCCAAATATTTACACTTTGTCACAGTTCAGGTTTTCTAGATTTTCTGTGAGTTCTCAAGGAGACTTTAGTAATTCTTCCCTATACTAATTCCGTAGAGCTACGGACTTTTATTATTTTGAAAATGAAAATGGTTACTGGTTTATTTAATACTGTCACTAAAACACAGGTTTGACTCGGTTTTCCTTGTGATATGTTCGTTTTAACTTTGCCTTTTTTTTTCCTTTTCTTTTTTTTTCAGAGGCAACGCTAAACGCTATAGCGTTGCCTATAGTAAAGGCCATACGGCTCCAATATTTTATTATTATTTATTTTTTTTTTCCCAGAGGCACTTCATATGGAAGGGGTCGTAGTAGAAACTTCTAAGGGGGCTCATTCGAATGGAAATCGAGAGTTCTAGTGTCCTTTTTAAGGGTCAAAAGTGATTGGAGGGCAACTAGCCCCCCCCCCCCACCCATCATTCACCCAAACACATCCAATCAAAATTTTGAGATAGCCATTTTGTTCCGCGTAGTTTTTTTACAAATAGAAAATATGTTTTTGAGGAGGAAACTTCCCCACAACCCTCGCGCTAAGGGTTTTAAGCTAAGCCCTGGGGACTTATAATGTTTTTATAGAAGGTGCTGTCGTAAAAACTTCAAAACAGGCTCATTCAATTTTGGAAATTCATAGGGATAGTGCCTTTTTTAATAGTCGAAAGTGATTGGAGGGCAACTAGCCCCCCACGCCCATAATTTCCCCAAACACATCCAATCAAAATTTTGAGATAGCCATTTTGTTCAGCATTGTTGATTTCCAAATCAAAAATATATTTTTGAGGAGAACACTCCTCCACAACCCTCAAGGCAAGGGTTTTAAGTTATACCCTGGGAGCATATAAGGTTTTAATAAAAGGCGTTGTCGTAGGAACTTCAAAAAAGGCTCATTCGATTGGAAATTCAAAGGGCTAGTGCCCTTTTTATGAGTCGTAAGTAATTTGAGGGCAACTAACCTCCCTCTCACGCCCACCTTTTCCCCAAACCCCTCCAATCAAAATTTTGGGACAGACATTTTATTAAACGTAGTTATAGGTTCTGAAAATCAGGTCTTTGATGATGACAAATCCTCCACAGCCCTCAGGGCACGGGTTGTAAGTTATGCCATGGGGGCATGTAAGGTTTTATATATACAGCTCCGTCGTAGACACTTCAGAAAGGGCTCATTCGAATAGAAATTTGAAGGACTAGTTTCATTTTTAATACTCGAAAGTGATTCTAAGGCAACTGACACCCCTGCCACGCCCACCATTTCGCCAAACACATTCAATCAAAATTTTGATATAGACATTTTGTTCAACGTAGTTGAAAGTTCAGGAAATTATAAGTTTGAGCAGGACACTCCCCCCACAGTCTTCAGGGGAAAGGGTTATGTTATAACCTGGGGGAGTATATGGTTCTTATGGATGGAATGCTCATATAAACTTCACAGAGGGCTCATTTGACTTGAAATTGAAAGTTCTAGTTCACTATTTACGCGTCAAAAGATATTGGAGGATAACCAGCTCCCCCACCCCCAAACCCTATTTTCCCAAATGCATCCAATAAAAATTTTAAGATAGCTATTTTGTTCAAAAGAGTTCAAAGATCATATAACAAAATTCCGGTGTCGACATAACCCACCAAGGCACAGGGGCAGGCGTTGTAAGTTATGCCCTGGGGGCAAATATGGGTCTTATGGAAGGGATGCTCGTATTAACTTCAAAGAGGGATCATTTGATTGGAAATCGAAAGTTCTAGTTCACTTTTTAAGAGTCAAAAGAGATTGGAGGGCCCCTAGTCCCCCCCCCCTCCATGCCCTTTTTTTCTCAAACCCATCCGATAAGAACTTTGAGATAGCTTTTTTAAAAATAGTTCAATTACTACATAACGAAAACTCAAGGGTTAACACAGCCCCCCAGGGCCCAAGGGCAGGTGTTGTAAGTTATGCCCTTGAAGGAATATATGGTTCTTATTGAAGGGATGCTCGTAAAAAATTCAGGGATGGCTCATTTGATTAAAAATTGAAAGTTCTAGTTAAGTTTTTTAGAGTCAAAAGAGTTTGGAGGGCAACTAGCCCCCCCACGCAACTTTTCCCCCAAATATATCCAACAAAAACTTTGAGATAGCCATTAAGTTAAAAATTTCTCAAAAGTCAGATAACAAAAACTCAGGTGTCTTTACAACCCCCCAGGGCCCAAGAGCAGGCGTTGTAAGTTATGCCCTGGGGCACATATTGTTCGTATGAAAGGGATGCTCATATAAACTTCAGAGAGGACTCATTTGATTGGATATTGAAAGTTCGAGCTCACTTATTAATAGTCAAAAAAGATCCGCCTCCCCCACGCCTTCTTTTTCAAAATCCATCTAATGAAAATTTTGAGATAGACATCTTGTTAAAGATATTTTAATAGTTATGAAAATAGATTTGGGGTCAGCAGAACCCCCCAGGGCCAAAGGGAAGGTGTTTTTTATTATTCTGAACGGCCAAGTATGGTTCTTATGAAAGGGATGCTCGTATAAACTTCATAGAGGGATTATTTTATTGGAAATTTAAAGTTCTAGTTCAATTTTTAAGAGTCAAGATAGTTAAAATAGCCCCCCCCCCCCACGCTCTTTTTACCCCAAACCCGTCCGCTACAAAGTTTGAGACATGTTTGGAAATTGTTCAAAAATTAGATAACAAAAACGCCCCCCAGAGCCCGGGGGATAGGCGTTTTAAGTGTTTTCCTGGGGGCGTATGTAATTCTTATGAAAAGGATGCTCGTATAAACTTCAGAGAGAGCTCATTTGATTGGAAATTGTAAGTTCTAGTTTAATTTTTAAGAGTCAAAAGATATCCGAGGGCAATATTTTATAATAGCCATTTCATTAAAAAGGTCAGATAAGAAAAAATTACTGTGTCTCCGGAACCCGCCAGGGCCCGGAGGCCGGCGTTATGAGTAATGCTCTAGGGGAATATATAGTTCTTATGGAAGGGATGCTCGTCTAAACTTCGGAGAGGGCTCATTTGATTTGAAATTGAAAGTTCTTGTTCACTTTTTAAGAGTCGAAAGAGATCGGAGAACAACTAGCCCCCCCCACTCCTCCACGTCCTAAATGCATCAGATAAAAATTTTGAGATAGGAATTTGGTTAAAAATAGTTCAAAGTTCTGATAACAAAAAACTACGGTATCGACACAGCCCCCCAGGGCCCTGGAGTAGGCGTGGTAAGTTATGCTCTGGTGGCATATATTGTTGTTATGGAAGGGATGCTAGTATGAAATTCCTAGAGGGCTCTTTTTATTGTAAGTTGAAAGTTGTAATTCACTTTTTAAGAGTCAAAAGTGATCGGAGGGCAGCTAGCCTCCCTCCATACTCCATTCATTTATTTCCCAGAGGCATTTCATATAGAAGGGGTCGTAGTATAAACTTCAAAAGGGGCTCATTCGATTGGAAATCGAGAGTTCTAGTGCCCTTTTTAAGAGACAAAAGTGATCAGAGGGAAACTGCCACCCCCAAGCTCTTTTCCCCCAAATACATCTGATAAAAAATTTGAGGTAGCCATTTTGTTAAAAAAAAAATCAAAGATCATATAACAAAAACTCCTTTACGTATGGTCATTTCGTTAAAAATAGTTCAAAGATCAGATAAGAAAAACTCGTATGTCGACACCCCCCCCAGGGCTGGGGCAGGCGTTGTAAGTATTCTTCTGGGGGCATATATGGTTCTTATGGAAGGTATGCTCGTAATAAACTTCAGAGAGGGTTCATTTGAAAGGAAATTAAAAGTTGTAATTCATTTTCTTAGAGTGAAAAAGATCAGAGGGCAACTAGCCCCTCCCGCCCTCAATGCCTTTGGGCGTATCGGATAGATAAACCCATCCGATAAGAATTTCAGGTGACCATTTTGTTAAAAATAGTTCAACCATCAGATATTAAAACTCCAGGGTCGACACAACCCCCCAGGGCCCAGGGATAGGCGTTGTAAGTAATACTCTGGGGATATATATGGTTCTTATAGAAGGGATACTCCTATAAACTTCAGAGAGGCCTCATTTGATTTAAAATAGAAATGGTTCTAGTTCATTTTTAAAGAGTGAAAAGGGACTAAAGCTTAATCTAGTCCCCCCACGTCCTTTTTCCCCAAACCCATCCAATAAAAATTTTGAGATAGCAATTTTGTCAAAAATAGCTCTAACATCAGATAATAGAAACTCCGAGGTTGATACAAACCCATTTTTTCACTTTGATGTTGTTACTTTGATATCAGTTTTGATATTTTGATGAATATTTGATTTTTTTTTTTAAGTTTGATTTTTAAATAAGGAATTTTTAAAAACTTGAATCTTTTTGCAAACAGATACGAAAAAAAATTAATTAAAAAAAAAACTTTACGAAAAAATAAGTTTTTCAAAGAAAAGTAAAGGCTATTTTAAACTTAAGCTCAGCAGATACAAATACCTTTTAAAATTCAAATTAAAAACGACCAGAAATTACTATTAAAGAATAAATGAGACCCGAAACGAACAGAAATTAAATAAACAATCATAGCAAAAACAAACAACAAGTAATAATATACATGGATAAATAGATCTTAAAGCGAGTAATGCTTATATTGAATATGAATATCAAGCTTAAAACGAAAAAAAATATTTTCCTATTGAAGTATAAATGAAACTTAAAACGAACAGAAATTAAATAAACCATCAATGCAAACATACATGTAACGGTTATAACTGTAAGTTAACAAGTAAATCTAAAAATAATTGTAGATTCAATTGAATGTGCAAAGAACAAAAATCACCACAAACAACAGTGTGGTCAAGACCTCCTTTTCTCACTGTAAAAGTCTAAAACCTATTGCGTCATTGGCGCTTTACTGAAAACTATATGCATATTGAACAGTCTTGGAAAGTATAAACAACATCAAATTGAATATTTGATGTATAATGGTATTAATTGTTGAAAGATCCATCAGTTCAAGAATTTATTTCACTGTAATTGTATTTTTATTTTCAATACTGTAAGAACTGGAAAAGAAAATATTTGTAATATAATCCGTTTTCAGTTAAGCACCAATGACGCAATAGGCGGCAGTATCCAAACACTTGTTTGTAGGGAAACTATAATCGTCTTTAACAACTTTAAAAAAAGCCAATAAATTAACCTGCATATTTGATGTATAATGATATTAATTGCTGAAAGCTCATCCGTTCAAAATGTTACTATAATTTTAATGTTTATTTTCAATATGAAGTACAAAAGCAAATATTTGTCATAAAATTGGTTTTCAATAAAGCGCCAATGATGCAGTAGGTTTTAGACTTTTACAGTGAGTACTCGTACTAGTACTTTTACAGTGAGTAGGCCTACTCGTTTTAAGATTTATCACTCGTTATAAGATTTATTATATAGAGCCATTAACTTTGTTTGTTCAGATTTCTATTATAAGCCATCTTCTTGTTTTCCTCATGAAAGAAAAAAGGAGCAACAATATTAAAAATTAAGTTTTTAACTTAATTAAGTTTTAAGTTTTAGGGGCGCATTCAATCTGGCAAATATATTCAAAATTAAGTTTTTTAAGTGGTAAATAACTCAGTACATGCACTAATAACTATGCACTATGTTCTTTTAGTCCAGTAAAATTGTGGCTTGACCTCAAACAAATTGCTATACAAAATGATTCTTTTACTACCCGACTAAAAATTGTGTGCTGATTCCAAATCTGAAATTTCTGCAGCTCTAACTCTTTAGCAAATTTGAGTTTTCTCTTTGAGTTTTCAAATTGAGTTTCTCTTTAGTTTCTCTTTGAGTTTTCAAATTGAGTTTCTCTTTAGTAACTCTTTGAGTTTTCAAATTGAGTTTCTCTTTAGTAACTCTTTAGTTTTCTAGGTTGACATTGAGAGCAAATTTCAAAATGTAAAGAATTCCATCCTTAAAAGACAATCCTGATTTCATGAAGTAGCTCAGGGATTTGATTTAGCATTCATATATACATCAGAACATTACACAGGCTTGGAATGAGGCTGAAGAAGATGAGGTAGTCGCTGAGGTAAATTTAGGGTATATAAAAGCATGACTTTTTCGAAAATCGTCATCGTCAACCACTTTCAAAGGATTTTCGTCTAAAAATTCTGCTTTGTTATGGGACTAGTCCCGCGATAGGAGTGTTAGCTGCAGGTACGCCACGTATTCAGTCGTCAAGGCTCAAATAACGAAAAATGGTGCGCGCGAAATTGATTCTGAAGGCGGGAGAAATACCTATTAATTACTAAAAGATTCAAGCAGCAAGCCTTCCATCTTACATAAGGAACTACCAAGACTTGTTTGCACTAGACCCTTCGCACAATATGAATCTTTTGCTGAATTTGTCGAGATTGTTTCCCGTCCTCATCCCAAGTTGGCAAGTTGACTATTTTTTCCTTCACCGAACAATCGTTTAACCCTGGAAAGTCGGTGATCACTAAGCAGATGATTGATCTTGGCCCAAATGTTCATTTTATGAATGCCCAGTCTTGGTAAATATGGCACCGTGCCGGTTTTGACGTTCGATTAAGTATTTTACTGGACTTCATTGGATAATATAAAGGCTAAATCAATAGGAAGTCCTTTAAAGCGCAAAGTCTTACTCCAGGGACAGTTTCTTGCTAGAATTAACTTCTTAGCTGCTTTGCATGCTTTTGGTTTGCAGGAAACCTTGGAGTCGATATACCGATATATGTACAGAATGCCGTTCAGCAGATCTTTGGCGGAAAAGCTTATTCTGGGGCTATCAGAATTCACCTCTTTGTGTATTGGGACCTGAATAATTTACTAGCGGCATAAGTATATCACGCTGACTCGACATCGTATTTTAATCAGGTCGATGTTTGCAACAGTTCAGGCGAGCTTCAATTTTTTTCACTCAGTATTTGTCGGTGTCTTTGAAGAATCTATTGAAGTCAAGGAGCTAGAGCAAGAGCCGTCTATTTACGCGTTTGAAAGCAAGCTCGAGTCCTTCAAAGCATCACAGTCATATACGTCACGGACTTCAAGGTTCTGGACTGACGTTTATATGAATACTGTAAAGTTGCTGAAGTCTTCAATTGTGGAAGAAATAACAGGCACTAGGACTTTTATTGCACCAGCGGTGAACAAATGTTTCGGTTCTTCGCATCTTCCAACCATCGCTTGCACGCGAAGTCCACCAGATTCTATCTTTAAAAAAGCCCGACATGAAAGAAACGAATCCCCAGATGTTCAAAGAATTTGAAAACGTCATACTCGTGAGAACGTCATACTTGTGATATGGCGCTCTGACAGATTCCGGGAAGATTTTTCCCTGACCTGGTCATAGAACAACTGCTGATGCACCCTCTAAAAACTAGTTGAGGTACAACACACAGACACGATATGAGCAAGTTGCAGCAGCTAATATGGCTTTTATCTTCTCATGTGCGGGTTGCTCTCAGCTCTACATTCTAATCCTTCCTGCCTATATTACACTTTCTGTAAATTCATGCCATTGCTTATAATGCACATGCGGAGAGAGAGAAAGAGAGAGAAAGAAAGAGAGAGAGAGAGAAAGAGAGAGAGAGAGAGAGAGCATAAAGTATGCAGTATACAATTGGCACAAAGTATACAGTACACAGTTGGTACAAAATAATACAAGTCTTTGACACTAGCCTCGGTCTACTAAGCACATAATAAGTTACCAGCAAATTTTTGGGTGTAAGTAAAACTGCTGGATCAGAACTTTTGCGCAGCGTAAAAGAAAACCAGCAAAGGAATGTTTCTTGATCTGTCTGATTCGGTTGCTAATTTTAAGTTGTTTTCAAGCCAGGCATTTCTTTACTGTTTATAAATGAAATCAATTGACTACTAGACATTTGCTATCAAACAGTTCGTGGTAACGACCTGTAAGTAAGGAGCGACCCAGCTCAATAGTAACCAAAAGTCTTTAAAAACACCAAAAGGATCAAATTTTTATGCTGATTTCAAATGTATAAGTTTCATCAAGTTTAGTCTTACCCATCAAAAGCTATGCACCTGAGAAAATTTGCATTATTTTCGAAAAAAGGGGGAAACACCTCATAAAAGTCATAGAACCTTAATAAAATCACAACATCAGATTCAGAGTATCAGAGAACCCTACTGTAGAGGTTTCAAGCTCCTATCTTTCAAAAATGTGGAATTTTGTTGTTGTTTTTTTTTTTGCAAGAAGAAAGATCACAGACGCGTGTTTATTTGTTGTTTGTTTTTTTTTACCCCAGGAGTGATCGTATCGACCCAGTGGTCCTAGAATATCGCAGGAGGGCTCATTCGAATGGAAATTAAAAGTTCTAGTAACCTTTTTAAGTAACAAAAAAAATGGAGGGCAACTAGGTCCCCTCCCATGCTCAATTTTTCCCTAAATTCACCCAATCAAAATTTTGAGATAGCCATTCTGTTCAGCATGGTCGAAAAATATAATAACTATGCCTTTGAGGATCACTTAATCCCCCACAGTCCCCGGGGAAAGGGCTGCAAGTTATGAACTTTGACCAATGTTTACATATAGTATTCGTTATTGAGAAGCGTACAGACGTTTTCAGGGGGGGGGGGATTTTTCTGGTAGTGGGAGGGAGGGAAGGAGGGGTTACGTGGAGAATCTTTTCTTGGAGGAGTTTTCATGGGGAAAGGGATATTGTTATGAAAGGGGCACCGGATTCCCCAGTAATATTTAAAAAACGATCAGAAATAAAAAAAAAACAAGTTTTCAACAGGAAACTTTTCAACATGAAAAACTTAAAACGAACAGAAACTATTTCGTATATGATTGGGTTCGCTCCCTAGTCAATACCTCACTCTTCACGCTACAAAGTTTTTTTTAGTACTTTCATAAGAGCTATTTATTCTAATCAACGGCCTTTGTGATTAAGGGGTCATTCTTAAAGAATTGGAAAAAAAATAATCAAACTTTAGCGTAAAGAGCGAGGTATTGATTAGGGGGCGAAACCCCCTATTTACGTAATAAAAATATACGAACATAGAAGTTCGTTACGTAAGTTAATTCGTAAGATACGTATGTATATTACTAATAAAAGCGTTCGTAAATAAAATTAAACAACTTCGAGAAAGCCATTTAGCCAAAAAAAGTAAGATTAATATGCAAATTTCGTTTTAATTATTCGTGTACGGTGAGCCAAATTCAAAACCTGCATTAATTCAAAAACGTTCTGAAATTAAATAAACAACGCAAGTTTTTTAACTGAAAGTAAGAAGCGACATTAAAACTTAAAACGAACAGAAATTATTCCGTATATGAAAGGCTGTCCCCTCCTCAACACCTCGCTGATTGCGCTAAAGTTTGACTCTCACAAACTCTATTTTTTAAAACAATAAAAAAAAAACTTTACCGTAAAGAGCGAGGCGTTGAGGAGGGGACAGCCCCTTTCCTATACGAAATAATTTCTGTTCGTTTTAAGTTTTAATGTCACTCCTTACTTTCAGTTAAAAAAAAACTTGTCTTTTTTTATTTATATGCACAAGAACGAAATGTTTTATTTTTCTAAATAGATAAAGCAACTGTGATAAATTTTGTAACTAGATACGAAACTCGTGTAACTAATTAACTAAAAACCTTACCCAGCCATAATTTATCAACAAGCCTCCCTGTAAAGTATATGACATTAGTAGCAATATGATGGATATTCCCGCCAATGACCACAGGCAGTGCTGCTTGTTCTCCAATCAATATGTCAGCAGCAACAAGATGATCCATCAGTAAAGTGAGGATTTCAGTAAAAAATTTACATTGTTGAATATGGCTTGATCCTTCGGGTAGACCCTGAAACAGAAAAAGAACTGAGTACCAAGAGCAATTGAGCTAGAAGAAAAAAATATTTTCTCTCGGGCGACGAGTTGGTCTATTAAGAAAAACCTTTTTATCAGCCATATAAGTTGGCTCCCCGCTTACATATCACTTTTTTTAAGAATATGATTTCTGGCATTTGAACAAATATAAAAAATAAACGAGTGTGCAGAACGTTATAGCCAAACAGTGCTTTACTTCAAAAGAATCTGATATTCAATATAAATTTACAGCCTTGAATTATCATCACAGCCGAACAGCACTTCTTTCCCGAAGAAATTAAATTCAATTCCTGAAAATCCATCATTTTCACTAAATCTACAATGACCATCGAGCAGAAAATCCTTAAATTGAAGTAAAAGAAAAGTCTATACTACAATCATAATCAACTATTTAAGGAAACGTTTAATACCTAAACACTTTTCTTATATTATTTCTGCTAAGAATTTTACTCACTTACTTGTCGCCCTGGGCAATTTCCTATGTTTAAGGACTATTCATAAAAAGGCAAATTTACAAACGTGAAGACATACCTCAACTAAAAAAAGGAAAATGACCTATATGTTCATACGACACATGTTTGAAGCAGCAAATGTTCAATAAGCTATCAGAACGGCATCAAATGTCTCTCCCCCCACTTCATCCCTATAGATATAATTAGAACCCTAAATCATAATTCCTACCGAACATACCCGAGATTCAATGAGTCATTCTGATGAACAGAGATAAAGTGAATTTAGCCCAAAAACGTAGCTGTAGATATTGGCCAGGTTTTGTTGAACTAATACCACCAGCATGTCAAGTAATAAGACTGATGACAAGAGATTTTTGCTATCCCCAAAACCTATGTCGGATCTAGCGCATATCCTAAAATCGCCCGGCAATGAGCCTAAATCTTACTTTTCTAAAAGTTTTGTTGTGATTTGATACCTCGTTCTAGTGGATTTCCTCATGACGATAACTTAGAAAACCCAGTCCGCCTCCCACTAAAGAAGTAACTGGACTCTGAAAAGTCACTACCTTTGACTTTGAAAAGGCATAAAATAGGACTTGATTGATTGACTTGATATAGTTAAAATAATAGAACTTGAATGATTTATGAAAGCCATAACAAATTGGTTGACATACAACAAACCAATTTGGTAGATATCCAGAGGAATTAACTTTAAGTACCTCCACTCCTCCGAGAGAGATTAGATTGGCCTGATCTCTCCCGAACAGTCCCGAAAGGTATAGGACACTAGCTGTTATCCCTCATCAACTACGATTGAGAGGAAACAACCTCTTCTAGCAGTAGTCCTAATGATATGAATTCCCCTCTCTTTACGTGATTGAGTTGAATTTCAACCCTGGAAAGGCAAAATTGAAGTAATTCTGTTCTCATTAAATATTGTTAAACTTCAACAATTTACTGTGGTATATGTTTTGATTATAATAATTTTTTCCCTCTGCAAGAGTTAAAGTGTGACCGAACACCCAAAACCCCAAGTAGAACAGTAACTCCTATCTCCTACCAAGTTTGACTGGGATCTAATGAATCCTTTCTATAAATGTGCTGATAATACCCCCACTAAGTTTGATTGAGGTGCGATGATGTCACGTCATGGTGACAAAAATTTGGTCTTTCCGATTCATATCCCCCACCCCCCCCTCCAGAAAGTTTAGATCGTAACTACATCTGGCACAACTAAGACACTTATTCTGACTCTCTACAAGTTTTGATTGAGGTCCGACAACCTCATCTGGTAGCTTCCTGACGACAAGAATTCAGGAACCCAGACAGAGATTGATCCAGATTTAGACCCCAAAAGAAACAATGGGGATGCTGCCACTTACTTCTCTTTAATTTTTGCTGAAATCTGATAGCACACTATGGTAGGTATCGTGATTAAAATTGTAAACCTCTCCGACATGGGCTGGATACGATATGAACTTCCAAAAGGCAAATTTAGGACACTAGATCCTATTTTATCTCGACTACAGAGATAAGATCGTATCACGATCTCTCCAAGAAATAACTTGGACATTAGCTTGTGCTTCGAACCAAAATTGACACAGATCTGACGCTTCATTCGTTTAGATATTTTTGTAAGAATGATGCAGGGCCCCATTCCCTTCCTTCCAAAGAGGTTGCATTGTATCCGGAAACATAGAAGGTTTAACTTATTGCGTTATATCTTACTTACCATGAAGTTTAGCATAGACAACCCTTCTGGCACATGTCCTGATGGCAAAATTTAGACCCCACCACTTCTCTAACTTCCTAAAAGGATAATTAGGAGGCTTCTTCTTACTTCTCAACAAGTTTAGTTGTGATCCGTCAACATCTTCTAGTAGAAGTTCTGATGACACGAATTTAGAACCACCCTCTCCTTAATCAGATGTCGAATTGGGCCTTGACACATAACAAGCAAAAATAGGCCACTAGCTCTTACAGATTGGTTTGACATCTGACAACCCTTCTGGTTGATATGCTAAGGACAAAATTCCAGGAAACCCCTTCACCTGCCAGTTTGTTTGTAACCGGACCCGTTTAAGTCTGATCAAATCCCATGATTGATACACAGACGAAATTCCAAAAAATCCATCGAAATAAGAAGTATCGTCAAGCAAAAAATCGGACGTCAGCATTTCATAAGTGACTTTTCCAGAACTATTTTCTTGTAAATCAAAAAGATACAAATTTAAACCCAAGTTCCCTAAGATTGCGAATCTTAAGAACTTGGCAATCATTATGCATTCATCAATAACCAAAACGATCCACATATCTAAAATTTGAATGTCCAAAAAGCTTCGAGTTTTTAAATGATATATATGCTTAATTACCGACAATTTTTTTTGTTGCGCCTGCTTTAGCACTGGGTCAAAACATACCTAACAAAATATCTCTTTTTTTTTCAAGTAAATCTTAAGCACTTGGCGATCGTTATGTATTCATCAAACAATCAAACCACTCCACAGATAAAAATTATTGAATCCTGAAACATCTTTGACTTTTGAAGCAATAATGCATATAAAGCTTCAGTTTCCGACATATTTCGCTGCACCTACCTTAGCACTGGGTCAAAACGTTTCAACGCACATACCAATAAAAATAGCTCTTTTTCAAGTAAATCTTGAGTGCTTTGGCGATCGCTATGTATTAACAACAGCCAAATCGCTCCAGAGATCAAAATTTACGTAGCGGTCACGGGCAAAAAATACATGGGTCGTGCAAAAAAAGTGTTGGTTCCAGACCGACGAATTTTTCGATTTTTAGAAATGTTTCTTGCTTTAAAAAATCTTATATGAAATTTCCAAGCTCAAATAAAGTTTAGCAAATTAAAATTAGATGTAATTTAAATTCGGTTTAGATCTTCCAAGTTCACCCTGCTAATGAAGTCACTTCCACTAATTTTTTTTTATTTCCAATAGGAATAGGCTAAAGCAGAGTAGAACCAATTTCAGTTTCTCATGTTCCTTGATTAACAGAGGAAACTCGTACCATAAGTTGATGAATGACAAGCAACATGTTCATCATTGAGGTTTGCAGAAAAATGTATATTTCATCTCAACATGGTAATACCAGATGAGACTAAAGTTACATGAAACAAACGGTTTATTTCATCATCTCAGACCTAATCGTATTATTTTATCAGTTATCATATCAATTAATATACCCAAACAAAATTCACTAAAAACCCTAACCCAACATATTCAAACACCAACTTACTTCAAGAAGAAGGTCTATGATAGGGGTAACTGCTGACTCTGCTGAGCCATATATTTTTATATATTAGTGTTTATGTATAGATACAATATGAAGCAGCTGCCGGAGTGTTTTAACGGTTGGTTTTACATCCGACGGAATATACATAACCGAAATACTAGGGGTAAAAATGATTATTATACTCCACCTATATTGTCTGCCAGGTCCACGGTTTCTTTTGTTATAAAGGGTATAAATTTATGGAATAATTTGGATAATGATATGAAGAAACTAGAAAATTTTAGTGGTTTTAAAGCAAAATTGAAAGAAAAATTATTAAGTAAGTATGAATTCTATTTTTGTTTGTTTTGGAGGTGACTTGATTTGATTTAATTTAAATTAAGTTGTAATTGCTTGTTGGTTTGTGAGTGCGACCCCACAACATGGATATGGTATTTAGATGCTGTCCCTCTACTATTATTATTATTCTTTATTTTTTTTTCTTTCTTTTCTTTTCTCTCTTTTTATCTTTCTTTCTTGTTATATTGAATTTAAATGACGTTATAAGTATTTTTTTTTTACCTGTTTCACCCCACGTCATCCGTTTGGTTTTGGGTGAATCATATTGATTTTTGTATTTAAACTTTTTGTTAATTAAATATATCACTATTAAAACTTACTTCAAGAAGAAGGTCTATGACAGGGGTAACTTTAGTCTGCTGAGCCAACGATAGCGAATCGACAACCAAATTCTTCAAAAAATCCATCACAAACTTTTTAGCAGGATGCGAAGATAGGCAACAGAAACTCTCGTCGTCAGGTGAAACGAAGGGGGAGGCTAATAAAGACCCTTCTATATTCTTAAGTTCGTCCAGGGGAGATGCAAGTTCAGAAGGAGGCTCACTCCTGCTTAGTGGTATGACGGTAGCAACTAGTCCTGAAATAAGCTCTCCGCTTAGGAAAACGGGCAAAGCATCTGGTGAGTTATGATAAAGGTAGAAGAAAAACTGGATTAACGTTATTGGATAGTCTTGAAGCCAAGACGGGATCGCTTCACCATTTCCCCTGTAAAACAAAAACACTAATTTAGGGACTTATAATGAATTAGTAGATTGTCAATAAGAAACCTGCTTCTTAGCAGTAAGTTATTTTACGCCTTAAATATGCGTCACCTTAAATAGATTAGCAAGAAGAATAAAAGGTCATGGGAAAAATACTAATAGTAAAGTTAAGAGTTTACAAAACACGAATGACCACCCACTTATTGCAACCACTTCCAAAAACAGACAATTTAAATCGACACTCCAAACTAACTAAAGACATATCTTGTTTTGGATGTTTTCATTGCTGAAAATGTCTTACTATTTTGTGTATTCTTCGAACTTTTTTGTGCAAAATAATTAGAAAGCTAAAAAAAAAAAAAAATTAAATATCCAAAAAAGCGAATCGGGTATCAAAGAAACGAATTTAATGAGAATCACACTTTCACGTGCAAATGAAAACACAATCCTTATTATAAAATGGGAAGATAGTATTAAAAGCATACTAGCATGTATTCAGTCTACTTTGTGAACGAAGAATACACAATGAAAACTAGCTTGCGCGCATCATCTGATCCAATTCAACAGAACGGAAGCAGAATTACATATAATTCTGAAGGTCACACTTCCGACTGTACAAGAGCAATACAATGTAAGATGGACCTATGAATAATTTGTAGATTCTTAAGTAGCTGTTAATTCAGTAATAGTAAAAGCTTCCGCAATCATTCTTATCTAGTCATTAGACCCAGTAACAGATATGTTATAAGTTTAGCTCACACCTGGTAACAGTAATTTAAGGTCTATTGTACAATTTCATACAAAAATAACATTTTTCTTTTATCCTGGAAGCCATGGTCTTTGGATTTTTTTAAGGGTTGGATTCCATCACGCCTATCTCCCCCTAAGTGCAAAAACACTTGAATTTTCTTCTCTTAATAGTTTTAGCTTTAAAGTTTTCTGCATAGAATTTCTGGATGTCCCTTTTTTAGTTTTACATTGCACCGCCATATTTTCAGTTCTTTAGTTTTTATCATTTTCTAAAAAAAATTATATCTTACTTAAATCTTAATAGAAGTATCTACTCATATCTTAGTTCCTTATTCCCCTCTACTGAAAATTGTGCCTTACAATTGAACCTAGTCCACAATAGATATTTATTGCTTTTAAACCATGCGATTCATTGGACTGCACAAAAGATATTATCGTGGAGCCGTTATATAAGAAAGCACTATCAAACAGTTCAAGGTAACGAACTGTAAATAAGGAGTGACCCGGTTCAATAGTTAACAAAACTCTAAAAAACGGCATTTTGATACCAATAGATACACCAACAGAATAGAATTTTTATGCTGATTTCAAATATATAAGTTTCATAAAGTTTAGCCTTACCTATCAAACGTTAAGAGCCTGAGAAAATTTGCCTTGTTTTCGAAAAAAGGGGACCCCTCCCCCTAAAAGTAATAGAATCTTAATGAAAATCACACCATCAGATTCAGCGTGTCAGAGAACCTTGCTGTAGAGGTTTCAAGCTCACATCTGCAAAAATGTGTAATTTTGTATTTTTTTGGCAGAAGAAAGATCACGGATGTGTGTTTCTTTCTTTTTTTTAGGGGTGACCGTAATGACCCAGTGGTCCTAGAATATCATGAAAGGGCTCATAAAAACGAAAATTAAAGGTTCTAGTGCCCTTTTTCAGTGACCAAAAAAGAAACTGGAGGGCAACTAGGCCCCCTCCCACGGTCATTTTTTCCCAAAGTCACCCGATCAAAATTTTGAGGATAAACATTTTGTTCAGCGTAGTCGAAAAATCTATTATTTATGTCTTTGAGGATGGCTTAATCCCCCACAGTCCCCTGGAGAAGGGCTGCAAATTATGAACTTTGCCCATAGTTTGCATAGAGCATTAGTTATTGGGAAGTATACAGACGTTTTCAGAGAAGATTTTTCTGGTGGTGGGGGAAGGGGTTTTGTGGGAGGATCTTTCCATGGAGGAAGTTTTCATGGGAGGGGGGACATTTCTATGAAGGGGGCGCCGGATCTCCCAGCATTATTTAAAAACTATCAGAAACTAAATAAAAAAAAACAAGTTTTTTCAACTAAAAGTAAGGAGCAACATTAAAACTTAAAACGAACAGAAATCATTACGTATATGAGGGGGTTCGCCTCCTAGTCAATACCTTGCACTTTACGCTAAAGTTTGTTTAGTACTTTGAAAAAAGCTATTTATTCTAATTAAACGGCCTTTGTGATTCAGGGGTCATTCTTAAAGAATTGGAACAAAATTCCAACTTAAGCGTAAAGAGTGAGATATTGAATAAGGAGAGAATCCCCTCCTATGCGTAATAATTTATGTTCGTTTTAAGTTTTAATGCTCCTTCTTACTTTCAGTTGAAAAAACTTTTTTTTTTATTTTAATAATTATTAGGAGCTACAACAATTCTCGTCGGAAAAAAATAGAAAAAGACAAAACCCAAACCTGTAACCATCGTTGTTCATCATTGTCCTTACCATGCCGAGGAGGCAAATCATAGCCTCAGGACATACCAATCCTTTACTTAAGAGGGATGACAGAGAGACATATGCATTTTGCTCAGGAGCCACGCCAAATATACAGCTCCATATGGTGTCTAAGTCTAGCTCAAGCTGAAACAATTTCAAAAATTAGAAGGAGTATGATAAAAGGTTACACGAACCCGATCTGGAGCATTTACACGGATTTAGAGCGTTTACCTTTTACAATTTCAAAACTGAGCAAGGACAAAATTAGAAGTTAAAGGGATAGTTATGTCTAAAGACATTTACAAATAAAACGAGTAGCTCTTAACATTTATATGGTTATAAAATAAGTTACTAATCATAAAGGAGAATATGAAATCAAGTGAAACAAAGACATTATAGCACGATATAAATCAACCAGAAGTGCCCCATAAGAAGCTACGTAAACGTTGACATGGAAAGGCTTGTTATAAGCTGAGAGTCCCCCCAGTCACTTTAAAAACGTTAGGCGATCTAAGACAAGCCCATAAGAATAAATTTCATAGAGGGGTTGACAACTTCGTCTAAAACAAATAAAGCTATCTAAAACACTATGCAAAGATTGTACGGAAATACGGAGACTAATGATAGAGTTATACTATTAAGAAGGGGACTGGTCACTTTTTGGTGTTCCATATGCCTGCACACTTATTCCGGGTTTTGCCAACAAAGCAACCGAAAGAATAAAAAAAAAAAATCTTAAGCAGCTCTTCCGTCATTGATGTTTAAGCCTCATCGTAATCTGTATTTTACAAATGATTTTGATTATATGATGCTATATTACATGTTATTCCATCCATTAGAACTACCAACTTCTGTGAGGATTATCAGTTTTACATACTCAACTAAAAATGTAAAGGTAGAGTAGAAAGAACTTTTCGCAGCAGTAGTTTCAGCCTACTGAAGAGTAGACTAGGCCCATAGTTGCCAAAATGTCTAATGACAAACATTTTTCAAGTAACAGCATTCTGAGGAAAGTAATTTTGATTCAACAGAACAGTAATTGGGAGAAGAAAGGTTTAATAATTTCGAAAACGAGTTTGAATTCCCTAAACAATGATGTCCAATTGAAATAAAAAGTACACTAATGAAATCGTCATTGTCGACAACCCTTAACTAGAGGTATAGAGTTCCCAACCTTGAACAACAAGGAAAATCAAATTTTGCCATGGGTAGCACGGATCTGTCGCTTTTTTTCCCTGAAGAGTGATCGTATCCAACTAGTGGCTGTAGAATATAAGGAGAGGCTTATTTGAGCGGATATAAAAATATGCATATAGCGTTTGAAATAAGAAAATAGATTACGCTACATCAAAGTGCAGTTTTCTGCCACTTTTTGCCACAAACCATCAATTCATATAGGAATTATTCAGGACTGAATCTAGCCATTTGCGCAATTAATAGTTTTCAGGTTTTATTTGAGGCCTTTCTCGTCAAAACAAAGAGTTTTTTTAATGTTAATTTGTTATTTCTCTGATTTTTTTATATTTTATTTTAAAAGTGGGAACAATGGGAAAAAGAAAACAAAACAATCAACTAGATGAAAAACAAGGGATAAGGCCGTGAAATGGTTGAACTTGAATAAGAAACATAAGTGCAAGCAGTTGATAAAATATCTTCCCATATTTCGTTTTGAACAATTAAATAAGTACAGAGCTTAGAAATCTTAAAAAAAAAAAAAAAAAAAAAAAACTCACATGCGGTACAGATGGCATATTCTGGGCTGGCTGACCCAGTAGCATAGCAATTAAGAGGAAATATACTTCAGGGATGTCGAAATGCTTTGGGAGCATATTTTGTAGGGCTGTAAAACTCGGGATGTGAGGTGTGCTCTCTTCATTTGACTGACTTGCAGAGCCACCTACTTTACTTAACGCTGAACCGATTTGAAATCCTACAATAGAGAATTCAAATTTAAAACAAGGAGAAGAAAAATATATATATGAAGACATCCAGGAACAAACGCCCTAGCTCCTAACACACGATCTGAATCTAACTTTGAGCTAGTCAATTTTGTAATTTATGCAGTTTTTGGCTCTCTTTCGAATCTCTTTATTGTTTTATTTTTATTTCAGCTTTTGTTTTATTTTTATTTTTACCCTGATCCTTTTTCAAGAAACTTGAAAAACATGTGGCTGAAAGTTTGGGACATAAAAACAAAGGAATTTGAAAATGTTGCAAATGTTACAAAAGCACAAAGTCAAAGTGCATTAAGTTTTGCATACATCGAGCACAATACAACAAATTCAAAATTAAATGTACTGTTATGTGTAGTGTACAAGTTTACAATAAAATAAAACATTCACAAAATATAGACTTTCTTGATCCAAGGATCAACTATAGAGATACCCCATGCCCTATCTACTTTATTAACTTCAATTCTAAAAAGAGCGATTCAAAGCACTGTTCCCTTGAACTTAACCAATTTTCATATACTGTATTTCAACAAAATCCCTTTAAAGATATTTGAATCTTATAGCGGATTTTCCTAGTAAAACTTTTCCCAGTTCAAGTTCTAGCGATTTTTGTATAGCCACCTTTAACTCATGCAAAAAATAAAATATTTGAGGTGAATGTATCACGGGTAATTATAGATCCACACCGGTCCAATCCTTGGGGGGAGAGGGGTAAACAAAATTAAGGGATGCATTTTTAGAATGATATTTTCCAAATTTTCGTGAAAAGGGGATCCTTTGGGCCAGTCTCAGGGTTGAGGGCACCATGCAGGTATATAATTTATACAGAAAACGTATTAAAACGCCCACTCAAAGTAATCTAGAAAAAAACAACCACAACAACAGTGTATCCAGAATTTAGACTTTAGTGTCGAGAATTACTGTCACCAGCAATGGAAGAATAAACAGGGATACGAATTCAAGAAGCATGGAAGACTTCCAACGGCATAGATACTACACAAACTTAAAAAAAGGAATTTAATGTAATTCATTCTTATAGGGACTTCTTTAAAAAAATGTAACAAAATACACAGAGAAACCGGGGGACATTGTCCCTGGAAAAAAAAAAACTAAAAGAGAAGGGACGTACCTAAAACACTTCCAAGTCTATTTTGCATAATAAGCTCAGTTTGACGAACCCATCCACTGTTAGAGCCACCTTCTCTAAACCGTTGGAGATATACAGATTGACTGACAAGGACATTAAGTATTCTGAGCGAGATAACAACAGTGGTAGAATGAAGATGTCCCTGCATAAACATTAGAACCCAATCGAACCCAAGCACACGAAACAGTTCCTCACAAAAGCTCTGATTAAAGCGCTTCCCCAAAACAAGTTGAAGTAACACTTTTAAGCATCTGTTTCGAAGCAAAATTTGACTAGACTGAGAATTGGGTATGTTATCGTCAACATCCCTGTGGCCAAGCTGAAGGTTAGCAGGTATTAATGAATGTTCTCTTCGATCAAGTGAGTCCCGTATTTTCACTTCTTTTTCGCTTGACATAGAGACGGGCAGTGTAGAAGCAACGAACTGACCAAAACTAAAAAAAATATTAAATGTATACTTATTAACTGCAATGTACGGACTCCAGCCAGGATACACTGGAAGACTTGGGACTCCCCCCCCCCCCCCCGCCCACAAGGACACTCACAGGACGCCCTTACAGAAGGAAATATTTTGGACGCGACGTAAAATGTCATCTATGAAGTACCCTCACTCTCTTCCATCCCCGTTGACGAATTTTGAGGGTCACCCCCTCAAAAAGGTTTAGACTTAAAGGTTTAGACTTTGTGTACTTATGTGATATTTCATTTTTTTTTTTTTTAAACAAATTTGTTTTGCTAGATATCTCTATTGCTCATCTTTTACCAATCTACCAACTTTATGGATTACCTAGATCTATTTAATTGAAATGAATTACGCGAACCAATAAAAATTCTTGTCGGTTGAACATTTTGAAAGACTAGACAAACGCTTCATTTTTTTTTTCACTTTTGCTTTCTGAAAAACAATTTTCCAGAATTGCGGGATGCATTGACATCGGAGATTTTGAGAATTAGAAGATAAAGGGAAGGGCACATTGATTTCTTAGATTTTTCTTACCTAAGGTGTTTTTCAATACACGAAGGGAGCCTACAGGTTATACAACAATTTTGAAGCAAAAGCAGCACCCTTTTTCATTAAAATAAGTTTTGAATCTTTTTTCTAAAAAAAGAGAGTGTAATCAACTGTTAATAACCATTAATATATTATATCGAGGACTTTAATACATAACTATCGGCTTTTAAACTTCAAAATCACTATCTAAGACACTAGTTTTTACTTGCCGTCACCAGTTTGGTTGAGATATGACAACAAGATCTTATAGAAGTCCTCATGGCAAGAATTCAAGACCCCTCCCCCTAATATAGGTCAAAAGAACTTAGAAGACACCGATAGAGCACTAGCTGTTCTTTTTTTATGGAGTTCAGCTGAGATCTGAGAATACCTTCTGGTAAATTGGCTCTGGTAAGATTTCGGAGCTTCTACCCCTCCCCACAACCTACAGAACAGATTGCAGTCTGATATTTTTGAGTTTATTTCCAGGCAACAAAAACGCACTCATAATTTCAGGAAACTCGATCAAATAAAAAAAAGTAAAAAAAAGAAGCAAAGCATAATTTGGATATCATAATTTGGTACTTTCCAAAATTATTTTCTTGACAATCTAGAGGAGCTGCAGATTCACAACCTTATTTAGAATCTCCAATAGATATGTTCTACACAAAACTGAAATTACCTGACTGAACTTTATTTTCAGAGCTAGAATAGCTATTTAGCCGGCAAGAAGTATTTTTTTTCTTCTGGAAAATTATTAGAAATTTGTGAACTTGAGACAAGATTCTCTATTTCATGGCCCATATCGGATCAAAATAATTTTGACCAGCAAAAGAATTGTGGAAAATAAGCGATCATTTTACTGAAAAAAAAGAAGAAAAGAAAAACTTTGCCTCTCCAAGTTACTGTTTTTGTAAAGATCATCATTTTCTTATCATTATTTCTTTTTTAATAAAAGTTACTTTTCAACATTTATCCGCGGCAAAATAAATAATGAATAAAATAACAAAAGGAAACAAGACAGAAATAATCATACCTCCTGAAACATTCTAAGTGGCACTTTCTAGTTATATTAGCTTATCGAATGCTGACCATCACTCCTGTTTCTTTAATTATTTATCGCCTAATTTAAACAGCAAACTATCTGCCTGACATAAGATTAATAAATTCTACCAGTCTAATTTTTTAAGGCATATTTATGTTAAATAAATAGTATTTTCGCCTGATTTGTTCCTTACAGAGTCTTCTCTCCATCCTTATGGGCCACGTGGTAGTTCAAATTTTTGTGTACCTCAACTAAAGTCGATTCGTCTTTTTACGCTTTATAGAGGCTTTAGCCTACCTAATATACTTGATAATGATAATAAGAATTTAGATGATAGCGTAACAAAAAATATTTAAAACACCATTTTGTAGTCATTAGATATACTTATACCACTTTTTATTTTATTTTTTTTATGTCTTGTGAGGTAAACAAGTTGCATTTTAATTTTTTTTTTTTAATAAATATAGTAGATTTTTTTTACTGTGTGTTTTATGCGACCTACATGTTTTTTAACATGAGATAATCGCCAATATAATAACGCATAGTATAACCTGAACAATGAACGAAGCTTTCAATTTCCTCAATCATTTTTGAGAATTTAAAGCGATCACATTACAATAAAAACGAAAAATCCAACCCTAGTTTAGGAATCATCAACCAATGATTGCATTACTAAAATTTCCAGCAAAGCTCTAAAGTCTGCCCCAAAAATTTTCAATAGGTTTGCAGCTAAATTACAAGAGATTACACTTTATCTAAAGAGACATAATATATAATTAAAATGGCCTGAATAAGTTAACATGTGTGTCAGAATTCAGAAAGCATATTCAGATTTCAGAGTCGCAGTACAATTCGGACCAAAATTATTTTTAATGCTTATGATCCTGTTATTTAAAGAGCATACAACAATTTGATGCTCCAAGATTACCATACTCTCAGAGAACAAAGACCCTGCAATCACCAGACTTGCTCCTAGTACGACACCAGTAAAAGAGTCAATGAATATTCTTTAGGTCTCGGGGCAGCACCGTTGGGCATGTGGCTCAACATCCAAGGAGCATCTATGGACATCTAAGGAGCACAGCTCCTAGTCCTTGAACTACATTGAAATACAGCCAGTCTAAAGCAATAATAATGAAAAAAAAAATCAATATTTCTTTTTTTATCGTTTATCTTTTTTATACCTAAAACAAAACGTATGAAATGTCAAAATACAAAAATAAGTTTTGTTACCATAAGAGATCAACTGGACGGGGGTTCACAGCTAAAAGCAAACGAAGCACATTAAGAGCAGCTTGAGTGGTAGAGATTGTCAATGGAGATTCTTTAAGAAGGTACAGGAGACGGGCTGCCATATTAAGATCCCTGAGAGCTTTTAAATTGCTTTTCTTTTCACTTGACTCTGAAAGAAGTTCATTGAAGTGCTCTAAAAGTGAGCGAAGCAGATCACCACTTGTATCTCTCCATACCTGAAAGAAGTTTTATATCTCTTAGACTAAAATAGGTAAATCATGCAAAAGGGCTTAGCTAAAGGACTTAAATTGACTTAGACTTAGGGCTCCTGCCGCGTTGGGGAGAGAGCGTCGCAACTCTACTCCTCCAGGCTGACCCATTTGGTGCTAAGATTCACACACGTATTCTGTTTGCGTGACATTCTCCGATTCATTTCTCATAATTATAATCAATCAGTTGGCGCAATGGCTATGAAATGTGTACATGCTCATTCTAGAAATTTGATTTTGTGAGGTCGTATAAATGCTGCGATGGATGAAAAATATGGATATTGTGCAGGCACCATATATTTTATGAGCCTTTTGTAACCAGCTATGGAAATATTTGGAGCACATAGAAAGGCTTTTCAAGAGCATTATTTAGGTCAAAACAGGCACGTTCAGGGAGGGAAGGGGGATATTCCGATATAATTACAACCACTCGAAAAGATGGACGGGAAAGCACCAGAACTACATTGGCGGAATAAGCTTTTGCAACGGGGCTTTACGGCTCTAACTATCTGTTTCTGAACGATGCAATGTTTGATCAGAACAATATTGTGCTCGTTCCATACCCCCAATAGTTGCCAGAACTTCCCGCTTGTGATTTTGCCTTTCCCTGAAATGAATTTGAAATTGAACGACCATCAATTTACAGGAAATATAATGGCTGATCAATATTATCAGAACAGGAATTATTCATGTTCCTTGTAGGTGCCGAAGAAGTATTAACCCACCTTAAGGAGGACAATTTAGGGTACTCAGAGCAATCTTTAATTGAAAAAAAAAAGAAAACGACTTTAAATTGAAGAATTCGCTTTTTTAAAGCACATTCCGGGAACTTTCTTAGACCCCTTCACATTTAAGCATAAATACAATTTTTTTTTGAAAGAAGTTTATGGTTTATGTTTCCTTCTAAAACTAGCGATTTCGTGACAAACTTGCACCAAACGGACAAGATACTCAAATCATAGAGTAACTCAGATAGATAAACTAGATAAAATCATAGAGTAACTTATAGATAAACTCAGATCTATCTATTCACCGAACCAGAATTATGATATTACTTAGAATTTCTCCCACCGTAGAATCTAAACTTGTAAAAAAAAAGAAGAAGAAAATTGTCCTTTTTTGACTATTTTTAACAAACTTTCGACTTTTTCTTAATGTAAAAGCCCTATATTTTAAACTTCAAAATATAATTCGGTAGATGTGTAGAACTGAATCTCAGCTATGGTGTGGTAGCAAAATTTTTATCTTTCTTTGAGGCAGTAAAACGGCACGAGAGCAGAAAAATGATACATCGAGACTTTAAGAGGGATCATAAACCTTAAGCGAATAAAAATAGAAAATGTAAGTGAACTTATAATGCAGTAAAACGAGATTTTGTGCTGCCTTCGATAGTATATGAGCTTGTTCTTATTAATTACGCTATTACTATGACAAGAGCCACACATTTAAATACTCGTAATGCGTCGGATCGCAAGAGCCGATGCTTTTTCTTCACAACTATTTCTTATATATTGTATCGCTCATTTAGTGCAATCAACATTTAAATATTTTAAACAAAATCGAAATCATGAGGATTTGGCTTACAACTGCTATGAAATAAAACGTTATATTTTTAGGGCCCTTCAACAACTGCTGAAATATCTTGGATAGTCAAAGAATCGGACCTTTTCTTCGTCAATGCATTGAAAAATACTTTGTTTTGGCTAAACAAAAATTGGTTAATTTAAGGCATCAGTAACTTGTAATAGTCAACAAACTTCATCCACTTCAATATGAGTACTCCCAATTCGACATTAAGTTATTTTCTAGCCGTAACAGAGGTAATTCACCAATCGTACGAGTTCAGATTTGCATTTATGTATTTACCTTATTAATGGATTTCTTTTTACCTTGACCTTTTCTCCCCTTCACTTTTTGGGGGGGGGGGGGGCTGGGATGGAAGATTTTTTTTTACAAGTCTATTTTCTAGTTAGCTTTTTATTCTAGTTTTCGACATTGTAGATAACACTACGCATATAGCCAAAATACTCGTCACTTTCTTCATATTTACTGGCTTTTTACTCTCGTGTTTTGTTTATTTTGAACTTAAAGCATAACTTTTTATGTATAACCAGCTCGGTTTCAATATAATTAGTCACCTAATACCCCTCGAACCCTGCTTACTTATTTGATGCCTCCATATTTTTAAATCAAAATGAAAACCTAATACAAAATTTCGTCAGTTGCAATTATTTTCCCATAATTAAGCATTAAACATCTGTTTTTAAATATATTTTTAATGATTACAAAGTTACTTAATGGAATCTTGTGAATTCTGCGTTTTCTTCTTTTTCGTTATACCTTACTTAAATTGTTTTGATTTTTTTTAGTTCAAAACTAGTTTCCAACGTCAAAAACAAGATGAGGTTTTTACTATGATTACGTATATTATTGCGTGTATACTACAACTGGAGCTACTACTAAGAATTCTGCAGCACCAAACTACCTAATATCGACACAATAATATCGGCAATATCGATAATACCTAATATCGACAATATCGTGCACACAATCGACACAGCTGTGCACACTCCTCCTTAGGCTCAATATGTTGCAAGCCTATTTTTTGCTGCCTCCCGTGAAGTTCCTACCTAACTACCTCTTTGTACACCATTCGGGGACGATCTGCTTTTGTTTGCCCCCCTGATGAATGGCTTAAAAGCACGATATTTGGCAATCAGCTTATTATTTGACCCGCCCATTATATTTTGCATAGTTTTGGCAGAATTTTATTGAATTAGGAAATTTTATTTCCTAATTTTATTGAATTAGGAAGTTCCTTCTTGTTGTTTCCTCTGAATTAAGCAAGGAAAGTTTGTCGATAGAAAAATTCGTCTTTTGAATTGTGTTATCAAAGTTTAGCTAGTTTGACATGATATTCAGTCCCTTCGAGTGAACGTTTGACTTTGTCTTGGATTTCTGCCAAGAAAGACGTTTAAAATCCATTAGACTTTGATAGATAGATTTATTGAACAGTTCAGCATTATATTTAAACATTAAAACACCTACATCATATTATGTTCGGTCAAATGAGTACCCAAAACTATCAATTAGCAGCATACAGCATACAGCAGCAAGACAATTAGCAGCATACAGACCTTTTAATACGGGCACATTCCTACACAAAAGAAGCAGCAAAAACTTACCTCAAGATCGCAAAGCAGATCACGGAAAGCAGTGGTATTAGCAGGTATGATAAGAGTTTCTTTTCCGCTATTGACTGTACCAACTAAACTGAATATGAGTTGCAAAACATGGTTGTTTAATAAGGACTTATGTCTTCGAAGTAAAGTAGCCAATGTTTGATAGCCAAGAGTTCGCTCCATTTCCTTATCAATGGACGGTTCAGAACGAATGATGCATACCAGTACTTTTACTGACGCATATAATGTTTCAGTATCATTTGCCATGGCAATAAGACCTAGATTAAGAGAAAATCATAAGCCTGAATTTTATTCCAATTTTGAACCTATATCTGAAGATTTTTTAAAAGCAATTCATTTTTAAAAACAATTTGAAAAATCCATGACCTGAAATAGACAGAAAGATTACTCATTAATTCCAAGGTTCAGTAAAAATAAAGATCCAACTGTGCACTACAGAGACGCTACTAACAACAGCGCCAAAAAAATACTGAAAGCTGGACAGGAATGATTTCGTTAGGAAAGTACATGCTCTTTAAAATAATATTAGAAAAGAAAAAAGAAAATATATAACGTTCTTAGTTCAAAAACTCTAATTCCAGTTATTTCCAGGCTAGACTAAGATAATAATAATGGATTATCTGAGGGTGGACATGTAAAACTACCAATAAGGCTAAAATGTTATTCGCATATGAAACTGCAATAAGTGCAATTCTCTCGATTCCTTGGCTCTATCATACAATCTGAAACTACAATCAGCCAAATTAGCCCATGTGTAAATCCTCCTTCTTTCCAGGCCATGGGACATTGGTGAGGATCAGCCCATTGTACTTGTCTAATGATTTTTATTGTTGTTTGACATATATCTTATATCTATATGTATATTTTCAAAATTAAGTTAGCATTGATTTTCTGCTAATGAGTGATTTCAAGAAGCTACTGAGGTAATAAAATCTACTGCACTTAATACTAATACTAATATTACTAGAAGAGTGTGTTCGTCTTATTAACCAGGGATTATTATTAATAAAAGTTTGACTTTTGAGTTTCGTATTAATAAGTTATAAATGAAAATGCGGAAAATATTGGTTGCATGAATTTGAGACTATTTTTTCATTCCATATTTTAGGAATATTTCACCGTTCTTTAATACAGTTGTGCACTTTGATCCTAGCTCTTTAATCTATCTAAGCATTTTCTACAACCATAGCAAAATAAGACATTTAGAACATTTTTTTTATTTTTAAACAGTTTTCAGCATTTTAAAAAGATAAATATTTTTATAAGCAGGATATTTTTATATGCCATGCAAACTATAGAAAATCCAGAAACTGATTCTCATGTCGGCTTTTTTGATAACTTTTGAAGGCAGGTCATCTGTGGGAAGCAAGGGCTCCAAAGTGATTTTGATATTCAATATCCAGGTGACTACTTTTCCGATATATCCTTGTTATTATCGTCTATTTTAAAAACCCGTGGCAGACCTGCTCGTTAACTGCTTTCATACATCAAAACAACAAGGTTGAAATTTTCGTTAAGTTACGGCACTTTTTGTTTCCTGGGCAAGAAATACAATACGCTATTGTCACACACACCACATATATGCCACTGACAGTTACGTTTATCCAGAGATCTTTGTCACATACATATGTATGTTTGTAGCAAATACATAAAAAAATGGACATTATAATAAGCAATGGGAATTGAAAGAAAAATGCTAAGGTGAAAGGAACTAATTTTGGTTTTAGTTATAAAAATAGACCCTGTCTAAAAAAGGTTTGGCAACAGAAGTTTAATCAAATGAACCAGCAAACATTAAAAATAGCTTAGTAGTCAGGCTTCATATGCCTCGGTAAAGAATCAGGATTTTAACATACCTAAAAGAACAGAAGTTCCTCCTATGGCTTGTATAACTGTAGAGACTGGGCGTAGGTTGAACACCCTTGCACCCATATAGCCAATAACGACGCCACCTAGACTACGAGCAGGACCACCAAGGTGACCAGCAGCATTATGCAATATATGGATTGGGGTTGAATTCTCGTTTGGTGACATCCCAAGCTAGGACAAAAGATATCTTGCTTAGATCATTTAATAGAGAAAAATATGATCGAACTGCAATGTGGGTAGGGTTGTGTCTATGGAGTAAGAAGATGAATGAGTTTTCCTGTCTTCTATACCTTCTTCGTCCTCCTAAGTCTGAGTCTCTTCCTCTTAGTACCGTAATTGAAAACAATCTACCTTTAATAGATTACTGAGCTCTTGTTGAGCTTTGCCCATATTCGTAAAAAAATGAATTCCGAAACATCACAGCTTTCAGATATCGTATCCTTTATGTAAAATACAACTACTAACTAACTGAATAATTCGCAAATAAAACTGTCAAAGGAATTTACAAACGATCGAGTCAGGCTGTCATGACAGTTACAAAAACATTAGCTTGATTTCACATAGCCTGCCCTCCCCGCTCAAATATTTGAAGTTTTTACAAATAAATATTCTCTTGAATCTAGAGCTCCGCTAAAAAAAACTTTTGAACCCATAAAGGATGTTTAAAAGAAAAGAATTAAAGCTACTATCTTTTTGTGCCAAATATATCGTTTTCTCTTTTTTGACTTCGATTACTTTACTTAGACTCACAAAGCTATTCACTAAAAGCCATGGCACATAAGAATAGAGCTCGCAGTTGCTGACCAGGACCCGCCAACTTATATTACGAAAATTCCGCAATAGTGTGAAGATTATAGGACGAAGTCCTATGTCTTCCAACAACAGGATATATCAGAGTCACGGTTCTTCTTCGGATTACAAGATGAAGATACGTAGGCAAATGCGCGCCAGCTTATTACCGTTTGAATAAACTAACCGTTCATGCCACTCATTCTCCCCTCCCATTTATTCATCCTAAGCCCTAATCAGAGTCAGGCCTTTTTTATCACATAAATAAGAGTTTGTCATACTTTTTCACTTCGTTCAATATTCTTCATTTAAATATCAGTGCTAACTAAAGAAAATGCAGTTCAGAAAAGCCGAAGAGACTTACTAGTGAACTATACGTAAAAAATATTCATCATGGAACAATCAAGCTCGTCTGAGAAAAGGATATCTCAGATCATCAATTGTGAAACGTTCTTTAAGGGTACGATTAGACCCACCATAGTCTCAAAATGTTCAATTGGAAAGAAGCGCTTCTGAATCTTTGCATACCCCTTTTTAGCACCTCGATCAAACCATCTGACCATATAACTATTTTTAGATTTGTAATTGGATCATTTCTCAAAAACATATATCATTTTTTATTTACACAGATAGAACGCCAAACCAAGGCTAAACCCGGATTGAATAAAACCAACCTTGCCATATTGTACAATAAAAAAAAACATCTCACATTATCTACTGTTCTCTAGTTTAGAAAATTCTAACACATACAGAAAAATATAGAATCTGATAAACCTTCTTTTTATTTGAAAGAAATCTGCTCGGACTCCCAACTTGGACTGGAAATTAAAAGATTATCAGGAAATATAGGATCATGGACCAAATGAAAGTCAAAGAATACCAGATTAAACGGTTCGGCTAGAAAAAATCAGCAAAATCAATGATAGCTCTTCATTTATTAAATTGATTTTTGCTCTGTAGATTCAGCAGCTTAAAAGAAAAGGGACATGCTCTGTAGATGTCTTGCATTGTTAATATTTGAGTGTTATTTTTTCATTTATTCAAGGTTTTTGTTCCATTCGCGTTTCAATTATCAAACCCGACGGGTTTACAATAAACTCACTTTAATAAATGGAGGAGAACAGTTTCATTTAGCCTTACTCAATATTTCCTTTTCCTTCAAGCACACCTAACATTCCCTTTCCTTTCAAGTTGCTGAATGTTAATATCAATTTGAGGAATAGCAGTTTCATACCTGTTTAGCAATAGATTTGCTATCAATTTTGTTGAAAACTTTCTTGATCTTGGCTAGGGTCAAAGATGATGTTGCTCCGGCATTAATACTAAATATAATCTTTTCCTCGAAGACCATAGGGCTGAGAGGATCAGAAATTCCTGAAAAAAAATATGTGGAGAAAGAGTTGAAGGTAATTTGCAATAAATTACATGCACATTCCGTGCTGTTTGGAGATTTCATTATCTCCAACAGCACTCGGCCTAAAAAAAAACTTAACAAGGAACTCAGTCTCCGGGAAGTCCCTACCGTTTCATCATTTTTTTGGAGGGGGTTAGTATTGTATCGCGATTCTTGCGCCTATTGAGTATTAAAGTTTCGTACAACAATTTAAAGGTAAATCGTAAATTAATTTGAAAATTCTGTTTCAACATCCAAAAGTGCAGCTCTAATACCTAACCTCTATCGTTCCACAGAACAAAATTATTCTATTAGACTTTATTGTAAAGAAGTCAGTAATGCTAACATAACCACGTAGTAGGTAAGTGTTTTGAATGTTGTCAAGGATAGACATAGTCTAGAGTATAAATCAATATATACCTGTAATATTAAAGCTTTTTTCCCTAATACAGACAAGAAACTCAGTGCAGTATTTGGAAAAAATCTTATCAGAGCATTACAATATAAAATGACTAGAAAGACAACACTTATTTGACGCTTCTCTAGTTCATAGCCTTTTAGGTTTTGCGACTCCCAAAATAGGTCAATAGTATTGTGTGTAACTTAATGACCTTCTTATGTTTATTTATTTATCGTAAAGTAGAGGAGTAAAGGAGGTAGGTGCATAAAGTTACAAAAGCACTCCAACAGATCAAACAAAGGAACGATTTACAGCTAAAAACAATTACACAATATGTCTAGAACAATAACTGAATAGAATGCATAAAATAAAAATAATGGAAGATAAATAAAACCTCAAGAGTTTATTATATTCTGAGAAAGAGGAAAAAGGCTATGGATAAAGGTAATGTTTTTAGACTTATGGTAAACCATTAACTTTAACCTTAACTATTTCAAATCGCTCATTGATTTTCAATATTAACGCTAGTTAAATAATTTTAAATGTGAGCCTAGTTATCTCAGTATTTATTCGTTGATACGTGCTGATTCGTTTTCTAGATGCTTACTTTACCTTTGCATCCACACTTGTATGTACCTGAAGATATTAATTAATAAACAAAATGCTATTACGTACTTAATCGTTTACTTTTCTGAGCTATGACGCCTTATCTATGGTATTGTAACTCCCCAGACTGACAAAAAAATTTCTACAGTTTTAGAAATACTGCTAAACAATTTTCGACATGTCTTAGCTGAATTTACACGGATTTTACAATACTTTAAAAAATTATCCTCTTTTTTATATCCCATATCGTACAGATAACACCTTCCTATCTATAAAAAAAAAACATTAGGATTTTTTTCTCTTTTGCTACTATCTTACGATTAGAGTCTTAAGTTTCCATATTTTGCGTTGCCTGATCCGGAAAATAAGGCTATATTTTTTTTTTTTTTATCAAACCATTTTCATCATCCACACATAATTCCACTTTCAGGCATGAAAAAGATGGCACAGTATGACCTATATTTTGAAAAAAATTCAAATTTTTCATTTATATACGAATACTATATGATTCTGTCTACCACAAAAACTATTCCCAAAGCATACCAGCCTTTGCATAGCCGTGGAAGGCTCTTACACGAATGAGTCCTCGGGTCCAAATCATCTTCAAATTTCACCATTTTGTGCGACTTTCTTTGCATTTTCTATAATTTTAATGTAATTTGCCTATTTTATAAAAATGGTCACATGTATTCATAAGTAAATTCTTGCGAACATACCCAATGACTTTTTAATTATTACGGTAACGAATGATTTTTCAATTATAATATGTAGTGACAATACCGGGGGAACCATAAGATTCAATGATCTTTTGGCATATCGTCCAGGGTTGCCACTGGACATTTATAAAGATAACAAGTAAATAGTCCAGAATTACTAGGCGACAACAAAATACTTAAATAATTTCTGAGACCACACTGACAAATTATGATAAAACATAAAATCGCGAAGAAAATGAGGACAATTAACTTATTTAAATAGTTTTTTCACTGGCTGTTAATTGCCCTCGTTTTCTTCGCGATTTTATGTCTTAACAGAATACTTCAAACACATTTAATTTAGATTCTTTAAAAAAAGAACTAAGCCCCCCACTTAATTTTCTGTTTCTAAGTTAACAAGGGAGAATTTCGCTTTTTCTCTCTACAGTAATTTCGAACACAACTTGATTGACTGTTAAGCCTTGAAATTAAATGCAAGGACAACAATTCAAAGAAAACAAGTCAAAAACATGTCTATCTTGACAATGACAAGCAATTTTGCATACCGTAAGTATTTAGTAACACGTACAGGAAAAAAGAGTAGGAACAAAAATTAATATCTAAAACGAAGGATGGCATCCCGGTGGCAACCCGACCTCGGAAGGAGTCGGTGGCACTACAATTATGCTTTGGAATTGTCACTCGTTATAGAAATAATTAGCTGTCATTAAAAAAAAAATTACACAAAAATAGTATTCAAACAGATTAGCGGAAAAACCAGTATTTTTCATTTTGTGAAGTCATATCAGCAGAAATAAGCAATAGTTTTTCCTTTTATTTATCTGTACATCCAATATTGTTTTATCTAATAAATTGTGTTTTAGATACCGTAAAACATTAAAAGTCTATAGGCAATATAGGCAACACATTTTATGTCACCGAAAAATTATAGGATTTTCAGAAAGCATTCAAAACAAATCAACTGGCAAAAGTAAAATTAAAACGAAGACACATGGATACGATTCTAAAAAAGGAATGGAACATCTCTAGAATCTAATGGTTATAATATTACCTGGCATTTCTGGCGCTTGAAAGCAGCTAAGGTACCGTGGCCCAAGGCTAAAAACTCTTTCAACAGTATGTGGTGTCCACACATCCTCGACTAAATGACAAGGTCCTTGACGCCAAGCTAAGCGAGATATTTTTCTCCATGCAGGCGAAGTTCCAATAAAGGCGTTGACGGATCGAGTGACTATCAAATTCCCTGTTACTCCAGCAGGGTTTTGTGATATATATTGCAGCTACAAAGAAAAAAGAGCTTATCAATAAAAATTAACAGATAACAGATTGAATTGAAGTTATCAAGTATTTTGGGCAATAGGTTGCATCAAGACTGGGCTGGGTAATTGTAGACAGAGAAAAGCCAAGACCAGATAGTCCAAGTAATTGAGAGGCAAATGTTTCAATGGCTGAGGCACGGGTAAATGTGCAGGAGTTTGAATGACTCTCTTATTGGACACATACTTGTCAGGTTAGTTTTTGGAAAGGCATACCTGCCTATATATATATATATACACACACACACACACACACACACACACACACACACACACACACACACACACATCATCACACACACACACACACACACACACACACACACACACACACACACACACACACACACACACACACACACACACACACACACATCACACACACACACACACACACACACACACACACACACACACACACACACACACACACACACACACACACACACACACACACACACACACACACACACACACACACACACACACACACACACACACACACACACACACACACACACACACACACACACACACACACACACACATATATATATATATATATATATATATATATATATATATATATATATATATATATATATATATATATATATATATATATATATATATATATATATATATATATATATATATATATATATATATATATATATATATATATATATATATATATATATATATATATATATATATATATATATATATATATATATATATATATATATACACATATATATATATATATATATATATATATATATATATATATATATATATACGCGATGACATTTTACAAAAAAAAAAAGATAAAAATACTAGAAGGCATTTCATATTTCTGAGATAATCACCAAAACGTTTGCCAAACTGTTCTCAAAAGGATAATCTACAGATCAGTGTATAATCAATCACACCTCGATCCTCCCAAACTTCTCGCCTACATTGCCTTGCTGATCCTCTATTTCAGAGCAGCTTAGCAAATGGTTTTAGGCAATTATCGCATAAATGTGGAAATAACGACTTTTTAGCGAGAAAATGACGATGTTTTGTACGAAGTGTAAAGAAGTGTTAAAGTTATGCTAATCGTGATGAATATAGTGAAAGGTAAGTTTTCTGGCTGAACTTTAACAGAATTGCTCGGATGTTAACTATGCTTATAAAACCTGCACGATAGGGCAGAATTCGCAAAGTATTGGTCCATATTAATTATAAATGTGCAAGTTTGTAAACAGTTAAAATAATTAAAGGAGTCTTTCTTATATCTTAAAAAACTTTGTTATTATTATTTTAGATACTCTCTTGCCAAAAAACACATCCAACAATACAAAGTATAAATTTAAAAGATGTTCTATCGACCATTGTGTTGACTATGTATAGATAGTAATATACTGAATGTACATACAGGTAAAGTTTTAGTTACAATTATTTTAGTAGCTAAAGGTGGCATACGGCATTTCATCTTTTTGGGATAATTATTTGAAAAAAACTACGTTTTCTAAAGAGTTAAAGAGGCTGAGTTACAAGGTCGAACCTTAAAACGTACAGGGATTAGGAGGCACAGTTGGGGGGCTACCACCCCCCAAACCCCCGCTTTCGCAGCCTTTAAATATAAAAAAAAATTTCTTTAAACTGAAAGTAAGGAGCGACATTAAAACTTAAAACGAACAGAAATTATTCCGTATATGAAAGAGGCTGTGCCCTCCTCAACGCCTCGCTCTTTACGCTAAAGTTTGACTTTCTCACAACTCTTTTTTTAAACAATAAAAACTTTAGCGTAAAGAGCGAGGCGTTGAGGAGGGCACAGCCTCTTTCATATACGGAATAATTTCTGTTCGTTTTAAGTTTTAATGTCGCTCCTTACTTTCAGTTTAAAGAAATTTTTTTTATATTTAAAGGCTGCGAAAGCGGGGGGTTTGGGGGTGGTAGCCCCCCAACTGTGCCTCCTAATCCCTGTACGTTTTAAGGTTCGACCTTGTAACTCAGCCTCTTTAACTCTTTAGAAAACGTAGTTTTTTTCAAATAATTTCTGCACGTTTTTGTACAGTTTATTACTTATTATTGCTTGACTAACTGTTAGCTGATCGTGTCAGGAGTTAAAGTTGGGGGACTGCCTCCCCCCAAACCCCCCGCTCTTGAACATTCTTGTGTTAAGGCTTTTAATTCCTGAATACTCAAATCACGTCGTACAGGGTGCCTCCTAATCCCTGTACGTTTTAAGGTTCGAACTTGTGACTCAGCCTCTTTAACAGCCCCCCAACTGTGCCTCCTAATCCCTGTACGTTTTAAGGGTCGACCTTGTAACTCAGCCTCTTTAACTCTTTAGAAAACGTAATTTTTTTCAAATAATTTAAAACAGAAACTGAGTTTCTTTTCAAAGTGTATAAAAAAGATACTCTGATAGTGAATCAAAACCGGATTTTCAGCCTGACAGTCGAGAGTATCAACAGCTGGACTATACAAACACACTAATAATTGTTGTTTAGCAAATAGAAGCTATTTCCGACGCAAGCAAATTCCCAAAACTCTTGATATGTGGTTTTGATAACATGGAAGGAGTGATCAGATTGAGCTGAAATTTCAAGGATAAGCTTCCAGACCCCAGTAAAGCTTATCCTCTAAATTTCAGCCCAATCAGACACCGTTAAAGGGGGGGGTTGTGGTGGGAAAAATTAACATGGGCTAATATAGGAAAACGAGGTTTTTCGTAAATGTAAATTCGGGGGATAATTTTTTCGGTATGAAAATATCAAAAGGCCCTAACAGGTCTAATTCTGCTTCGAATGAGTCCTCATTCACCCATATCCGTTGCCAACTGTGGCCTGTAGGCGTGGCTAACAAAAAAAAAGAAGAAATGAATTTTAAGGGGATACATTTGTTTTTTTTGAAAACAGTTAAGTGTTGATTTTACTGATCTGAATATTTGAGAATCAGCTACCGTGTTATAGAAAAGCTTAACTACTAAATTTGATCCTAATCGAACAACGATAAATGGGGGATGTGGTTAGAGGGTCCAAACTTCCGGCCCAGTTTACCCCATGAAGATAAAGTCGGAGGAGGATGAAATTTTGCAAGTTTCTTAGTTTGAGCTTGGGCTACAAAATGAGATTACTGCCGTCTCTCTGCGACCTCTAGGACCTGAAATCGCTTAACATTGTGGTGGGTCGCCTCTTTATAGAGGCACAAGTGTGCCTCCTTGATTACTAAAAAACGCTTCCCAAACTGTTGTCAAAGGAACGATCTGCTGGGCAGTGTAACACTTCGATCCTCCCAAGCTCCTTACCTAAATTGCATTATTGATCCTCTATCTTAGAGCAGCTTAGCCAATGGTTTTTGGTAATTATATCAGAAGTGTGGAAATGTCAGATGAGACTTTTTAGCGAGACAACGACGATGTTTTGACAGAAGTATATCCTTTGACATCTCAAAAGTTCCTTGATATACCATCATAACTCAACAGTTGAAGTTAAGGAAATGGACTGTAAATGTGGATGTCTCGGGTTCAAATCCCACTGACAGTAGTTCTTCACAACGCATTCCCATTGCCGTTAAATAGTTTCCCGGGCTAATTGTATACTGGATATTCTGGACCCAGTTATACTTGTCTAATACGAAGCAGTTGGTTCTAGCACTAAAATGACTTTCTTAACTAGGTTCCTATTCCTTTAGTGTCATTAAAATCAACAAAGAACATAATGTAGCATTCAGCTATATACTTGAAAAATATTAAATTTTCGACAACATTTTAATGCATTTTCTTTACCTCCATGCAAAATTTTGTGAAGGAGTGTGGCTAGAATATTTAAAATATTGCTTTTGACATCCAAATGAAGCACCTTTTAAATTTAATTGTCAAATTATTTTCCATATACTTACAACCAACGACATAAATAAGAATCAGTTAAAACAAGAAGGATTAATACTTAAGAAGGATTAAACAGGATTAATACAAGAAGGAATAAAACAAGAAGGAAAAACAAGAAGGATATAGCAATTTTCTATCTCAAAGCATTTCAGAGCATTCCATATCATTATCATAATTTCTGCTTACTTTGATTTTTAACAATATGTTTTAATTTTGTAGAAAAAACTTTCTACTAAATTTATAAATAAATCTCTTACTTTGCATGTGTGGATGTGTTGACCATTGATATATAATGAAAATTGCGAATGTTTCAGCACTGCTTTGTTAAACACGAAAACCATATGATTCCATTGTCCTTCTTGTATAAGCTCCGGGTTCCAGATACGCACAGCCCCTTCACCAGTAACGTCCGGCTCCCAATCACCAGTTGCTATAATAAAAATGAATATATGTGCAAAAGAAATATTACACTTTCCACAGAGACCGTTAAGTCCAAAGCTCAATGTAAAGCGCCACCTACAATAAGAATATTGACAGACACAAACTTCTTGAGGTCTAAATGAATTATTAAGAAACGGAGCAAAAGAAGTATTCAGAAAGCTCAATTGTGAGAGGGGTTAGAATAATATAAAAAACCCACCTTTAGAACAATAGATGTAGGATATACTTTGTCCAATAAAGTATACAGTCGCAACAGGGTAAACATTACCCTAGAGACATCTTAACAAGCTATATGACAAATCCTTTTGAATTCTAACAATACAGGGTATATTCATACTTATCAGGCAACATTTTCTTTTGTATCTCAAGCACCGCTCAAGCGATGCCTAAAGTGAAGAGCCATACTGCTGCAATGTGAATTAATTTTTTTCAGAGCCAATTCCTATGGAAAGGGGGAGAGGTGTATAAACTTTAAAGGGGACTCGTTCGATTTGAAATTCCAAGTTATAGTGCACTTTTTAAGAGTAAAAAGTGATCGCAGGGCAATCAGTCTCCCCCCACGGATTTTCTTGCTGCCCTTCATCCAAAGACATCCGATTACAATTTTGATAAAGGCATTTTGTTTAAGATACTCAAAAGGTTAAATAACTATGCATTTAGGGAATAAATAGCCCCCCACAGCCCCTGGGGCAAGGGCTGAAAGTTATGCAAGTTGCCTATAGCTTACATATAGTTTTTTATTGGGAAAAGGGGGCATGTTTGACCCTGCGTCTCCAAAAAAGCTTAGGATTTTAAGGTGAAACTTTCAGAAAATGTTGAGGAGGATGTTGAACAAAATCAAAACAAGATGTGGATGTTGTTTATCAAAATGGCGCATCAGCAATATTTAAGGAACAGCTGAGGAGCACTACGCTGAAACTGTCGAGCATGTTAAGGGGATGTTGAATATCGTGTAGAAACCAGCCCCATCCCCCCACCGCTTTTTTCAGACACCTCCCCTCCTAAATACGGATCAAAATTTTTAAAGTTCAATTTAATGAAAATAGTCAAAAGTCCAATGGATATGCCTCCAGGGATGCCATGCCCCCCTCGTTACTCACCCCCCCCCCCCAGGCACAGATTGTAAATTATAAGTTATAAAATTTGCCCATTTTTTGCATGCAGTATTTATCATTGGGAAAGGGGGTTTTGTCGGTTTTGTTGAGCGTCAGTCATTGAGAAACAGCGAAGGCTTTACAGTTCTTAGGCAAAGCACCGTCGGCACGCCTAATTAAAAAAAAAAAAAAAAAACAAAGCAAAATGAAGAATCAAGCTGAAGAGACGATAACAAAAGCAGGCGGAAGACCCCATGATCGAAACTAAACCTGTAAAATACAGTGAGTTCTCAGGTAATACACTTTAAGGCTGGTGCTCTCCTATTGGTTCGCACAGATAGTCATGAAGATATAATCATGATCCGATGCTATTTACAGAAAATGAGTAAAAGCGAGGAAAACGAAAATTATGGTATCATACCTTTAGAAAGTGGCGATTCTTGTGTTGATACAATCAGCGCACGGTCGCGGGCTGAAAGAGCCAGCGCCAAACAAATGAATTGTTCATCTTTTCCAGAAATAGAGCGAACAACAGTCAATAGACGAACAGGATGCAGTTCCGACTTTGAATCCGAATATTTCTCCACATAAATCCATGATGAATATGTCATACCCGTTACCGGAGGGAAGCATCTGTCACCTATAAACAAGTGTGAAATCTATATTAGACTATTGAACAGCTTTACTATCGTACTATTCAAATGTTTAATGAGCTGTGCATAGTAAACACATGCTGTAAGATGTGGTCAGACAGAATTGAACAGACTGCCAATGTTATAATTTGAAACTTCTAAGTTGCACTAGGGGATTACAATCTTAGTTGCACTAGGGGATACAATGTTAGAATGTTAGATAAGGCTTCGGAACAATTTTATCCCCTTTGCTGCTAGATCTCAACCTTTCCAATGTTCTTATCTTTGCTACATAAAGTAAAATTCCTCTTTTACATCTAGTCATTAGGATGGAACTGAGAATGCAGAGGAATTCCTTCCTACAGTTTATACAAAAAGTCGCTTGTGCAAAGATTACGAAAGATAGCCTATTAGACCCCACTCGACCATTAACTACTTGTAAAAAAGTGTCGATGAGTTTGCACTTCATCAAGGGCCAAGATAAATTGTACACACTGTACACACGACAAAAAATGAAGAAAATCCGGGTTAAAATACGTATTTTGCAAGCAACTCATCCCCTTCCTCGGAAAGCCTTCTGCCCCCCCCCCCCCAATAAAGGTAGGATATTTTAGCCTCAATGGAGGCACACATACTCTAAAGGCAAAAAAAATATTCCTTACCCATACCGATTCCCCCATTGACACTTAGGTCTCCTGTTACTCCTAGAGCACTCATACCAACGACTCCAGCTGATTGTGGCGCAAGGCTAGGAACGAATAGTCCTCCAAATCCCTCTGATGACATTTCAAACTCCACAAAAGGTGGAGAAATAACAGAGACAAGTCCTTGAGGCATAGACATGGCAACCAGGGTTTTTATTCTAGACACAGGGACGGGTTGACGGTGGTATTTAATCGACTGTATAAAAGTATAGTCCTCTTTTCTAGGAAGTTCTGGTGAAAAGGTATTTAGTGGTGACCCAAGACGCAGAAAAGACCTGAAATAAGAGTTATCATATAATGATAGGTCAGCGAAATTCAAGCAAAAGTGAAATCAAGTGCTCTGTGCAGATTTTAATTTCATATACAAACTCCTTCGATACACAAATAAAACGAAATAGAAAAACTGTTAGAAAACACGGCGTTTCTTGCTTATGGTCAAATCAAAATAATAATTATGTATTTCTATAATATTGTAAAAAAATTTCAATCTTTCTTTGCTTAAAAGTTTAAAAACACACTAAAGAAATTGTAGCCATAAACATCTCGAGGATTAATCTGTAAAAGAGAAAAAGCGGGGGAATATAGTAGACAAGAGAGATCTCCTGGCTGCCTACCTGAGTTTCCTTAAGCGAATCTTACGCTTTTACCCATATTTGTTCATGTCTGCTTCGCATTCTTCTGAGTCTTCATTCTCTTTTGCACCAAACTGGCTATCCCATTTGCACCAGGATGGCATGGGCATCACCAGCATTAACAACAAAATTCAGTCAAACACTACATTAGTTTTTATATTTTAATCTTGAACTTTTTATTTATCATACCTTATATTATTTATCACACTATACCTTAACTTTTCTTTTGTAATGCCAATAAATGATTTTTTACTCTTTTTTTTAAATGACGCAAGGGAGCTCCTACCTCTCAGCTCTTCCGGGATCACATGCCATATCTTTGCACATGTTATATTTGGACCAAAATCTGATTGTACAGTAAGGGTGAAGGGTATGTGCAGGTCTGATGACGATCGAGTAGGCAAATTATGATGGTCCGAGATAGACCGGAACAAAATTTAGTTGATCGCATATTTGAATTTCAACAAACATCGGTTTAACTTTTACACACATTGACCTATATTCGCTAATTTAGGAAATTCTTCGCCTCTTGGTATACATTTCGGCTGGATCTCCAATTGGATTCGCCCTTTCTGGAAGACTGGCTATACACATAATACTCACGCTGTCACCTGCTGTTTTATCTTAAAACTTGAGTTTAATTGCTGGTAGGTTTTGGAACCTACCAACGGTTCATAAAATAGGAATTTGTAAATCATGGGATGAACAAAAAAGGGAAGAATAAAAAGCATGCATTTTATATCTTGGAAATTCTACAAGCAAAAACAAGTAAGTAAGTATGTATGATGGCACTAGACTCTTAAGGTCCAAACCGGCGGTGCTGATCTCCGTTTCGTGGCTCTTCAGCCAGAAAGTGCAATATGGGGTTGGAGGCCAGCCTTCATGTGCTTTCGCACACCCTTCCTGCTTACCTTTCCCAGATTCCTCCAGGTACCCATTTAGAGTTGGGTCGACTCTGGCTGAGCTAACAGAATCACGCCACTGATCCCCGTCCCAAACCAAATAATCGGCAACGCCAGGAATCGATCCCGTGCCCCTCGGATGAAGGTTTCCCAACCCAACGCTCCAACAACTTCAAGCAAAAGGAAGAAGATGTAAAACAAAAGGAAGAAGATGTTATGAAGACATTATGGGAAATTATGTGATTAGCCATTATGTGAGCCTAATTATGGGGGGGGGGAATATTACTCAAAACTTTTTATTTCTCACAAACTGATTTGCAAACCCTATCATGACCCAACTTTGTTTTTATACGTAGATTTTCATAAAAAAAAAAAAATCCGTAATTACAGAATTAACAGACAATTAGACGAAAAATATTCAAATTTGCTACAACAGCTTTTATCAGCCTGTCGCACAAAGTTCAGCTAATGAAGTCTAAAAGAAATTTTATGAAGTGCTTTTTTTGCTGGTAGCTCAAATTTTGGTAAAAGTTACGTATTTGGATTATCATGAAAATAAAAATGAACCAAAATCTATATAATTTTCGGAATCCTACTTTAAAATTATATATAAATTTAAATAGCTCCTTAAATAGCAAAGAAACACATTTAAGTGGGTTAAAATCACTTGTATTCAGCTCTTCCATCCTCTTGCCACGCCGAGTCTGTCGTAAATGGACAATCTAAATATGGAAATTAAGAGAAACAAAATTTTAGGTTCCATCCTCATTTCAGCTATCGACAGAAAAAGCCAACCTTAATCAGTTTAAAAAATAATAATAATATCAAAAAATAATAAAACCGATTATACTTACCTAAGGTCTCTTGGTTCCAAAGCATGTGAAGCTAGTCTTTCAAGTAACTGCATAAGGGGACCATGCAAAAAATGACTTTCATCTAAGAGTACGAGCTCTCCAACAGTTAAGCAGTAGTTTGGCAAAATTGCATCACACATCACTTGAATATTTCGCTCAGACCTCATAAGACTTTTTAGCTTGTCAAAAATGAAGTTCTGAAGGGTCGCAGACATCTAAAGCAAGAAAAGTAGTGCGGTCAAAATAGTAAGTCCTCAAATTTGATAAATTTTCACCTTATCTTTCACCCCTCCCCATCACAGCTTCATAAACAAAGCTTTCTGAACTGATTTTTCAAGAAATCACAAGAATTAACGATTAACAAAAAGTACAAAAATAAATGTTTGAGACTAAAAATTATTTACTTACGCACGATCTATACGTATGTTAGAGAGTATAAAACGGTCTGACTTCTTTTGTAGAATTTACTGAGTGCTTTTTATCTGTCTAAAAGCTCTTGGTAACTTTAAGAGTAAGTTCAGACGTTTGGGAAAAACGCATGGGATTTCCTATACGGAGAATTTTATAGCCAAAAGGAGAAGTTTATAGCCAAACTCCGAATGGGAATTACGAAACTCCCTATCGGAATTCCGATAGGGAGAATGGGAATTCCGCTAGGGAGAATTTTATAGCCAAAACGAGAAGTTTATAGCCAAACTCCGAATGGGAATTACGAAACTCCCTATCGGAATTCCGATAGGGAGAATTTTATAGCCAATAGGAGAAGTTTATAGCCAAACTCCGAATGGGAATTACGAAACTCCCTATCGGAATTCCGATAGGGAGAATGGGAATTCCTATAGGGAGAATTTTATAGCAAAAAGGAGAAGTTTATAGACAAACTCCGAATGGGACATACGAAACTCCCTATCGGAATTCCGATAGGGAGAATTTTATAGCCAAAAGGAGAACTTTATAGCCAAACTCCGAATGGGAATTACGACACTCCCTATCGGAATTCCGATAGGGAGAATGGGAATTCCTATAGGGAGAATTTTATAGCCAAAAGGAGAAGTTTATAGCCAAACTCCGAATGGGAATTACGAAACTCCCTATCGGAATTCCTATACGGAGAATTTTATAGCCAAAAGGAGATGTTTATAGCCAAACTCCGAATGGGCATTACGAACCTCCCTATCGGAATTCCGTGCGGGAGAATGGGAAATCCTAAAGGTCGACTTTGATACCCCAAATGTTAAGGTTATCGCCACACTCAGAATTGGAATTACGAAACTCACTATCGGACTTCCGATAGGGAGAATTTTATAGCCAAAAGGAGAAGTTTATAGCCAAACTCCGAATGGGAATTACGAAACTCCCTATCGGAATTCCGATAGGGAGAATTTTATAGCCAAAAGGAGAAGTTTATAGCCAAACTCCGAATGGGAATTACGAAACTCCCTATCGCAATTCCGATAGGGAGAATGGGAATTCCTAAACGTCTCAACTAACTATAACACGGATTTTAACTAATTCAAATAGGCTAATGAAAAGAGTTTAATGAAATCTATCAAACTTCAGATTTCACCAAATTTTTAGACCTAGAGTATTAGCAAAATAGTCGCTGCCCTATTTTACTAATACTTATTTGGAATAATACTAATTCGGAATATTCTGTAGAGTAAAATTTCTTGTTAATTAAGTTTTTCAATATAACCCGAAATGGCTAAATATCTTAATCAGATTTATATAGCTATAATAAAACTTCCCTACGCCTACTATTGGGTGTTATAACTATTTGTCTGTTCTTAAATCCAATAAATCACCTCACAAAGTACCCATCATTAAGCGTTTTAATCCTTAGTTACCCATCATCCAGACATACAAGCCGAGATAATTCAACTGCAACTGCCTCGAAATTAGTTAATTTAAAGCGCTAATCTGGGTTAATGCTATTTACTAAGGAACGGACAGGATAAACAATTTTACTGATTATAAATAAGTACATATAGTTACACACAGTAATTAGAACTTTTCCTTGGAATTGTGGGGGGGGGGGGAGAGTAAAAATCAAAAAGTGCTTTTCAGCAAGAACTGTTCAATTTCTGCCGGGGTTTTTTGGACCGATCTCAGAGAGTGCAATTAGCTTACACCACAGTTTGAAAAGTTTTCAACCACAGTTCTATAACCAAATTTGGTTATAGGGGCATTTTACCATTTACACGTATTGCCTGGAATTTATTTGTTTAGTTTTGACCTAATAGGTCATTTTGAGTCATCAACCTTATTTCTCAAAGAAAATCTTCCGTATATCTTCTCGTTTATGCATGTTTATGCAGATATTCATTGAGCCCCAAGCTAAACAATAACTGTTTGTTGCAGGTCAATCTATAGGGCCTATGGAAATTATCGCAGAAGGGTTACAACAAAATACAATACATAAAAATTAGTTATATTTTTATAAAATAAATACAAAAGCAATCGAATCAAACCAAAGAATTTTGATTAGTTAAGATACTGAAATAAATTTATAAATCATGCATTATAGTCGAACTTTAAGCTTTTAAAATTGAGAGGTTAAATAAACAAATAAGTCAAAAAGTTACAGCCACCAATATATAATAATAGAAACATACTTGTAGGTCGCTCTCATGATAAATACTTGGAATTAGCTGAAACATGGTAAGGACTACTCCAGGGTGGGCTATAGTGGATATTCCAGAAACTGGCACAAGCAGAGAGCTGTTCTCGCATTTTAAACCTTTTGCCTGGAAATAAATGAAAAACAATTAAACGTGAAAAGTTCAAATTTCAGCAGTCACTTTCTCATAAACCTTTTCTTTAGTAATCCAAGTTCATTAAAAATTACAAGACGAATTACAGTGTTCCAAATTATCCCTTTTTTTTCCTTTTTTTACGGAAGTCATGGTACATTATTGAACTTTTTTCACTGACTGATTATATGTCCACCTCATTAGAAAAATAAATACATCTTACACAATATTTGCACTATAAAAAAATCTAGCGTTTTGACTTCATTTTTAATTTCGAAGCGTCAATCCAATGTTTCTAGAAAATATTTAGGAACTATACTTAAATTCACAAAAGAAATGTTAGTTTTAATTTGAGGATTAGCAATAGTGGCTTTGAAGAGAGGCTTTCTTAGTAAATTTGTTTGACCGTTTGGTGAACTATTACTGATTTGTGCAATGTTTAGAGCAGTTGTGCAACTTGTTGGAATATTTCCTTTACCTCTCACTTCCTCTTGAAGATACGAAAATTTCGTATCGAGTTAGGTCGTATATTCTTTCTGAATAAAATCGGAAAAAAATAGGACAGAAAAACTTCAATTTACAGCCCTTCGGTCAAAAGTCTGCACTATACAGCCTTTAAAGGTCAACTGTAGTGCGTAAAACAAGAATTAGGTCAGAATACAACACCTCTTAAAATATTCAGAATGACGTACCTAAGAAAAACTTCAGTCTCATCCATCCACACGAGACGTTTCGGGGCATTCCTTTCGACAGAACATGAACCAGGCCTTGATATGACAATTTTTGTTTTGTCATTCCAGATGAATTGTCTACGGATAGTTTTGAGTGCCTGTTGGACTGACCGTATATTAAATACAAACTTTACGAAAAATTAGATATTTTCCCAATTTCTAGGGCTATAATAAGAGAAAGATTGAGATAGCTAGGACACATTTTGCAAATAGATTGCCAAAGATCGTTCTTTTCGGCCATCATCTAGGGCCAAACAAAGTGCAGTCGTACTAAAAAGAAATGTGAAGAAGTCATAAAGAAGGATGTATGGGGAACTAGAACCTTTTGGGAGGTAGTTAAGAGTTAGTCGAATAGGCGTGGAGGTAGTCGAATAGGTTGGGGTGAAGGAAGAGTGTGAGCAGCTGTGTTGTTGCAGTGAGTTTCTAGCAGTATCCGTAGTAGTATTCTGGATCACCGACGTAAACAGACATTTCCTTAATGACAACTTGCACAGGCAGACTGAAACTTGAAAACTTTTTCATTTAAAATACATTTAATTAGAGGTTTTTTTTTATTTAAGTTGACTAATTACATTTTTAATTCCAATTAACGACATTTTCTAATCCCCTATAGTTCAATGTTGAATCGAATTTTACGTCAATCCGTGAATCATGTTTCAATCCCTTTATTCGTAGACAAATTTTAGCAATTGCTGAAGAACCAGAAAAATATCTTATTTCCTTTCATAATAGCATAGCAGTGAGCCCAATCAACCAGGTTCTATTTCTGTTTATTGTTATCTGCTTTTCACAAAAAGCTAATGTACCTAAAGCAAATTGATATTTTTAATGTCTTCACGACGGTGTGAAGTCACTTTTAGATTTGAGCTTCATATATAAATGAACAGCCCGAATAGAGTCCGCTGTAGTGAGAGAAGGATAAAAATAAAACAAATAGTCATTGTTAGCTAATAAATAGGCACAAATAAACTAACACTGATAACCTAATCACAATGAGTCAATCAAAATTAACCTACTGAATTCACATCTCCACATAAGGATCTACTGATTCTCGATAGAGCTTCACGGCTGTAGGCGTCTATAGCAAGATCATAAAGCATACGAAAAACTAAACATGAATTACGAAGAGATACTGGGACCCTTTCACAGCTGAAAAATAAAATTTAAAAGTTTAAAAATTAATACATTCAGTCCAATTATTATTAATAATATAAATTGAGTATGCACTGCATGCATGGACAAATTCTTTTTTTCTTCTTTATTATCGCATTAGATCAATGATTCTACTAGTCAGACACCTATCCAATGGACAACGTGATGACTGTAACGGATCTCAAAATTTTACACTGCATAAATCGCTATCTATTATCTATTTTTAATCTGACGAATAAAAGTTCAAATAGGGATAAAATCCTTTTAATAGACAGTGTTTCACAGACAGTGATAGAAATTCACAAAAAATACCAGATATTTCTGTTATATATGCAGTGACCGTCATCAGTAATCAGTAATCGTCATCAGTAAAAAACTGATGACGGTCACTGCATATGTGACCGAAATATCTGGTATTTTTTTGTGAATTTCTATCACTGTTTGTGAAACACTGTCTATTAAAAATATTTTATCCCTATTTGAACTTTTATTTATCGTCATGGAAAGGCAGCGTCGTCTCCAAAATTATATTTTTAATCTGGCAATAATATTTTATTTGGCCACCACTGAAGAGCCATCGACCATAAGACGAGCCAAAATCAGATTTGGGGCCACAATAAATCACAATTTAAATAATAACAAAACTATTTAAATTTAAGTGTTCTCGATAATGAAAGATAAGCGTCCTAGGGTTATAATGAAACCCTATATTTGAGGCATGAAGCATGACCAATTACCAAAAATCATACTTTCTGGCCATTCACATAGAACCAAACGAAACGTAGGTCGTCCGAGACTAGGGCAGGAAGAGGTCAAAAGAAAGGATTTAAAGACCATTGCAACTTCTTGGGAGGGAGTAGAGTGTCGCTTGTACATCAGAAATCTTTTTTACTATTGTAGTGTCTGGTTGAATACGTTTCCTTTCCACCTTAGTCCTCTTCATGTGTTATAAGATTTAGCTATCCAAATTTTAAGTCGTCTCCACAACCAAGTCTCGGTAAAAGAATCATAGACAGCACAATAGCGCTGCCTAAGTAAAGAACGATGTTGGCGCAATGAATTTTTTTTTTTGTTCTTGGTCTTAGACCAGGACACTTCGTATCGAAGGAGTTGTCGTAGAAACTTTGAAAGGGGTTCATTCGATTGGAAATTGGAGTGGCTTGTGCCCTTTTTAGTAGTCGAAAGTAATTGGAAGGCAACTAACACCCCTTCCACCCACACCATTTCCCCAAACACTTCCAATCAAAATTTTGAGATAGCCATTTTGTTCAGCGTAGTTGATTTCCGAATAGAAATTATGTTTTTGAGGAGGACACTCCCCCACAACCCTCAGGGAAAGGGTTGTAAGTTATGCTCTGGGGCCATATAAGGTTTTTATAGAAAGTTTTGTCGTAGAAACTTCAAAAAAAGCAAGTTCTAACCCCCTCTCACGCCCTCTTTTTCATTGGGTCTTTGAGGATGACAACACCCCCCCCCCCACAGCCCTCAGGGCAAGGGTTTTAAGTCATGCCCTGGAGGCATATAAGGTTTTTTTTTTATAGAAAGCCTTGTCGTAGAAACTTCAAAAAGGGCTCATTCGATTTGAAATTGAAACGGCTAGTGCCCTTTTTAATAGTCGAAAGTGATTGGAAGGCAACTAACACCCCTTGCACGCCCACCATTTATACAAACACATCCAATCAAAATTTTCAGATAGCCATTTTATTAAAAGTAGATGAACGGTCCGGAAATTATGACACTCCCCCCACAGCCCTCAGGGTAAGGGTTGCAAGTTATGCCTTGGGCACATATAAGGTTTACATTGAAAGCTTTGTCGTAGAAACTTGAAAAATGGCTCATTAGATTGGAAATTCAAAGGGCTAGTGCCCTTTTTAATAGTCGAAAGTGATTTAAGGGTAACTAGCCCCCTCTCATGCCCACCTTTTCCCCAAACACATCCAATCGACATTTTTAGATAGCCATTTTGTTCAACGTATTTAAAAGTTTTACAAATTAGGTATGTGAGGATGATAACCTCCTTCAGAGCCCTCAGGGAAAGGGTTGTAAGTTATGCCCTGGGGTCATATAAGGTTTTTATAGATAGTGATGTTGTAGAAACTTCAAAAAGGGCTTATTCGATTAAAAATTAGAAGGGCTTCTGCCCTTTTTAACAGTCGAAAGTGATTGGAGGATAACTAACACCCCTCTCACACCCACCATTTCTCCAAATACATCCAATCAAAATTTTGAAATAGCCATTTTGTTCGAAGTAGTTAAAAAGTCTGGAAATTATGTTTTTGAGGATGACACTCTCCTCACAGCCCTCGGGGTAAGGGTTGTATAGTATGCCCTTGGGGTATATAAGGTTTTTTTTTATTATAGAAAGAGTTGTCGAAGAAACTTCACAAAGGAATCATTCGATTGGAAATTGAACGGCCTAGTGCCCTTTTTAAGAGTCGAAAGTGACTGGAAGGCACATCCAATCAAAATTTTGAGATAGCCATTTTGTTCAACGTAGTTGAAAGGTCCAAAAATTATATCTTTGAGGATGACACTCCCCCCAGAGCCCCCAGGGTAAAGGTTTGAGTTGTGCCCTGGAGGCATATAAGGTTTATATTGAAAGCTTTGTCGTAGAAACTTGAAAAATGGCTCATTAGATTGGAAATTCAAAGGGCTAGGGCCCTTTTTAATCGTTGAAAGTAATTTAGGGGCAACTAGCCCCCCTCTCATGCCCATCTTTTCCCCAAACACATCCAATCAAAATTTTTAGATAACCATTTTGTTCACCGTATTTAAAAGCTATAGAAATTAGGTCTTTGAGTATGATAACCCACTCAGAGCCCACGGGACAAGGGTCGTAAGATCTGTCCTCGGGGCATATAAGGGTTTTTATAGATAGTGATGTTGTAGAAACTTCAAAAGGGCTCATTCAATTGGAAATCAGAAGGGCTTGAGCCCTTTTTCATAGTCGAAAGTGATTGGAGGATATATAACACCCCTCTCACACCCACCCTGTCCCCGAACACATCCAATCAAAATTTTGAGATAGCCATTTTGTTCTACGTAGTTAAAAAGTCCGTAAATTATGTTTTTGGTGATGACACTTCCCCCACAGCCCTCAGGGCAAGAGTTGTAAGTTATTCCTTTGGGGTACATACGGTTTTTTTTTATAATAGAAAACGTTGTCGTAGAAAATTCAAAAAGGAGTCATTCGATTGGAAACTGAAACGGCTAGTGCCCTTTTTAATAGTCAAAAGTGATTGGATGGCAAGTAACGCCCCTCTCACGCCCACCATTTCCCCAAACATATCCAATCAAAATTTTGAGATAGGCATTTTGTTCAACGTAGTTGAAAGGTCCGGAAATTAAGTCTTTGAGGATGACAAACCCCCACAGTCCTCAGGGCACGGGTAGTAAGTTATGCCCTGGGGCATATAAGGTTTTATAGAAAGTGTTTTCGTAGAAACTTCAAAAAGGGCACATTTGATTGGAAATTGAAATGCCTAGCGGCTTTTTTATTAGTCGGAAGTGATTGAAAGGGAACTAACCTCACCCCCAACATTTTCCCAAACAAATCCAATCAAAATTTTGAGATAGCAATTTTGTTCAACGTAGTTGAAAGGTCTGGAAATTAGATCTTTAAGTATAACAACCTCCCCCCCAGCCCTCTGGGATAAGGTTTAAGCTATACCCTGGGGGCATATAAGGTTTTTATTGAAAGCGTTGTCATAGAAACTTCAAAAGGGCTCATTCGACTGGGAATTGAAATTGCTAGTGCCTTTTTTAACAGTTGAAGGTGATTGGAGAGCAACTAACGCCCCTCTAACGCCCACCATTTCCCCAAACACATCCAATCAAAATTTTTAGATAGCCATTTTGTTTAACGTAGTTGAAAGTTCTGGAAATTAGGTCTTTGAGGATGACAACCCTCTCACAGCCCATGAATCTGCATTGTAAGTTTAGTATACATATATTGATATTTAGTAATCAAAATGCTAATATTATTTGATTTATTTAAGTTATAAAAGTAAAAACATTTATATTTTTTCAGTAAAGTGCAAATTATGTTCTGGCCCTGGGATGGCATAGGGGTTTTGAGCCCTATTTATGTTAATTTCTGCTCGTTTTGAGTTTGACTCGGTTATGTATTGTATTTTCTGTTCGGTTTGGGTTTAATTTATTTATCGATGCTGATTTGTGGTTCCACGCTTGGTAGATTATTTTATTTTTGCTTATTTTTGGTTTAGTGGGGTTCTTTACTTTTCTTTGAAAAACTTATTTTGTGGAAAGTTTTTTTTAATTGATTATATGAAAAAGTCAGAATGATACCAGTGTTTGGTTTGCTTATTACAGTAAAGCAAAGCTAATCTAAAAATAGTAATCTAGAGCCATGTTGCAATATTAGGTTTCTGCTAGGAAATCAAGTCCATAATTATTCAACTACACTAGCTCAGAATGTTCGAACACCTACTGCATTGATTCGATCTACTTTTTCTTCTTGATATATAGGACCAAATTGTTGCTGAGATGTACCCTAAGATATTAAACATATTTGTAGCAATAGCAGCAGTAGAATTAGTAGTAGTAACATAGTAGTAGTAGCGGTAGAAGGGGTAGTAATAGTAGGCTAGTAGCAGCAGTGGTTATGGCAACAGTAGCAGGAATCGTCGTCGTAGTACTAGTAGTATTTGTAATAGTAGCAATCACTTCACTTAGTAACCTCATCTATTGAGAGCCCAGTTAAACTATAAAAGCTAAAACAAACAAAAATCGGACAAATATCCTCAAAAGCACCAGAATAACATAAGTTTAAATCTCAAAAACTGCTACTGAAAAAAAAATATAAGTGTGTTGATAGTGATCATGATTAATTATTGCTATTACCTTGATGCTTTTTCATTTATAGAGTTCTGACTGCTGTACTAATTTTTTGCCAAAAAACGGGCTTGGTGCACAGCTGTAATTTCACCATTTATGTTAAGCTTAACGTCTTTTATTATTTATGAAAGGTGTGATGCATAATCTTACTTGGCAATTCCAGCGTAATTACTCTTTAACCAAACGTACAACCGTACATATAGCATCACCATGGCGGAAATACCAGTGATATAGTAAAGATACAAAATGACAATTAACAGTAAATGACAATTGTAAACCAGACAGCATGATATGGATATAATCTATATAGATAGAAAAAACTTATAAATCAGTTGCAGCAACAGAGAAGGCCTTATTTTACAATATGTAAAACACAGAGGAAAGAAAAAGACTGAAAATAACTTTTGAAATTTTTCTTGTTCATGATGACTAATTGTTTGAGCAATTACAATCCATATGGGTAAACACAAAATTTGAAACTATACCAAATAAAAAAAGTAAAAAAAAAACCCAGTTAATTAAACAAAAAATTCAGAAAACATTATCTTACAATTAAAACTAAAAATTATACCTTTCTTCATATTCCTCGGGGACATTCCCATGAAATAATGAATGAAAAGAAGCTTCCTCGGTAGGCAGAAAATTTTGAACGCTTGATTTTAGATCCTTTTCTTTGGAAAAACACCCTAGAAGTCTAAGAGAATCACAAAGACTTGTCTTGCAAATCTAAAAGAGAAGAGGGAAAAGATTTTACGGTAAAAAGAAAAAGATAGTTGGTATAGTTTGTAAGCATGCAACTCAGATGACAAAACTTAGCTTCACTGGGAGATCCAGAGGGTGGGTCCAATCCCAACCCAGACTTCTGATTATGGTATAGCTTCATTTTACGTACTTTTGAATTCCATTAATGTGAATCTGTCGAGCAAAATAAAAGAATAAGTGATATCATCAACATTCGATCGAGCCACACAGCCCTCTCCTCAACTTCTCAAATCCTGGATCCACCACTATTTAGCTCAAAAATAACAACTTAAGTATAGTATATTGTCGGGCTGCCGTAAGATATATTAAAAAAAAAAATCAAATATAATGCACAGATCCACACAAAGACTCCACTGCCTGTAAAGGAGGGGCGAAATACAAATACAATAGAAACGCAACTCATAAGCAGACAATAAAAAAAAGAGAGCGATGGAGGGACGGAGAGAGAGAAAGAAATAGAGAAAGGGAAGATTTCAGCAGTTTGCAAGAATTTATTCTGATCACTCAGCAAAACAAGACCGGCGAGCAATATAAAAAAAGAATAAGAAACTGAAACAAAAAAATTTAAGTCAGTCCTTCAAAGGTTCCAAACGAGTGTTATTCTGAGCCAAATCAGAAAAAGTATTCAATAGAATATGACACGGAACTAAGTGAGTAAAATCAGATCTCACTATTGGAGTATGTGGAATTTTAATGTTCTGAGAACTAGAAAACTGATAATTCGACCGATCAAATACAAATAAATAAATGAGACTAAAGGACCTGAGAAGATCACCGTGGAGCTGAAGAGAAGTGAAGGATGCAAAGGAAAGAATATCAAGCTTTTCAATATCCAGTTGCGGTAAAGCTGCTGAATGATTTGGTTCCTATATTAGATTTTTGGTTTTATTGTAAGTGTTAAAAGGGGTTAACAAATAAGGAAAAGTAGACACCCATACGAGAGAATTAAACTGTAAAAAAGGATACCCAGGATTGGCCAAGAAAAAATATGTGTGAGCTTTCTTTGAATACCAAGCTTCTGCATACCTTCATTTTAATCAAACCAATATGGTGTTTAAAAGATAGATTCACATCAAGAAGGATGCCAAAGAAACGGACAAAGCCATTCTTTGATCTACTGATAGAGCCTTTGATCTACAAATGAAGTTCAGATAGTTGAGGTTAAACCAGAGATACACGAGAAAATACTAGATTTAGAAACGTTTAGGGCAAGAGAGTTAGCATGAAATCAACGTAAAACTCTCTCGAAGAGGTCCACTAGCTGTGTATTAGCCTCAGATTCCACACTCCCTGAAATAACAAGGGTGCTATCATCAGCAAAAGCAACATGAGAATAAAAAGATAGCAAACTACTATTTTCTGCACGCAAAATGTAGGCTGACATAAACGACAACAATACAAAGATTTTCATTTCTAACAACGGAAATTAGGTCATTTATCATAGGCAGCGCAATAGTGCTGCCTAAGTTAAGAACAATGTTGGCAAAATGTATTATTTTTGGTTTCTTTCTTTCTTTTAGAACAGGGCACTTCGTATCGAAGGAGTTGTCGTTGAAACTTCGAAAAGGGCTCGTTCGATTGAAAATTGGAAGGGTGTTTGCTCTTTTTAAAAGCCAAAAGTGATTGGAAGGCAACTGACACCCCTTCCACGCCCACCATTTCCCCAAACACATCCAATCAAAATTTTGAGATAGCCATTTTGTTCACCGTAGTTGAAAAGGTAAGGGTAAAGAATACGGCATTGGACTTTACAGTCCCTACCGGCAATGCTGATCTCCGTTTCTTGGCCCTAAAGCCACTAAGTGCAATGGGGGCTTGGGGGCCAACCACCCTGTGCTTTCGCCCAGTCTTCCTGTGTACTTTCCCCAGATTTCTCCAGGTACCTATTTAAAGCTGGGTAGACTCTGGCTGAGCTTACAGAGTCACGCCACTGACCCTCCGTCCCAAACCAAATAATTGGGTACACTACGATTCGAGCCCTCGTCCTCTCGGACAAACCATCCTAAATCCAGCGCACAATCCACTCGGCTAGGACTGCTAGGACGTAGTGAAAAATTTGGAAATTATCTCTTTGAGGAGGATACTCCCCCCACAGCCCTCAGGACAAGGGTTGTAACTTATGCCCTGGGGGCATATAAGGTTTTTTATAGAAAGCGTTGTCGTAGAAACTTAAAAAAGGGCTCATTCAATTGGAAAGTCAAAGGGCCAGTGCCCTTTTTAATATTCGAAAATTATTGGAGGGCAACTAACCCCCTCTCATACTCACCATTTCCTCAAACACATACAATCAAAATTTTGAGACAGAAATTTTGTTCAGCGTAGTTGAAAATTCTGGAAATTAGGGTATTGAGGATGACAACCCCCCCCCCCCAGGGCAGGGGTTGTAATTATGTCCTGGGCCATATAAGGTTTTAAAGAAAGCGTTGTCGTAGAAACTACAAAAAGGGCTCATTCAACTGAAAATTGAAGGGCTAGTGCCCTTTTTAATAGTTGAAAGTGATTGGAGGCCAACTAACCCATCAAAATTTTGAGATAGCCATTTTGTTCAATGTTGTGTAAAATTCTTTTAAATGTTTCATTTTTATAACGTTAAGAAATAAAAACTAATTGAGATTTTAAGGAATAAATATCAGCATATATACATTAAACTGACAATGCACACTTTTTCAGTAAATTCATTTGATTTTTTTTTCAGTAAAGTACAAATTATATTCTGGCTTTTAGAAAGCATAGGGGTTTAGAATCCTACTCATATTAATTTCTGCTCGTTTTGAGTTTGACTCTGTTATTTAATTTAATTTCTGTTTGTTTTGGGTTTCATCTATATATTGATACTGATTTGTGGCAGTTGTATGCTTGGTAGATTATTTGATTCTTTTTTTGTTCATTTTTGGTTTAATGGAGTTGTTTACCTTTTTTGAAAAACGTATTTTGTGGAAATTTTTTTTTATTTAATATAGAATATAAACCATACTGGCCCCAAAATCAACCCTTGAGGGACACCCTGGTCATCTTTTGGCGGCAAACTAAAAAATGAATCAACAGAGATTATTCTAACAGACAAGTGAGACCTAAACCAAAGAAACACAAACTCTTACTCCAAAATGAGAAAGTCAGAACAACACTGTCGCTTAACGAATCAAAGGCTTTAGGATCATCTAAGAATCAAGCACCCGGAATAAATTGGAGCCTAGGGTAGAATGAAGATAATTCAACGGAAATACAAAAGCATGCCCGGTTGAATGATTTCTACAGAACCAAACTGAAAATCATGAAAAAAATCTTTCGAAGGAAAGAAAATTGTGTAGGATGAGAAAGCATCGCCTTCTCAAAAGTTTGATAAACATAGACAAAAGAGCTATTGGTCGAAAGTTAGCTGGATCAACGGATGAAACTAATAAAACAATAGGAGGACGGAACTTTAAAGGATTGCTGTCTTATTTAAAGAGAGAGCAGGATGAAAGTTTAAAGACAAAAATGCCATGGCGTGGCCATGGACCCTCAAAAACTCTGAAGTTAAGCATATATCTTAAGGGCATTTCGGCCATAAGAAGGAAATAGTCGTTTTGCGGCAAAAAATGATCATACAGTTTTGACACGATTTCTTTTGGTATTTAAAAAGGGCAACAGGAGTAAAAAAGTAGCTATCAAATGGGCCCTTTCCATCTCTCTGCGACCATCTGTTCATATGATGACTCCTTAAGGAGTAAAAGAAAATTAAGGGCCACATCACACCTACCAATGGTGAAATGTAATTTTTCCCGATTTTCAAAAAGGAAGATAGTAAACTTTGGTTAATGGTTTTCAACCGTGACAATTCCAAAGCCAAACTTTTGATTTTGTTTAGCAGCACTCTCAAGGCTTTTTTTCGAACCGTAGTCAATTGACAATTTTTCAATCTGAACAATTCCTTTGAAAACACATTGTTTAATTTTTGGTTGCTATAGGGCAAGGACCTCTCTTAATAGGATGCAACTACGGCTGCTACCATGATCAAACCCACGTTGAAACACAATGACTCTCCTGTTTTATTACTTTCCTATAGGCTTCACTATTAGTCCAAAAATATTTCCAGTCTTCGAGATTAAGATAGTCCTGAAAAATTCCGACAGAATTATACAGCCATGACCAGGGATCTAATCTGGCGATTATAATCATCATTGAACAATTTAATTGACCAATGTTAACAAAAAATCACACGAGCCTAAAATCAGCATTTCACAAATTGAAAAAAGAACTAGGTCAAAGATGCTTGATTTGGCTGGCCTTTAGGGCATAAAGACCAGTACTTACCCAAAAGTAGTACTCCATCATTCAGGAGAGGAACAAAAAAGACAATTTATCGTATTTTGCACAATTAATCAGAGATCAAAAGAACCGTACGCATTCATCTTTAGGTATGACGCAGAAGAATGGACACTAGAGAGAAAAAAAGAACAATATACTAAATACCTTACAAAGCACCTATCTAGGAACGGTTTACTGCATAATGCTAAGAGACAAGAAACTACACCCTACCCTTTATACATCAATTGGCTTGAAGCCACCTAGTTTGGGTATCCTGAAAGAGTATCTTAGAACGTGAGCACAAGAGTACAGAAGTACTGAATATTTAGAATAATTTACTATATGGCTGACAAAGAGACATTTATTCTCTGAATCCTCTGAATTTCAGTTTATTTAAAGAATTTCTGGAGAGGCGACTGAACAATTTGAATTGGTTTAAAAACTAAAGTCAAATATTTGGACTTTTCAAAATATAACTAAAAATGAGAAAGTGAGCCAATACGACACAACAAGAGCTCAAGGTGACGAGATTAAGTGACGGTAATATTCCCCATGTTTAGTCCTTTCGTATAGAAAGGACTTGTGTTCAGAAGTCTTTCTTAAAGAATTGGGCCAAATTCAAATTTTAGCATAAAAGGAGAGGTGTTGAAGAGGGGGCAACTCCCTTCATATACGCAGTAATTTCTGTTCTTTTTAAGTTTTAATGTTGCTCCTTACTTTCAGTTGGAAAAAACTTTTTTTTATTTAATTTCTCATCGTTTTTTTTTGAATAATTCCAGGAGATCAGGTTGCGCCTCCATGGCGAAATACTTCTCCCCACGGAATTATCCTCTAGACATTTCAATCCCAGTGAAAATTTATCCCGGACAATTACCCTTAGTATCTCTGCACGTAAAATTGAAGACGGAAAAGAGAAAGCACGACATAAAAACAATTTTGTATAGGAATTATGGCGAATTCCCCCAATGTAAAATTTGCCTGAAAAGCTCACCTCCTGGAATCTTCACTCCTCATGGATATTTCCCCCGTGAACAACCCCAAGCAGAAAATTTGCCCCCCCCCGCCACCCACACATGTATACATACTTCCCAATAACATATACTATGCGTAAACAACCGACGAACTTTATAGCTTAAGGACCTTTCCCCTGGAGCCTGGGATCGGGGGGTCATGTTTTGTCGAAAGGTATAGTTACTGGGCCTTCCAACTATGATGAACAAAATGGCAATCTCGAAATTTTGATCGAACAGTTTTGGGAAAAAGGGGCGGGGGAGGGTGCCTAACTGCCCTCGAATAATTTTGGTCACTTAAAAAGGGGACTAGAACTTTTAATTTATATTACAATGAACCATCTCCCAATATTCTAGGACCACCGGGTCGGTACGATCACCCCTGGAAAAATAAAAAACAAACAAAAAACTAACAAATAAACACGCATTCGTTATCTTTCTACTTGCAAAAAATAGAAAATTTCACATTTTTGCAGATAGGAGATTGAAAACTATAACAAAGTTCTCTGATACACTGAATCTGATGGTGCAATTTTCGTTAAGATTCTTCGAATTTTAAGGGATGTTTCCCCTTTTTTCAAAAATAAGGCAAATTTTCTCAGGCTCGTAGCCTTTGATGGGTAGTACTAAACTTAATGAAAGTTATATATTTGGAATCAGCATAATAAGCGAATTCTTTTGATGTATTTATTGGTATTAAAATTCCGTCTTTTAGAGTTTCGATTACTATTGAGCCGCGTCGCAGCTCAATAGTTCATTACTACGAACTGTTTGATAGTGTCTTGAAAAGTACAACCGTCCGTTACGCCCAAAAACTGTTTCCAAATTGTCTACTGTTCGTGAAACCTTAGTTCTGAAAGAACAAATTTCTTACTTATACGATGGTGGGTCATGTTATTATTACTAAACAAATAAACAAAAAAGAAAACGAAAAAAATATGGAAGAAAAAAGTTTTATCAACATTTGTTTTTTTCAAGACCTTTCAAATATGAGTTGTATCGGGTTATACAAACACGGTCTATCAGACCCCAAATGAGATTTTATTCCACTGTTTTTCACTGTATGTGGGTTAGAAATATACATATATTAAAATCCCTACCTCTATTTGAAAATACTTTGCACTGGCTGGTTCAAAGCGCAATGCTATGGCTAAAGTGTTAAATGTGAGGTGAAGTAGTCGCAGAATGTCTTTACGAGGTAAACTGTCCCAAGGACGAGGTAACGGGGGCTCACTCAAGCTTCCATCCATTGATACTAAGATGCTCATGAGGTAGACAAAACCACTAACACGACGAAAAACAGTACGCGTTCGGTGACTCTCTCGTAGAACACACAATATTGAATGAAAAAAAAAAAAAAATATAAAAACATATTACAGTCCAAAAATTAGTTAGAAAATTAAATTTAATTTTAAAAGAACATTTAACAATAAAATAAAAACATGAAACTTGCTAGTGAATTCCAAAATCTGTATTAGAATTTCAACTATGATAAATGAATGAGGAAAAGCTCATGCAGTCAAATGAAAACATGAAATGAGATGTTGAATCGTGCTTAGTAAGATATTTTATGAATATTAATTAAAAAAACTTTCCGAAAAATAAGTTTTTCGAAGAAAAGTAAAGGCCATTTTAAACTTAAGCTCAGGAGATACAAATACCCGTTAAAATTCAAACTCAAAACGACCAGAAATTACTATTAAAGAATAAATGAAGCCAAAAATGAACAGAAATTAAATAAACAATCAAGGCAAAAAACATACAACGAGTAATAATATAAATGAATAAATAGATATTTACGCAAGTAATGCTCAGATTGAAAATGAAAATCAAGCTTAAAACGAAAACAAATATTATGCTATTAAAGTATAAATGAAACTTAAAACGGACTGAAACTTAATAAACAATCAATGCGAACATACATACAATATATGTTAATGGTAATGAATAAATAAATCTTAAAACGAGTGAAACTTAAATTGAATATGCAAATCAAGTTTGAATCGAATAAAAATAACTACAAACAAGAGTTTGGGTATCGCCTCACTGCCGAAGCCTAAAACCCTCAGCGTCATTGGCGCTTTACTGAAAACAATTCTTTGAAATGTTTTCACTTTTGTAACTTTAAGTAATCAAAAATTAATTAAGATTTTAGGGAATAAATATCAGCATATGTATATTAAATTGACAATATACATATTTTTTCAGTTAACTCATTTGAAATTTTTTTCAGTAAAGCACAAATTATTTTCTGGCTTTTAGCAAGCATAGGGTTTTGAACACTACTCACCTTTAATTATCCTCGTTTGGAGTTTGACTCTAAAATTTATTTTAATTTTGGTTCGTTTTGGGTTTAATTTATTTATTTATACTGATTTGGGGAAGTTGTAAACTTCGTAGATTATACGATAGTCCGGAAGCCACGTGTTGAAAGTGTGAATCATACCACGACGGAATGGGGCTGCTACGAGAATTATCCTACCATCCATCCCCTAAATTGAACATGTGAATTCAAAAATACCAATGGCACTTGCTCGCGAGTGGTGGAACACTCTGAAACTTGACATTTTATTATATTTTGGTGTTTCATGCAAGAAAATGCATGTTCCACAAAGTTTGAGGTGCAGCTTTCTGCTCAAATAGAAATGCCTACAAGCCATAGAATGTTTTCATAACAAAATAACACGATTAGTTAGAAAAAATGGCGGAGTTAAAAAAATGGCAAAACTATATGAGTCATGAACAGTCGTGGAAAGTATCAACAAAATAAAATTGAATATTAGATATACAATGATATTAATTGTTGAAAGATCCATCAGTTCAAGATTTTTTTTTTCACTGTAATTTTTATTTTCATTTTCAATGCTGTAAGAACTGGAAAATTATAAATTTGTAATATACGAGAAATTCGTTTTCAGTAAACACCAATGCCGCAGAAGGCTTTAGGTTTTTACAGTTAAAAATGTGGGCAGTATCCAGATTTTGTTTGTAGTGAAACTATGTTTGTCTTGACCAATCTTGAAAAGAACTAATAAATTAAACTGAATATTTGATGTATAATGATATTAATAGTTAAGATGTTAAAAATATAATAGCCAAGGCACAGGTTGTTTTTTCATAGTAAAAAAAAGTCTTGAAGAATAGGAAAAGAAATTCACACAACCCAAATTAGAATCTTAGAAACTATAGTAATGACAGAGGTCAAATGTGGATGTAAATCATGGGTGTTGTAAAAAGAGGATAAAGATTCCCTAGATCTTTTCCAGAGTACTTGCTTAAGGATTCTTCAAGGTACTCAGCTAACTGACCGTATTTCAAACAATAGGCCATATGAAAAATGTGGTTCAATACTGATCTCTAGGGCTATAATGAAAGAAAGGTTGAGGTGGTTAGGGCACGTTGTGCAGATGAAGGATGAAAGATTGCCGAAGATTGTTCTTTTCGGCCAAATATCTAGGGCTAAACGGAAAGCAGGTAGTCCTCGTCTAGGGTGGGAGGACATCATAAAGAAAGATTGAAAGGAAATGGAAACTTCGTGGGAGGGTGTAACAAGGGAGGCTTTAAACAGATTGGGGTGGAGGAGGAGCATGCGTAGCTGTGTTGACCTCAGGCGGCTTGGTGCTGCGGTGAGTTATTAGTAGTAGTAGTAGTAGATATTAATTGCTAAAAGCTCATCAGTTCAAAATTTTACTGTAATTTTAATATTTATTTTCAATATTAAGTACAAAAGAAAACATTTGTAATATAATTCGTTTTCAGTGAAGCGCCAATGACGCAGTAGGTTTTAGGCTTCTGCAGTGAGACGATACCCCAACTCTTGTTTGTAGTTTTTTTTATTCAATTCAAACTTGATTTGCATATTCAGTTTAAGTTTCACTCGTTTTAAGATTTATTTATTCATTTACATTAATATATATTGTATGTTTGTTCGCATTGATGTTTATCTAATTTCTGTTCGTTTTAAGTTTCATTTATACTTTAATAGCAAAATATTTGTTTTCATTTTAAGCTTGATTTTCATATTCAATCTAAGCATTACTCGCTTTAAGATCTATTTATTCATTTATATGATTACTTGTTGCATGTTTTTTGCTATGATTGTTTATTTAATTTCTGTTCGTTTTGGGTTTCATTTATTCTTTAATAGTAATTTCTGGTCGTTTTGAGATTTATTTATTCATTTACATTAATATATATTGTATGTTCTGTTCGCATTGATTTTTTATTTAATTTCTGTTCGTTTTAAGTTTCATTTATACTTTAATAGCAAAATATTTGTTTTCGTTTTAAGCTAGATTTTCAAATTCAATCTAAGCATTACTCGCTTTTTTGTTTATTTAATTTCTGTTCGTTTTGGGTTTCATTTATTCTTTAATAGTAATTTCTGGTCGTTTTGAGTTCGAATTTTAAAAGGTATTTGTATCTGCTGAGCTTAAGTTTAAAATGACCTTTACTTTTATTTGAAAAACTTAAAAAACTTTTGAAACTTAAAAACTTAAACTTAAAAAACTTGAAAAACTTTTTCGGAAAGTTTTTTTTTAATTAATTTTTGTTCGTTTTTGATTGCAAAAAGTTTCAAGTTTTTATGGCATGGGGGGGGGGGGGTACTTACTGTTCAATTATTCTTGACTTTGAAAAACCAATCTAGAACTTTCAATTTAAATCGAATGAGGCTTTTTTCAAAGTCTATACAATTACCTCTTTGATAAAAACCTTATATATGAACAATAGACAGCTTGCATAACTTGTGGACAGCAATTGACAACAATGAATGGATTGAAAAAATAGCTCCAATAAATGGGTTTAGACCATTTCACTTGCTGACACAAAGGATTCACGGCTGTTTGGAATTGACCTTAATAGGATTTTGTGTGCCAAAGCAATTTTGCATCTATCACAGAGTATGTATTTTAACCTTATAATTGGATAATTATAATAGATATATAATTATAATAGATTTCCTATGTGTTCTTCCCATACAAAGGATTCACGGCTGTTTGGAATTGACCTTAATAGGATTTTGTGTGCCAAAGCAATTTTGCATCTATCACAGAGTATGTATTTTAACCTTATAATTGGATATTTATAATAGATTTCCTATGTGTTCTTTCCATACAAAGATTTCACGGCTGTTTGGAATTGACCTTAATAGGATTTTGTGTGCCAAAGCAATTTTGCATCTATCACAGAGTATGTATTTTAACCTTATAATTGGATAATTATAATAGATTTCCTATGTATTCTTCCCATACGAAACCCCTTCCCATAAGTTATAAACCCCCCTTAATAAGTTATGCCCTAGGGCATAACTTAAAACGCCTACCCCCGGGCCCTGGTGGGCTGTGTCGACACCGGAGTTTTTTGTTATCAGAAAATGTCTATCTCAAAATTTTATCTGATGCATTTAGGGCTTCGAGGAGGGGGGGGGGGCTAGTTACCCTCCAATCTCTTTTGACTCTTAAAAAGTGAACAAGAACTTTCAATTTTCAGTCAAATGAGCCCTCTCTAAAGTTTATACGAGCATCCCTTCCATAAGAAATAATGGGAAGGATTCGGAAAATCCTTAAATTACAACCCATGCCCTGAGAGCTGTGGGGGAGTTGTCATCCTCAAAGACCTAATTTCCAGAACTTAAAACTACGTTTAATAAAATGACTGTCTCAAAATTTTGATTGGATGTGTTTGGCGAAAAGGTGGGCGTGAGAGGTTAGTTGCCCTCAAATCACTTTCGACTATTAAAAAGGGCACTAGCCTTTTGAATTTCCAATCGAATGAGCCTTTTTTGAAGTTTCTACGACACCGCCTTCTATAAAAACCTTATATGCCCCCAGGGTATAACTTAAAACCCTTGCCTTGAGGGTTGTGGGGGAGTGTCCCCTCCCCTGGGTCCGCCACTGCCTTACGCTCTCTGTCTCTTTCCTTGTTGGGGAGGAGAGGAGATGCCTGATAGGTGTGTGTTAATACCAAAACATTTTAACTGTCATCGGACCTTCAGGCATAAACAGAATTAGTTCAAAGGAAGGGGTGAGGAAAAAGGGCGTGTGTGGGGGGGGGGGGGGAGAGGGGGGGGGTTGCCCTTCGTTCAATTTTGACTCTTAAGAGCTGGACTAGAACTTCCAATTTCCAATCAAATGAGCCCTCTCTGAAATTTATACGAGAATCCCTTCCTGCCCCCGGGCTCTGGGGGGTTTTGTCGACACCAGAGTTTTGTTACTTAACCTTTCAACTATTTTTAACAAAATAGTATTTTTAACCCTTGCATATAAAGCAGCTCTGGGGGAAAAATAATAAAAAATATTGAAGCTATATAGGCTAAGATTTATTCATTTATTTATGTTTGCACCGGTTATCTTTACGTTTGTAAGATAGTTAATTTCCAATCACTTTTAACTATTAAAAAGGGCACTAGCCCTTTAATTTCCAATAGAAAGAGCCTTTTTTGAAGTTTCTATGACAACGCCTTCTATAAAAACCTTATATGCCCCCAGGGCATAACTTAAAACCCTTGCCCTGAGGGTTGTGGGGGATTGTCCTTCTCAAAAACATATTTTCTATCTGAAAATCAACTACGCTGAACAAAATGGCTATCTCAAAATTTTGATGGGATGTCTTGGGGGTAATGAGGGGCGGGGGGGGGGGCCTAGTTGCCGTCTAATCACTTTCGACTATTAAAAAGGGCACTATCCCTTTGAATTTCCAATCGAATGAGCCTTTTTTGAAGTTTCTACGACAACGCCTTTTATAAAAACCATATCTTAAAACCCTTGCCCTGAAGGTTCTGCGGGAGTGTCCTCCTCAAAAACATATTTTCTATCTGGAAATCAACTACGCTGAACAAATTGGCTATCTCAAAATTTTGATTGGATGTGTTTGGGGAGATGATGGGCGTGGGGGGGGCTAGTTGCACTCCAATCAATTTCGACTATTAAAAAGGGTACTAGCACTTTGAATTTCCAATCGAATGAGCCTGTTTTGAAGTTTCTACGACAACGCCTACTATAAAAACCTTATTTGCCCCCAGGTCATAACTTAAAACCCTTGCTCTGAGGGTTTTGAGGGAGTGTCCTCCTCAAAAACATATTTTCTATCTGGAAATCAACTACGCTGAACAAAATGGCTATCTTAAAGTTTTGATTGGATGTGTTTGGGGATATAATGGACGTGGGCGGGGGGGCTAGTTGCCCTCCAATGATTTTCAACTATTAAAAAGGACACTAGAACTCTCGATTTCCAATCGAATGAGGCCCCTTTGAAGCTTCTACGACGACCCCTTCCATATGAAGTGCCTCTGGGAAAAAAAATAATAATAAATCAGAGGCAACGCTGTAGCGTTGCCTACATTAAAGGCCATACGGCTCCAATGTTTTATTATTATTAATTAAAAAAAAACTTTCCGAAAAATAAGCTTTTAAAAGAAAATTAAAGGCAATTTTAAAATTAACCTCAGTATATAAAAATACCTTTTAAAATTAAAACTCAAAACGACCAGAAATTACTATTAAAGAATAAATGAAACCCATAACAAACAGAAATTAAATAAACAGTCATAGCAAAAAACATACAACAAGTAATAATATAAATGAATAAATAGATCTTAAAGCGAGTAATGCTTAGATGGAATATGAAAATCTAGCTTAAAACGAAAACAAATATTTGCTATTAAAGTATAAATGAAACTTAAAACGAACAGAAATTAAATAAAAAATCAATGCGAACTAAACATACAATATATATTAATGTAAATGAATAAATAAATCTTAAAACGAGTGAAACTTAAATTGAATATGCAAATCAAGTTTGAATCGAATAAAAATAACTACAAACACGAGTTTGGGTATCGTCTCACAGCAGAAGCCTAAAATCTACTGCGTCATTGGCGCTTTACTGAAAACAATTCTTTGAAATATTTTCACTTTTGTAACTTTAAGAAATCAAAAATTAATTAAGATTTTAGGGAATAAATATCAGCATATGTATATCAAATTAACAATGCACATTTTTTTTCAGCAAACTCATTTGAATTTTTTTTCAGTAAAGTACAAATTATATTCTCGTTTTTAGAAAGCATAGGGGTTTTGAACCCTACTCACATTAATTTATGCTCGTTTTGAGTTTGACTCTAATATTTATTTTAATTTTTGTTCGTTTTGGGTTTCATTTATTTATTGATACTGATTTTGGGTAGTTGTATGCTTGGTAGATTATATGATAGTCCGGACGCCAGGTGTTGAAAATGTGAACCATACCACGACAGAATGGGGCTGCTACGAGAATTAGCCTACCCTCCACCCCCTAAATTGACCATGTGGATTCAAAAATACCAATGGCACTTGGTTGCGAGTGGTGAAACACTCCGAAACTTGACATTTTATTATATTTTGGTGTTTCATGCAAGAAAATACATGCTCCACAAAGTTTGAGGTGCAGTTTTCCGCTCAAATAGAAATGCCTAGAAGCCATAGAATGTTTTCATAACAAACTAACACGATTATTTAAAAAAAATGGCACAGTTAAAAAAAAATGGCAAAACTTTATGAGTCTTGAACAGTCTTGGAAAGTATAAACAAAATCAAATTGAATATTAGATATATAATGATATTAATTGTTGAAAGATCAATCAGTAATATACGAGTAATTCGTTTTCAGTGAAGCACCAATGACGCAGAAGGCTTTAGGTTTTTACAATTAAAGAAGGGGGCAGTCTCCAAATTTTGCTTGTAGTTAAACTATATTTATCTTGACCAATCTTGAAAAGAACTAATAAATTAAACTGAATATTTGATGCATAATGATATTAATTGCTAAAAGCTCATCAGTTCAAAATTTTACTGTAATTTTAATATTTGTTTTCAATATTAAGTACAAAAGTTAACATTTGTAATATAATTCGTTTTCAGTAAAGCGCCAATGACGCAGTAGGTTTTAGGCTTCGGCAGTGAGACGATACCCAAACTCTTGTTTGTAGTTATTTTTGTTCGATTCAAATTGATTTGCATATTCAATTTAAGTTTCACTCGCTTTAAGATTTATTTATTCATTTACATTAATATATATTGTATGTTCTGTTCGCATTGATTTTTTATTTAATTTCTGTTCGTTTTAAGTTTCATTTATACTTTAATAGCAAAATATTTGGTTTCGTTTTAAGCTAGATTTTCATATTCAATCGAAGCATTACTCGCTTTAAAATCTATTTATTTCTTTATATTATTACTTGTAGTATGTTTTTGCTATGCTTTTTTATTTAATTTATCTTCATTTTGGATTTCATTTATTCTTTAATGATAAATTCAGGTCGTGTTGAGTTTGAATTTTAACGAGTATTTGTATCTCCTGAGCTTAAGTTGAAAATGGCCTTTACTTTTATATGAAGAAACTATTTTTTGGAGAGTTTTTTTTAAATTAATTTTTGTTCATTATTGACAATAAAATGCTTCAAGTTTTTTTTGGCATGGGAGGGGGGTGCATACTGTCCAAGCATTCTTGGCTTAAAAAACAATTATAGAGATATAACTTTAACTCGAATGAGGATCTTATCAAAGTCTATACGATTACTTATTTTATCACAAAATTATATATTAACAATAGACAGCTTGCATAACTTGTGGACAACGATTGACAACAATGAATGGATTGAAAAAGTAGCTCCAATCAGGGGGTTTAGACCATTTCACTGACTGACACAAAGGGATCACGACTGTTTGGAATTGACCCTAATAGGAATTTGTGCGCCAAAGTAAAATTGCATCTAACACCGAGTATATATTTTAACCTAGTAATTGGATAATTATTATAGATTTCCTATGTTTTCTTCCGAAACAAAACCCCTTCCCATAGATAAAACCCCCTTAATAAGTTATGCCCCAGGGCATAACTTACAACGCCTACCCCAGGGCCCTGGTGGGCTGTGTCGACACCGGAGTTTTTGTTATCAGAACTTTGAACTATTTTAACAAAATGTCTATCTCAAAATTTTTATCTGATGCATTGAGGGCGTGGAGGAAGGAGAGGGGCTAGTTGCCCTTCAATCTCTTTTTACTCTTAAAAAGTGAACAAGAACTTTCAATTTTCAATCAAACGACCCCTCTCTAAGGTGCATACGAGCATCTTTTCATTAAGAATAATATGAAGGATTTGGAAAATCCTCAAATTGAAGCCCTTGCTCTGAGGCCTTTGGTGGTGTTTTAATCCTCAAAGACATAATTTCCAGAACTTAAAACTACGCAAAATAAAATGACGTCTTAAAATTTTGATTGGATGTGTTTGGGGAAAAGGTGGGCGTGAGAGGGGGGTTAGTTGCCCTCAAATCACTTTCGACTATTGCAAAGAGCACTAGCCCTCGGAATTTCCAATCGAATGAGCCTTTTTTGAAGTTTCTACGACACCACATTCTATAAAGACCTTATATGCCCCCAGGCCATAACTTAAAATCCTTGCCCTGAGGGTTGTGGGGGACTGTTCTCCTCAAAAACATATTTTCTATCTGGAAATCAACTACGCTGAACAAAATGGCTATCTCAAAATTTTGATCGGATGTGTTTGGGGGAATGGTGGGCGGGGGGGGGGGGCTAGTTGCCCTCAAATCACTTTCAACTATTAAAAAGGGCACTAGCCCTTTGAATTTCCAATTGAATGTGCCTTTTTTGAAGTTTCTACGACAACACCTTATATAAAAACCTTATATGCCCCTAGGGCATAACTTAAAATTCTTGCCGAGGGTTGTGGGGGAGTGTCCTCCTCAAAAACATATTTTCTATCCGGAAATCAGCTACACTGAACAAAATGGCTATCTCAAAAGTTTGATTGGATGAGTTTGGGGAAATAATGGTATGCCCCCAGGGCATATCTTAAAACCCTTGCCCTGAAGGTTGTGGGGGAGTGTCCTCCTCAAAAACATATTTTCTATCTGAAAATCAGCTACACTGAACAAAATGGCTATCTCAAAAGTTTGATTGGATGTGTTTGGGGAAATGATGGGCGTAGGGGGGGGGGGGCTAGCTGTCCTCCAATCACTTTCAACTATTATAAAGGGCGCTAGCCCTTTAATTTCCAATCTAATGAGCCTATTTTGAAGTTTCTACGACAACGCCTTTTATAAAAATCCTAAATGCCCCCAGGGCATAACTTAAAACCTTTGCCCTTAGGGTTGTGGGGGAGTGTCCTCCTCAAAAAGATATTTTCAATCTGGAAATCAACTACGCTGAAAAAAAATGGCTATCTAAAAATTTTTATTGGTTGTGTCTAGGGGAATGATGGTCGTAGGGAGGGGGGGCTAGTTGCCCTCCAATCACTTTTGACTATTAAAAAGCGCACTATCCCTTTGAATTTCCAATCGAATGAACCTTTTTTAAAGTTTCTACGACAACGCCCTCTATAAAACCTTATATGCCCCCAATGCATATCTTAAAACCTTGCCCTGCAGGTTCTGGGGGAGTGTCATCCTCAAAAACATATTTTCTATCTGGAAATCAACTACGCTGAACAAAATGGCTATCTCAGAATTTTTATTGGATGTGTTTGGGTAAATGATGGGCGTGGGAGGGGGGGGGGCTAGGTGCACACCAAACACTTTCGACCATTAAAAAGGGCACTAGCCCTTTAATTTCCAATCGAATGAGCCTGTTTTGAAGTTTCTACGACAACACCTTCTATAAAAACTTTATACTCTCCCAGGTCATATCTTAAAACTCTTCCCCTGATGTTTGTTGGGTTTTGTACTAATCTAAAATTTGTTGTCTATCAGGAAATCATATAAGATTAACAAAATGGCTATATCAAATTTTGGATTGTTGGTGTTGGAGTAAATAATGGGCTTGGGAGGGGGGAAGGGGGCTAGTTACACTCCAATCACTTTTGTCTATTAAAAAGGGCACTAGCCCTTTAATTTCCAATCGAATGAGCATGTTTTGAAGTTTCTACGACAACGCCTTCTATAAAAACCTTATATGCCCCCAGGCCATATCTTAAAACCCTTGCCCTGAGGGTTGTGGGGGAGTGTCCTCTTCAAAAATATATTTTCTATCTGGGAATCAACTACGCTGAACAAAATGGCTATCTCAAAATTTTGATTGGAAGTGTTTGGGGGAATGATGGGCGTGGGGGGGGGGGGCTAGTTGCCCTCCGGTCATTTTCGACCATTAAACTCGGCAATAGCCCTTCAATTTCCAATCGAATGAGCCTGTTTTGAAGTTTCTACGACAACGCCTTCAGTAAATACCTTATATGCCCCCAGGGCATAACTTAAAACCCTTGCCCGGACGGTTGTGGGGGAGTGTCCTCCTCAAAAATATATTTTCTATCTGGAAATCAACTACGCTGAACAAAATGGCTATCCGAAAATTTTGATTGGATGTGTTTGGGGAAAGGATGGGCGTGGGGGGGAGGGGGCTAGTTACACTCCAATCACTTTCGACTATTAAAAAGAGCAGTAGATCTTTAATTTCCAATTGAATGAGCCTGTTTTGAAGTTTCTACGACAACGCCTTCTATAAAAACCTTATATGCCCCCAGGGAATAACTTAAAACCCTTGCTTTGAGGGTTTTGGGGGAGTATCCTCCTCAAAAATATATTTTCTATGTGGAAATCAACTACACTGAACAAATTGGCTGTCTCAAAATTTTGATTGGATGTGTTTAAGGAAATGATGTGCGTGGGGGGGGGAGGGGGGCTAGTTACACTCCAATCACTTTTGACTGTTAAAAAGGGCACTAGCTCTTTAATTTCCAATTGAATGAGCCTGTTTTGACGCTTCTACGACAACGCCTTCTATAAAAACCTTATATGCCACCAGGGCATAACTTAAAACCCTTGCCCTGAGGGTTGTGGGCGGGTATCCTCCTCAAAAATATATTTTCTATGTGGAAATCAACTACTCTGAACAAAATAGCTATCTCGAAATTTTGATTGGATGTATTTGGGGAAATGATGTGCGTGGGGGGGGCTAGTTGCCCTCCAATCATTTTCGACTATTAAAAAGGGCACTAGAACTCTCAATTTACCATTGAATGAGCCCTCTTTGAAGTTTCTACGACGACCCCTTCCACATGAAGTGCCTCTGGGAAAAAAAAATAATAAATAATAATAAATAATAAAATATTGGAGCCGTATGGCCTTTACTATAGGCAACGCTACAGCGTTGCCTCTGATTTATTATTATTTTTTTTTTCCCCCAAAGGCACTTCATATATAAGGGGTCGTCGTAGAAGCTTCAAAGGGGGCTCATTCAATTGGAAATCGAGAGTTTCAGTGCCCTTTTTAATAGTCGAAAATGATTGGAGGGCAACTAGCCCCCCCCACGCCCATCATTCCCCCCAACACATCCCATCAAAATTTTGAGATAGCCATTTTGTTCAGCGTAGTTGATTTCCAGATAAAAAATATATTTTTGAGCAGGAAACTCCCCCACAACCCTCAGGGCAAGGGTTTTAAGTTATGCCCTGGGGGCATATAAGGTTTTATACAAGGCGTTGTCGTAGAAACTTCAAATCAGGCTCATTCGATTGGAAATTAAAGGGCTAGTGCCCTTTTTAATAGTCAAAAATGATTGGAGGGCCACTAGCCCCCCCCCACGCCCATCAATCCCCCCAACACCACCAAACAAAAATATGAGATAGCCAATTTTTTGCGGGGATTATAGTTACTGATAGAAAAAATGTTTTCTATGATGATACTACCTCAAAAACCACAGGGCAACAGTTTTAAGTTATGCCCGGGGGGCATATAAGGTTTTTATAGAGGGCGTTGTCGTGGAAACTTCAAAAAGGGCTCATTCGATTGGAAATTAAAGGGCTAGTGCCCTTTTTAATGGTCGAAAGTGATTGGAGTGTAACTAGCCCCCTTCCCCCACCCCACGCCCATCATTTCCCCAAACACATCGAATCAAACTTTTCAGATAGCTATTTTGTTCAGCGTAGTTAATTTCCAGATAGAAAATATACTTTTGAGGAGGACACTCCCCCAGAACCTCAGGGCAAGGCTTTTAAGATATGCCCTGGGGACATATAAGGTTTTTATAGAAGGCGTTGTCATAAAAACTTTAAAAAAGGCTCATTCGATTGGAAATTCAAAGTGATAGTGCCCTTTTTAATATTCGACAGTGATTGGAGGGCAACTAGACCCCCTCCCCCACGCCCATCCGTCCCTAACGCACATAAAAACAGAATTTTGAGATATATATTTTTATCAGCGTAGTTGATTTTAATATAAAAAATATATTTTTGAGGAGGACACTCCCCCCAAACCCTCGGGGAAAGGGTTTTAATTTATGCACTTGGTGCATATTAGGTTATTTTAGAAAGCGTTGTCGTAGAAACTTCAAAAAAGGCCCATTCGATTGGAAATTCAAAGGGATAGTGCCCTTTTTAATAGTCAAAAGTGATTGGAGGGCAACAAGTCCCCCCCCCCTACGCCCATCATTCCCCCAAAAACACCCAATCAAAATTTTGCGATAGCCATTTTGTTCAGCGTAGTTGATTTCCAGATTGAAAATAAATTTTTGAGGAGGACACTCCCCCACAACCCTTAGGGCAAGAGTTTTAAGTTATGCCCTGGGGGCATATAAGGTTTTTATAGAAGGCGTTGTCGTAGTAACTTCAAAACAGGCTCATTCGATTGGAAATTAAAGGGCTAGTGCCCTTTTTTATAGTCGAAAGTGTTTGGAGGGCAAATAGCCCCCCCCCCCACGCCAATCATTTCCCCAAACACATCCAATCAAAATTTTGAGATAGCCATTTTGGATAGCCATCAATGTAGTTGATTTCCAGATATAAAATATGTTTTTGAGGAGGACACTCCCCCACAACCCTCAGGGCAAGAGGTTTAAGTTCTGCCCTGGGGGCATATAAGGTTTTTATAGAAGGTGTTGTCGTAGAAACTTCAAAACAGGCACATTCAATTGGAAATTCAAAGGGCTAGTGCCCTTTTTAATAGTCGAAAGTGATTGGAGGGCAACTAGCCTTTCTTACTTTCGACAATTAAAAAGGGCACTAGCCCTTTAATTTCCAATCGAATGAGCCTGTTTTGAAGTTTCTACGACAACGCCTTCTATAAAAACCTTATATGCCTATAAAAACCTTATACATAGGGGCATTATATGCCCCCCCCCCATGCCCATCATTTCCCCATACACATCCCATCAAAATTTTTAGAAGGCCATTTTGTTCAGTGTAGTTGATTTCCAAATAGAAAATATGCTTTTGAGGACGCCAATCCCCCACAACCCTTCTAGAAAGTGTTTTAAGTTATGCCCTGGGGGCATATAAGGTTTTTATAGAAGGCGTTGTCGTAGAAACTTCAAAACAGGCTCATTCGATTGGAACTTCAAAGGGATAGTACCCGTTTGAATAGTCGAAAGTTATTTGAGGGAAACTAGCCCCCCCCCACCCCCATCCAGCTCCCCCCACAATCCCCTAAACAAGTTGTGAATGCCCTTTTGTTAAGCGGAGGTAATTTCCAGATAGAAAATAGGTTTTTGAGAAGGACAATCCCCCACAACCCTCAGGGCAAGGGTTTTAAATTATGCCTTGGGGTCATATAAGGTTTTTGTAGAAGGCGGTATCGTAGAAACTTCAAAAAAGGCTCCTTCAATAGGAATTTCCAAGGGCTAGTGCCCTTTGTAATAGTTAAAAGTGATTTGAGGGCACCTAACCCTCCTCTCACGCCCACCTTTTCCCTAAACACATACAATCAAAATTTTTAATACAGCAATTTTATTAAACGTAGTTTTAAGTTCTGGAAATTAGGTCTTAGAGGATTACAACTCCCCCAAAGCCCTCAGGGTAAGGGTTGTAATTTAAGGATTCTCCGAATCCTTCATATTATTTCTTATGGAAGGGATGCTCGTATAATTATTAGAGGGCTCATTTGATTGAAAATTAAAAGTTCTTGTTCACTTTTTCAGAGTCAAAAGAGATTGTAGGGCGACTAGCCCCTCTCCTCTACGCCCTAAATGCATTAGATAAAAATTTTGGGACAGAAATTTTCGTAAAATAGTTCAACGTTCTAATAAAAAAAAACTCTGGTGTCAACACAGCCCACCATGGCCCGGGGGAAGGCGTTGTAAGTAATGCCCTGGGGCATAACTTATTAAGGGGGATTTATAACTTATGGGAAGGGGTTTTGTATGGGAAGAACACATAGGAAATCTATCATAATTATCCAATTATAAGGTTAAAATACATACTCTGTGATAGATACAAAATTGTTTTGGCACACAAATTCCTATTAAGGTCAATTCCAAACAGTCGTGATCCCTTTGTGTCAGCAAGTGAAATGGTCTAAACCCCCTTATGGGAGCTAGGTTTTCAATCCATTCATTGTTGTCAATCTCTGTCCACAAGTTATGCAAGCTGTCTATTGTTCATATATAAGGTATTTATCAAAGAGGTAATCGTATAGACTTTGAAAAAGGCCTCATTCGATTTAAATTGAAAGTTCTAGATCCGTTTTTTAAAGTCAAGAATAATCGGACAGTTAGCACCCCCCCCATGCCATAAAAACGTGAAACTTTTTGCAATCAAAAACGAACAAATATTAATTAAAAAAAAAAAACTTTCTGAAAAATAAATTCTTCAAAGAAAAGTAAAGGCCATTTTAAACTTAAGCTCAGGAGATACAAATACCGGTTAAAATTCAAACTCAAAACGACCAGAAATTACTATTAAAGAATAAATGAAACCCAAAACGAACAGAAATTAAATAAACAATCATAGCAAAAAACATACAACAAGTAATAATATAAATGAATAAATAGATATTAAAGCGAGTAATGATTAGATTGAATAGGAAAATCAAGCTTAAAACGAAAACAAATATTTTGCTATTACAAACAACACTACACTACAAACAAGAGTTTGGGTATCGTCTCACTGCAGTAGCCTAAAACCTACTGCGTCATTGAAAATAAATATTAAAATTACAGTAAAATTTTGAACTGATGATCCTTTAGCAATTAATATCATTATTCATTAAATATTCAGTCTAATTTTTTAGTTCTTTTGAAGGATGGTCAATACAAATATAGTTTCACTACAAGAACAATATGGATATTGCCCTAATTTTTAACTGTAAAAACCTAAAGCCTTATTAATCATTGTTGCTTCACTGAAAACGAATTACTCGTATATTACAAATTTATTATTTTCCAGTTCTTACAGCATTGAAAATGAAAATAAAAAATACAGTGAAAAAAAAATCTTGAACTGATGGATCTTTCAACAATTAATATCATTATATATCTAATATTCAATTTGATTTTGTTTATACTTTTCAAGACTGTTCAAGACTCATATAGTTTTGCCATTTTTTTTTCACTCTGCCATTTTTTGTCACTATTCGTGTTACTTTGTTGTGAAAAGATTCTATGGCATCTAGGCATTTCTATTTGAGCGGAAACTGCACCTCAAACTTTGTCGAACATGATTTTTCTTGCATGAAACATCAAAGTAGAATAAAAAGCCATTTTCTATGTGTTCTACAACTTGCAAGCAAGTGCCATTGACATTTTTGAAACCGCCTGGTCAATTTAGGGAGTGGAGGGTAGACTAATTCTCGTAGCAGCCCCATTCCGTCGTCGTATGGTTCACATTTTCGACACCTGGCGTCTGGACTATCATATAATCTGCCAAGCATACAACTACCCCAAATCAGTATCAATAAATAAATGAAACCCAAAACGAACAAAAAATAAATAAATATTAGAGTCAAACTCAAAACGAGCATAGATTAATGTGAGTAGGGTTCAAAACCCCCATGCCAATACCCAAACTCCCCCCTATACCCAAACTCTTGTTTGTAGTTATTTTTATTCGATTCAAACTTGATTTTTATATTAAATTAAGGTTTCACTCGTTTTAAGATTTATTTATTCATTTACATTAATATATATTGTATGTTTGTTCACATTGATTGTTTATTTAATTTCTGTTCGTTTTAAGTTTCATTTATACTTTAATAGCAATATATTTGTTTTCGTTTTAAGCTTGATTTTCATATTCAATCGAAGCATTACTCGCTTTAAGATCTATTTATTCATTTATATTATTACTTGTTGTATGTTTTTTGCTATGATTGTTTATTTAATTTCTGTTCGTTTTGCGTTTTAGTTATTCTTTAATAGTAATTTCTGGTCGTTTTGAGTTTGAATTTTAACAGGTATTTGTATATGCTGATCTTAAGTTTAAAATGGCCTTTACTTTTCTTTGAAAAACTTATTTTTCGGAAAGTTTTTTTTTAATTAATAATAATAAAACATTGGAGCCGTATGGCCTTTACTATAGGCAACGCTACAGCGTTGCCTCTGACTAGCAGATATTATACATTTCGAAATAAACTAGCTAACGAATAAACTAAAAAACAAAACACAGATAATAAAATAGATTAATAAAAGAAAACTTAATCACTTTCGGTTGCCTAAGAGGGTATCCTCAGCAGCTCCGAGGTCACCAATTTATAGAGCAATTGCTCTTTGGAACTCTATTCCCAGTGAACTTTCTCTTATCAAAAACTCTTCTTCCCTTTGCAGAAAAATATTCTCTAAGGCTTGAATTAATTTCGTTTTTTTTTCTTTATTTCTTATTTCATTTTGCTTTATCTATTTTTTACGCTTTACTTTATATAGTTTTTTTTTCTTTTCTCCTCTCTTATTATTTTGAATTAGATTCGAACCCCGTTGTTTAATAATATTATTAATGGTTGGAATTTTAATAAATAACAGGACATTTTCAGTTTGGATAAAATTAAGTCAAAGGTTTTTGTGTAGCAGTTTTGTGTTTTTGTTTTTTTTTTTTTTTTTTTTTTGTTGATTTTTCTCGCATTGTGTTTATATTTTTGATATATTGTTATATTTTTTTTCCTTCCCTGATTTGTTTTGTGTGGATTTTGTGATTGATACGAGGTCCTCTACACGCTATGTTTCTTGGGACCTCTAGCGCTTAAGTGTATTTATGTATTTATTGTAGTATTTAATTTTAATTTTAATAATTTATTTCCGAGTAGTTAAGAGGTACAATTAAAATATCTTTTGAGCTTACATGACCCGACAGCCTCGTGGACAAGGGCTAGAAATTAAATTTAAAGAAATTAAGGGTTAAGGGGCTTGACCCCCCCCCCTCCCGGACATGTTCGTTCGACACGTAAAAAGTAATAAAAATGAATATAAACAATGAATATAAAAAAAAATTTATGTCTTCTCAAAGTTTTTTGTACACCCCATTCAACTGAAAAGCAACTTGAAAAACTCAACTATCAATTTTTATTTTGACAAACTGTTTTAACTGTTTTATTTGATTCATTTAAAGATATAAAAAAAATTAACCCCTAATGGAGAGCAAAGCTCGGAAAGTTGAGGTAAGCACATAGGACGATATACAAAAGAAATAATACATTTCGCCATAAAAATATCAAAAACAGCATAAAACAAAAAACCAAAAAACATACAAAGCAAAGAAACGAAGGGTCAAAGTAATATTAAAATAAGTATTAATATTTTTATTCAATAGGGTATAAGTTCGGTCGATCCTTATGTAATATGTCCTTATTTAATGCGGATAAGACTATATTAAGATAAGGATTTTTTATCCGTATTTTACAACTGAGGAACACAATATGATACCCAGGCGATATAAGCAGAGTATTTTGGAAGAATGTTGTAAAATCCATTTATTCATATCGTTTTAACACAATGTGAACTAGTCTAAATTAGAGGAGTCAAAATAAGCAAATTTACTAGAAAAAGATGTATATATGAATGAAAAGATAAGTTGTTCTACCTTCATGACATCAATTTTAAGCTCAATTAAATTTGAATTTTGGAGCAAGCCAAGAAGAGCTCCCATATCTTCCTCTGTACCAGTTGTTAGAACCAACTGTTGCAATATCCCTAAAAATGGTAAATTGGTTGCCTAAAGAATTTAAATAATAAGTGAACTAATTTTGAGTTAGAAGAAATCCCTAATTTACGGTACGTTCAATAAGCTTGCTGCAATTGGATTTTAATTTTTGGCATTTAATGGCCGATTGCAATTACTGCATTGCATTCAAAAGCGTTTATTGAAACGAACAAAACTAATTATTTGCTTATTGTTCTTCAGGTCTCGTAAGCTGCAATTCATTCTTTTCTAGAAAAATAAATTATTGGTGGATTCATCTATAAGGATAATTTAAAAACCTTTCCTGTTAGAACCTTTCAGAGGTGCAATGGAGCTGCAAGAACTTTGAATATAGTGATTTTTTTTCATTTTCAACTATACTTTTTGGTACAATAAGAATAACATATCCGCATAGAGGAAAAGTTACATCACTAGTCATTTGATCTTTGTTTCTATTTTCAAATTACTCGCGTAAAATTAATCCTGATATAGAGACGGCAATCAATCAAGCATGATAACTAGGCTTACTCGATTGCACCTAATTACAATAGGCTACATTGAGCGGAGTTAATAGAAATACGGTAAAATTATTTACGATAATTTCGTTTGATACCACTCAATATGAATTCGAGACAAGCAAAAGAGATTGAACAGGAATTTACACGGTATAGCTGAGAGAATTGCGAACAGTATTCATTGATTAATAGTAATGGTGATTCATTCATGTTAGAAATTCGAAATTCCATTTAAGAACCATTTTTTAAACAATTGCTTAGAGGAAGGTATACGCTAGGCAAAAATTTTAAACAACTGAGCGACCGTACCGCTTATAAACCTCAGTGTGAGCTACCCAGCAAAGTGGGAAATAATAAATGCTTTTGTTAAAATTACACAGTTGATTTAAACATATGTCTTACGAAGCCGCTGCCATAAGTGTGCCAGCAACTATACCTGTAGGCCTAAACATTCGCTCGAAAGTGTTAAAAAATGAGCATTTAGGACTAATACGAATCGATAAAGGTTTTGACACATCTACAATTCCCGGTTTGATTACTAGTATCACCAGCACCAGACGTTTTGGTCAGTCTTCTGTCGTGCAGCTCACTTTTAGCAGCAAAGAAGATCTTGAATACGCTGTGAGATTCGGCCTCATAATTGAATTTTCCCTGTTCCGTGTTTCGAAGCCCATGATTAGGCCCAAACAATGTTTTAAGCGTCAAGGTTTTGGCCATATTGCTCGTGATTGTATGCAGTAGTGCAGTAGGGATTGTATGATTCGAAGTGCAGTATATGTGGCGATAAGGGTTACAGTAGCACTCGTGATAGCCCATGTATGGCAACTATTGTGAAACGTGCAAACTGTTCCGGTAATCACGTCAACAGCAGTTTCCTCTGGCCCGAGATTAAGAGGCATTGAGCTCGCAGTGATATTTCGTGTCCTCAGTCATACCCCCGAGTCTCCATCATAAAAAAATAATGATAAGTGATGACCCAACTAGTGGTAACCTTCTGTTCCAAAAGGTTAGTGGGGCCAAGGAAAAGTTGGATGTCTTTTAGTTCATTTGATCTAGTGTGCTTTGATGAACACTTTCTAAATTCTACTAATGCTATCCGGCTTGAGTTGTCAGATGATCAGGACTTTTTTATTCATCCTGCCAACACGACACGAGGCCAACCGTCGGTTGGTCTCGTAGTTGCCGTTCATAAAAAGTTTCAGATCAAACTATTTGATGCTGATGATGCATTTATTGCTGTTGATTTAGTAGATGTAACTGTATCTACTACATGCAGCAACTCTACTTCAAATAATAAATTCGCGCCAGCATGCGCCATATTATCAAAAGTTACGCATAAAATTAGGGCATCAGGGAGCAAATTTGGCTCTGCGGTCACAACGCAGATTTAAAAATGATACAGTTCCACGTTCTCAGATACTAAAAGCCTCGTTTCTCTCTAACCTACATATTTTACAAAAAGATCAGACTTACACGTATCTGTACAACTCCAGTAACACCTCAGATTTAAATTTTATTACACCGATCTTCAACAATCGACAAATCTTAAAGTACATGTATTACAATATTTTTTAATTAGTGAACATTCCCAATTAGAACTGTCATGCTCTTTTCCAGCCTTATTGTCGGGAGGATAAGGGGGGAGGAAATGGATCACCGAGAAGTCTTGGGATAATATTGAGTTGTATCAGAACATTTTTTAATTATATGTTGAGTAGAATTAAGGTACCGTATCACCTTCCATGTCCTTTACGTCGCGGGGACCACCTGGATGTGGAATACTACCTTGCAGAAACATAACATTTTGGTTGCTGCAAATATTGCGGTCCCAACTGTATCCGTGAAAACTAATACGCGTAAATGGGGAAAATATGTGTGCAACTACTAAAAGTATAACTTTGATTAATTCACCATCTTCATAAGGTTTTTTACTTTCAGTAATAATCCCCAAAACACGAAAAGATGTCTCAGTTGTTGCTTCGTTTCTGTCTATTTTTCTATATTAACAAATTGAAATTGCTGAGCTCTTAATTGGGATTTCAATTGTACTACCTCCACTTTCCTTCAGTGAGAATTCTGAGGAAAATCCGTTTCAATACTGGAGTAAGGAAACGCCATTATATGGCTTCCACTGGAACCAGTTTGTCGTGACGCATTGCAGAGATAACTGAGGGAAGTTCTTGACTGCTACTGCTACTGGAAGCTGCAGCGGGTTCAGCCATGCAGACCCAACCTTTGTCTTTAATTTTTTTTTCATTTGTTTGCAAAAGACTGTCAAAGGTGGAGGAATTCATACTCCAGGTGGAGGAGTGCTGACATTATCAGGATCTTGCACTTAAGTTCCATCATTTTCTGCCTAGTGTTGACGGTAAAATTGTCCAATGTCAATTGATGCTTAAATATCATACTTATATTTTACTCATTGTAAAATTAAGTACACATAGATAAATTCTAAAGCCGAACTCACAATGTGAGACATTCGAAAAACAGCGGTCATAATAAATTAAGAAACAAATGTGACAATAAAAAAAGATAAAAATAAATATGAAACAAAATGGATATTTCTGTGGAAGGTATGTTTTTAGGACCTCTATTTATAGTAACCTTATAAAAAATTTCAATTCACATTCCTTTTCATTATAAAAACCCTTTAAGTATTACAGGCACCTGTTGTGTATGTTTTTCGAAAGCGAAATACATACAGTATCCATAGCGACCAACACTAGTCATTATGCAAACATAGGAAGCACTGGCGACAGGACTCGATTATGCTGCCATTTGAAATCCCATTGCAATGCCGATCGTAATCTCACAGTGCGAAAGATTTAATAAAGAAACCAAAATGATATTTTTTGTTGCGGTAAGCGGAAGCAAGATAAATAAAATAACCACACTCCTAAACGAGCAGTGAGTGAATGGCAGATGCGCGAGTCTCTAGTTCTATTTTTGTCGTCAATCGTAAGTTTGACATGAGCAGCGCACATCAGAACAGTCACCCCAAGGGCTCTGTGTGAAAATTCACCCAAGCTGCCAAAAAGCTCCCTGCAAACTACCAGCAGCTCACGATCGACAGTTTGGTGATCTCTGGTATAAGCAATAAATTTAAGGGATAAATATCATTTGAAAAAAAAATAGTGTCTTTTACGCTGCTAAGTCGGACTTTATTGAATTTGAATCTTCTTGAGCGTACTCAAAATTTGAAAACAATTCTTCCGTACGAGGGGTCTCCAAAAGTCTTGATTAGTACAAATTGAACTGTCTCTAGTAGATTCATTAAAACACAACAGCAAAAAGGTGAATCAACGTTCCTTCCAAGAAAACTATTACAATGGCTTGAAAACTGAAAAGAATTGTTTTTAACAACAAAACTCACATTGTCTAGTCAGCGTTTTTATAGCACTTTATATTGCTTCCTACAATGCAATTCTAATCTGTTTTCTATAAACTTAATAGCCCTTTTCATTATTGACTGTATAACGAAGCTCGAGCGATTTTTTTCAAGGGGGGGGGGAGAGGAGAGTTAATGGAGGAGTTACCCATATTAAAGTAAGCCAGATCAATTAAGGTCAAATTTGAAAATTCACTGAAATTTCTTGTCCACCAGTTCTCAGCTAAGGTCTCTTTAAATGAAATTCATTTTCCAAAACCTTTTCTAAAAAGTTTTGTCAATAAAAAGAAGATTGGCATTAAAACCTAAAAGAATCAGAAATAATTGATGCAAATCAGTTAAATATAAGACCAATGGAACTAAAACTTAATATTTAAGCTTGTTCAAGTCAAACATAAAGCTTACCGAAATTACCACAAATAAGAAAGGGGCTAAAAGATATATTTATGTGGAGATTTTTTCATAACTTTTAACGAAATGGAACTAAAATGAAAAATAGTGAAGAAGAAAAGTGTCCGGTTAAAACAGTAAAACTAAACACAAACTTAAATTGTAAAACTAAACAGAAAGTATATTTATCTTTACAAACTGTATATTTATCTTATCTTTTTTTTTTGTGTGTGTGCGATCTTTATTAGTATTTGATTTTTCTTTTTTTTCGAATATATATATATATATATATATATATATATATATATATATATATATATATATATATATATATATATATATATATATATATATATATATATATATATATATATATATATATATATATATATATATATATATATATATATATATATATATATATATTTTATATGTATATAACCACTATATATATATTTATATATGTGTACAAACAAACCTAGGGCTTCACGTCTGACTTCTGGATGCAGTACCAAATCTTGGGAACACTTTGTCCCGCCCCCAGTCCGGAAAACCTCTGCATTCTTCGTGTTTCCAGTTAGAAGAACAGTAATAACTTCCATAGCAACAAAAACCAGTTTCTCCTGATGCTCACTCATTTTCACATCTGAAAAGAAGTCGAGGATGAAAATATAATCGTAAAACGAATTAAATATGAATAAATAATTGTTCTGCCAATTCTTTTTTTTTTTCAAATGGTCTTTTATGGATGCAATACGGTAAATTTAGAGCGTATTCCTCAAGCATAATGATGTAGATTTTTGTATGTCTACCAATATCTATCCTTGGTTGTTTACCTTTCTTCTCAATGTCATCATAAGGCAGAACACTTGCAATCTGGGGATGATCATTGATTTATTAAATCACTTATGTTGAAAGAGAGACAGAGAGAAAGGGAGAAAGAGAGAGAAAGAGAGAGAGAGAGAGAGAGGGAGGGCGACAGAAAGGGAGAGAAAAAGAGACAGAAAGGAGGGAGAAAGAGGGGAGAGAGAGAAACGTGTACAAAAAATTACCTTTTCCTTCAACTTTAGCACTGCTTTTTTCAGCGAATAAATTGCCGAATCTTTGCAAACAGATCATAAACACTTCGAGGAGTCCAACTTCACGGTAAACATCTTTAAAAACTGTATTAAACCTGCCAAAAAAAACAACACTTTAATGGAATTAAAATAAATTGCCTGGGTAATAACTGAGATTTCTAGAAAAGACTAACTGAATTGGTAGACTAATGGTTTCAAATCTTTTCTAAAAATCTGTAAATCAACGGCTATGCAAACTCACCAATAATAATGACAGCTCACTTAATGATTTATAAAACTGAGGACAAATTTACAATAAAGGGCTAAGCACACGTAGCTGATTTCGGGAACCGATTTCAGCAAGGGTGTATTCCACGTGTATATAATTAATGATGCTTAAAGGCGGGGCTTAGTGACGTTTTTCGGTGTTTAATAATCATTAATTACAATTAATTTACAATAATCATTAAATACGATTAATTACATGCCTAAAGCTCTAAAGCCCTAGTACATTCCTTGTCTAGAACGTAATTAATGATGATTATTCACCGAAAAACATCATTAAGCCCCGCCTCTTAGCACCATTAATTATAATCACTCAACGTGGAATACACCCTTGCTGAAATCGGTTCCCGAAATCAGCAACGTGTGCCTAGCCCTTAAGGGGTGCGTACATTTCTTAATGCAAGCGTGCTGTAAATGGTAAGATATTTTTGCTAGTCTGCAATGGACCACACTTCGTCCCATGCTCTAAAGTTTTCGGATAAGACTATTTTTGGTCTTCGCCAATGGAGAACCAGAAGGCATCACGCGAATAAATTGTCTTTATTTTTCTATTTTATAAGAAAAATGAGTTCTTTCAAATGCAGGTAAAAGGCGATCTTGAAACGTAAAATTGATGGATACTGCCCCTCCCTCTCCAAACCTGGGACTTAACACCAAAACAACTAGGGCTATTCTGTGAGTAACTTGGACTGTTATAAATATAGCAAGATGGTAGTTGCAAGTGTTTTATTCATCGATTGCCTTTCAAAGCATTTTGAGCAGAAAACTTTGTTGTTTAATCACAATTATTTTAATCATAAAACATTGGGTTAAATTAAAGTTAATATTTTCATCACATTGTTTTAGAGCATTCATTCTTGAGGCCTTGAGATAGAAGGTTAAAATTTGTGCATAGAGGGCACGGCAAACCCACTTACGTGCAGAACAATCTCCGTTAATTTTAGCTTTGACATCGCTCTTTCTCTTCATTCAAATAATGTCGTCTTTATGCTTAGTTTCTTTCCGTTTTGAGTACCGCATACAGGGTTATCCCCAAATTGGTAAGTTAGAAAATATTGGTCTTAAATGTAATTTTTAGTTTTCAACCCTCCCCTTCCCATCGCATAACGATTCACTGACCTTCCTCATTAAAGCTGATAAAAATCAGTTAAACAATACGCATCAATGAATGAATTATCAAATTAATCAACTCATTCTGAAAATCTAGTTTAGTCTTGTCTCCTACACTCTCCCCATTGCAGTTCAGAATGTCAATTTACACTTAAATACTTTAAGCTTAAGTCTTTCCAAAACAAGACGGGGCTCCCCCTAACCATTTTCAACGACTATTTTAAATACATTAGTTCAAGTGAAGAGAGGTTATGGGGTAAATTTACCCTCTCAACTTACATGTGGATTACACGACGCTATAAAAGGTTGAAAAACAGTGATCTAAATATGTTTATTCAAATGTAGATAGGTAGGAGGGTAAATCCATTTCCCAAAGCCCTAGAATAATCTTAAGAACTTCTCATGAAAAGTTAGATAATTTGGTCCTTCAGTATATCTATTTTATGTTCCATAGAACCTTTTTCTTCAAAAAATCTTTCATTAAGTTTTGCTCGTTTTTTAATTGGCAGACATTAATTATGTGTCAATGGTTTTTTGTCTTTTCAAACAGTTCATAGTAATGAACCGTAAGTAAGGAGTGACCTGGCTCAATGGTCACCGAAACTCTAAAAAACGGGATTTTGATACCAATAGGTACATCAAAAGAATCAAATTGTATATCTGATTTCAAATATATAAGTTTCATTAAGTTTAATTATACCCATCAAAAGTTACGTGCCTGAGAAAATTTTTCTGATTTTCGAAAAAAGGGGGAAAGACCCCCTAAAAGTTATAGAACCTTAATGAAAATCACACCATCATATTCCGCGTATCAGAGAACCGTACTTTAGAGGTTTCAAGCGCTTATCAACAAAAATGTGGAATTTTCCATTTTTTGCCAGAATAAAGATCACGGTTGGGTGTTTTTTTGTTTGTTTGTTTGTTTTTTTTTTTTTTTTCCCCAGGGGTGATCGTATTGACCCAGTGGTCCTAAAATATCGTGGGAGGGTTCATTGGAACGGAAATTAAAAGTTCTAGTGCCCTTTTTAAGTGACCAAAAAAAATGGAGGGCAACTAGGCCCCCTCCCATGCTCATTTTTTTCCCAAATTCACCCGATCAAAATTTTGAGATAGCCATTTTGTTCATCATGGTCGAAAATATGATAAAAATGTCTTTTAGGAGGACTTGATCCCCCAAAGTCCCCCGGGGGAGGTCTGACATTTATGAACTTTACTCAATGTTAACATTTTGTATTGGTTATTCGGAAGTATACAGACTTTTTCAGAGGAGATTTTTTCTGGGAGGGGGGGGAAGGAGAGGGGCGGGGGCTATATGGAAGGATCGTTCCAGGACGGAAGTGTTCATGGGGGAAGGGGCAGTGCTAGGACGGGGGCGCCGGATTTCCCAGCATTATTAAAGAAAAAGATCAGGAATTAAATAAAAAAAACAAGTTTTTCAACTGATCAACTGATTGTGATTAAGAGGTCATTTTTAAAGAACTGGAAAAAAAATTCGAACTAGAGTTTAAAGAACAGGGTATTGACTAGGGGGCGAACCCCCTAATATACGTGTTAAAAATTTATGAATATAGAAGTTCGTTACGTAAGTTAATTCTAAGTTACGCATATTTATTACTAATAAAAACGTTTGTAAATAAAATTAAACAGGTTTGTAGAAAGCCATTTAACCAAATATAATATGTAAATTTTGTTTTAATTATTCATTTACGGTGAGCCAAAATCAAAAGCTTCATTAATTAAAACACGTTCAAAAATTAAATAATAAAAAAACAAGTTTTTTTAACTGAAAGTAAGGAACGACGTTAAAACTTAAAACGAGAATAAATTATTCCGTATATGAAAGGGGCTGTCCCCTCCTCAACGCCTCGCTGTTTACGCTAAAGTTTGACTTTCTCACAACTATATTTTTTTAAACAATAAAAAAAACTTTAGCGTAAAGAGCGAGGCGTTGAGGAGGGGACAGCGCCCTTCATATACGGAATAATTTCTGTTCGTTTTAAGTTTTAACGTCGTTCCTTACTTTCAGTTAAAAAAACTTGTTTTTTTTATTTAATCTGGTTAAGAGCTGGCATGTTGAGTTGCAGTTTAAATTTTCAGCGGAATTTGAATATTCAGTTACGATCTACGATCACCATAGGGCTCTAAAATGCGTTTACTTGTTTGTCTTCTAAAGGACTGAAGCCATCCTTACGCCTATTCTATGGACACCCTTGAATGTAAACATACTTTATTCTATCGTTTTATTGAAAGAATCTAGCCAAGGACTGTTAAGTTGAACTGTTCGCGTGTTTAAATTAACTACATATCTAAGTCTTTTACTAAAAATATTTCTGTTTTTTGTCTTTAATCAAAATTAGGTTTTTGTCTCTTTATAAATACTCTCCTTTGTTTTAAGGATGTTTTCTTTGGCTCATCAAAGCATCTTAGGAACGAAAATTATTTTATCTGAAAATATGACATACGATTATTTCATTATACGATGCGGATAACATTCTTAAATTTCAGAAAAATCATTTTTCTGTTAAGGTGAAAATGCAATTACTGCAGGGGGGGGTAAAGAGGCAGCATTGCTGGGGTTAATAGAGGGGGTAAGCGTGGGGGGAACGAATCGGAGATCCATATAATATCTTCAATCATAAAATACCATCACAAGAAGTTCCATTCACAAGGGTACACATAGGCTATCGATGGGCATAGGTTGTGGTTCGAGGTAGCGAAGTCGTCGATCCAACGGGACATAGACTACATCGTGATAGACAAAAGTTTGGGCCCGAAACACTTTTGATTCATTTACCTGGGATTAACCTGAGATTGGTGGCTCAGGGAAGTTGCCCCAACAATGTGCACAAAGAGGTCCAGTACATGGAATTTCTTTCTTTTTTGTCAACAGGGAGCATACTTAGTCCCCAACACCTTTAACTTCAGAAAAATAATTTTAATCTTCATGAAAAAAAATTGAGTAGTTTCTTTAGTTAGGTATGGTACACAGAGAATATTTACCTTACTCATTCGCTTAAGGCACATTTTCACAAAGATGATAGTTGAAGTCATTTTCACCTCCCATCCTCGTAAAAACAACCACTTAAACCACTTTTAAAAAAAAAGTTGGATTCCTCCATCCAGCTCTATTCTGAACTCAAGGCAGAGTTAACAAGAGCTCTTTCTCAAGTTCAACTTACTTTCGTTGAACAAATCCAGTGCGAAAAAACAAGTTCACGTAGATTGATGAGCTCTTTCTTCTCAGCTCTCATCCTCATAAAAATGGGCCCTTAATTTGTATTCCAGAGCCTGTTTTGTTGTTTATCTGTTTTTATTTACCATGACCCAATAGGGCATGATTATCTCCAATGTTTAACAGACATATAAGTAATACTTCCAATTGAACTTACCTTAAATAACTAAGCAAGGCAACAGTGCACAATACAGAGCATGGAAGAGAGTTTTCATTCCTGATGATTAGGGACATGCTTATCAACTCACGACAAGGAATATAGTTTAACTGAAATACTAGAAATTCGTGGAGCTTGAAAAACTTCTCCTAAAAGGAAACAAATGAGCATTAACGATGGTCGTAATCAATAAAATACAGAGCTTCTTTTGAAAGAGAAGGGAGAAGATGCACAAAATAACTCCAACAGATTCGATGTTCATGTATTTTAGCTTTCAACAAAAGCAAAACTATTGGAAGGCCTATCCATTTCATAAGGGTGATAATAATACTACAATCTACTGTCTGTCTACGGCATTAATTTACCTTTCCTCAACACGCAATTGGATACTCCTCCACCATCCCAGTTTACTTACAGTTTCTGCTTTGACCCTACCTTCTATCAGGCACTTGTGGAACTACTAAACCGAATTTTGACTTCAGTTAGTGATTTGTCCTGAACTTTTTTCCCTCATCCCGAAAAGCTGTGTTTTGAATTATGGAAATTAAAAAAAAAAATAATATATTATCATAAAAGTACTAAGGATACGCAAAGAAACAAGAGAAAAAATTATTTTTTAGACATTATTACCCTTTTTTACTTATAAAGTTAATTGGGCCTAACTTCAAAATTATTCAATGGTATTTTATGAAACAGATTAATTTGATGATAAAAAGTGCAACAGTTGATATTTCTAACCAGTTGTGTACAAGTGCAGTGGAAAAATTTCTGAAGTATGGGAAGAATAAATTCAACTCGATTCGGTTACTAATTCATGAGAAATTTTTAAGAAATGTGAACAATTTAATCAATAGGAGCATTTTTCTTGTCTCTAGTTACGAGCAAGGGCACTAGGGCACTAGGCTTCCAACAGGCACTAGGTTGTTTAGGGCACTAGGCTTCCAACAATTCAGTGAATATAATATACTTTTTAAAAGCATACCTCTCTTCAGTCTTTTCCAGAAACGAAAAAAAAGGATAAAACTACACATCCTTTTAAGAAACCCAAATATTCTGCACACAATTAAGATAATAAAAGTAATGTCATACAGTATACTAGCTTTTTTACCAACAACAATATGCCTTTTTTGTTCATATTTCATTCTCTATAGATTGTAAGTTTAGTTTCCATATAAAGATCTTATGGTACCTACTTGCAAAAAAAGTGACAATTGAGTTAAACATGCTGCACCTGTGACTTAACTGGGCTCAGAAGCCGAAAAAAAACTTGTGAATGTAGGCTAATAGGTTACTATTCTCTGGAAATGACAAAAACAAGCAAACAATCACTGGTAGCTGTTATAAAAAAAAACATATTTGTTGAATTTATCGTCAAATTACATACGGTAATCTTTTTTGAAGATGGTCACATAAATACTAATTCTAAAAAAGATAAGGGAAAGCCTAGAATCAGAATATCCACTGCAAACAATTACGATAATAAAAGCAATAAACATACCTTCATACGATACACGATAATATACCTCCATACAATATACGATAACAATGCCTCTAGGGTTGGTACAGCCCCCCGGGGCCCTGGGGCAAGGTCTTTAAGTTATGCCCTGGGGGATATAAGGTTTTAATGGAATGCATGTAAAGGTATACATGTTTGAATTCTACTTTGCCAAAATACGAAGGGCATTAAGATGAGTCTTTCAGTGAATGTGGAGGGGAGTGTTGTACTAAATCATGTTAAGTGTATATGGGTTGTCAAAAGGGTGAAGTAAGTAGCAAGTAAGTATGACGGCAGTCGACCCTAAAGGTCCAAACCGGCGGTGCTGATCTCCGCTTCGTGGCCTTTCAGCCAGGAAGTACGATGGGGGGCTGGGGCCAGCCATCCTGTGCTCTCGCGCAGAAGGGTGTAACTCAGGAATGACTGAGTATATTAATTTGGGACTTTCAGGAAATAATAAGGGAGATGATCAATTGAACAAAAAGCAATATTTGCACTTAACTACTACTAAATCTACTGGTGCTTCAACTGCTACCACAAGTGCTATTACTACTACCACTACTATCACTGAAACTACTACTTCTGTAGCGAGTACTATTAAGGCCGAGGATATTAAAAAAAAAAAAAAACACATTTAAGAAACATTGATTCCCATACAAAACGTTACCTTATTAAAGTGTTTGAGGGGGGAGGCAGCGTAGTTGGCATAAAGAAGAAAACTTTAGCGTAGACAGTAAGGGAGGGGGGAGGGCGGGGGTGGAGACAACATCCAGTGCTTAACTTCACTTATCCCCTCCGTTACCGATTTAGGAGATTAGACAGACTCATCGGGCTGTAGAATTTTGGACCGCTTGTGTTCTGGAAGACGTTAAAATACTCAAAAAAAAAAAAAAAAAAAAAAAAGAAACATTGAGGGGAAAGTTGAACTAAATCAAAACATACTATTGATTATACAGATTGCTAATACGGGCGTATCAGCAATATTTTTGGAACGGCTTATCATATCAAGAGAATACTTCAGGAGCGTCATGAATGGAATACTCATTTAACCATAAAGAAAAATATACCCGTTAATACTGCTATTAATACTGCTGCAACTTATTTTACTACTAGTAATTATACACTATTACTGCTGCTAGCTACTGTTCCTACTACCACCAATACCACTGTTTGAGCAACTCTTTATATCAGATAATGAGCTAGTCGTGGTATTATGTACCTCTATTTCATGTATTTCACTGCCTATTTGGCAAAAACTACATGACCCTCCTGATAACGGCTAAGCTATTTGTGTATCATTTTTTATTTTTTTATTTTTTTGTTCATTTTCTCTCTCTGTTTTGTGGTCGTATGAGCGGAGTAAATATCGGATAGGATAAATATCTTCCAGAGCCATTGCTGGCACAAACCCAAAACGAACAGAGATTACAATAAATAACCGAGTCAAACTCCAAAACGGGCAGAAATTAACATGAGTAGGGCTCAAAACCCCTATGCCTTCCCAAGGCCAGAACATAATTTGTACTTTACTGAAAAAATTTTTTTGGGGTGTTTTAACTTTTATAACTTTAATTAATCAAATATTATCAACATTTTAAGGAATAGATATCAGCATATGTATATTAAATTGTCAATGCATATTCATTTGTATTTTTTTCAGTAAAGAGCAAATTGTGTTCTGGCCTTGGGAAGGCATAGGGGTTTTGAGCCCTACCCATGTTAATTCCTGCTCGTTTTGAGTTTGACTCGGTTATTTATTGTAATTTCTGTCCGTTTTGTGTTTCATTTATTTATCGATGCTGATTTGTGGTAGTTTTACACTTAGTAGATTATTTGATTTGATTTTTGCTCGGTTTAATGAAGTTCTTTACTTTTCTTTGAAAAACTTATTTTGTGGAAAAAGTTTTTTTTAGTTAATCCATATAAAGAGCTTATGGAACCTACTAGCAATTAAATAATAAAAAAACAAGTTTTTTTAACTGAAAGTAAGGAACGATGTTAAAACTTAAAACGAACAGAAATTATTCCGTATATGAAAGGGGCTGTCCCCTCCTCAACACCTCGCTCTTTACGCTAAAGTTTGAATTTCTCACAACTAATATTTTTTTAAACAGTGAAAAACTTTAGCGTAAAGAGCGAAGCGTTGAGGAGGGGACAGCCCCTTTCATATACGGAATAATTTCTGTTCGTTTTAGGTTTTAATGTTGTTCCTTAGTTTTAGTTAAAAAAACTTGTTTTTTTTTATTTAATTTTTGAACGTTTTTCAATTAATCCAAATTTTGATATTGGCTCACCATACATGAATTATTAAAATAAAACGTGCATATTAATTGTAATTTTATTTGACTAAATAGTTTTCGCAGAAATTGTTGAATTTTATTTAAAAAAGTTTTTAGTAGTAATAAATATACATAAATTACGATCTAAATTAAGTAACGAACATCTGGATTCATTTATTTTTAATACGTATATTAGGGTGTTCGCCAGTCAATACCTTGCTCTTAAAGCTAAAGTTCGAATTTTGTTCCAATTCTTTAAAAATGATCCCTTAATCACAAAAGCCGTTAATTAGAATAAATAGCTCTTATGAAAGTACTAAAAAATCTTTGGCTTAAAGAGCGAGGTATTGACTAGGGGGTGAACCCAATCATGTACGTAATATTTTCTGTTCGTTTTAAGTTTTGATGTTGCTCCTTACTTTCAGTTGAAAACTTTTTTTTATATTTGATTTCTGATCTTTTTCTTTAATAATGATGGGAAATCCGGCGCCCTCTTCATAGCAATGTCCCTTCCCCCATGAAAAATTCCTTTTTGGAAATATCCTCCCATATAACCCCCGACCCCCCCCCCCCCCAACAGAAACAATCCCCCCTGAAAACGTCTGTATACTTCCCAATAACCAATACTATATGTTAACATTGGGTAAAGTTCATAACTTTCAGCCCTCCCCCCGGGGACTTCAGGGGATTAAGTCATCCTAAAAGACATAGTTATAATATTTTCGGCTATGCTGAACAAATTGGCTATCTAAAAATTTTGATCGGGTGACATTGAGGTAAAAAAATGAGCGTTGGAGGGGGCCTAGTTGCCCTCCATTTTTTTTGGTCACTTCAAAAGGGTACTAGAACTTTTCATTTTCTTTCGAATGAGCCCTCTCCCGATAGTCTTGGACTACTGGGTCAATACGATTACCCCTGGAAAAAAAAAATAAATAAAAAATAAACACGCATTCGTGATCCTTCTTCCGGCAAAAAACAAAATTGCACATTTTTACAGACAGGAGCTCGAAATCTCTACAGTAGGGTTCTCTTATATGCTAAATATGATGGTGTGATTTTCATTTAGGTTCTATAACTTTTAGGGGGTCTTTCTCCCTTTTTTCGAAAATTAGCCAAATTTTCTCAAGCGCGTAACTTTTGATGGGTAAGACTAAACTTGATGAAATTTATATATTTTAAATCAGCATTAAAATCTGATTCTTTTGATGTATCTATTGGTATCAAAATTCCGTTTTTTAGAGTTTTGGTTACCATTGAGCCGGGTCGCTCCTTACTTACAGTTCGTTACCACGAACTGTTTGAAAAAAGTGACAATTGCGTTAAACATGCTGCACCCGTGAATTAACTGGCTTCAGAAACAGAAAAAAGAAAAACTTGTGAATATAATAGGTTACTATTCTGTGAAAATGACAAAAACAAACAAACAACCACTGACAGCTGTTATATATATATAAAAAAAAACATATTTGTTGAATTTATCGTCAAATTACATATGGTAATCTTTTTTGAAGATGATCACATAAATACTAATTCTAAAAAAGATAAGGGAAAGCCTATAACCTGAATATCCATTGGCTTTGTATGGATTATCTCTGCAAATCGAGGAAGCGTAGTTTCGCCTTCGAGAATAAAATAATTGGCGTCATCAGAATGATAAATATTAGAGATGGCATCAAGAACTGTAGAACAAAGAGCAGACGACCTGGCACGTAAAAACACGGTTTGAAGCACTTGAAAAGCTTGGATATTCCGGATACTTCCGCCTGAAAAAATGTAAAATACTTGGAGACCCGTTTCATATTGAAAGGAAATTGTTCAGAAGTTTCATTAGAAAATTTTGTTTGTTGTAACAACATATTCAAAAAACTGAAGCTTGTTATCATACTTAAACTTTTTCCAACGATGGTATCATTAAATTGTAACAGAGCTCTGGGCATGTCTCTTTTAACATTAATTTAAAAAAAAAAAAAAAAAAAAAAAAAAAAAAAGGAAGTACAGCCGAAACGAACGTGGAAACAAGTGTGAAAGTAATTTTACAAGCGTATTCAACATCGAAGGGAGTTAAAGACGTCGGTAACATAAGAGAATATACATTGATATGAAGCAAAATGAAAAGATGAAAAACAGCAAAACTTGAAAACCATAAAAGAAAAGATTAATCAACGAAAAGGTAAAAGAAAAAATAAAAGCCAAACGAAAACAAAGGAAAAACTTAAAATGTCCAATTATTTAGTTACATCTATGAAAACCAGAAAACAAAGCCAAAATCAGCTTTGAATTCCCGCTAAAACATGGTTTATTCAACCGAACGGCTTTCCATTTAAAATTAGCTCAAGAATGACTTTATTGCGGAGACGCTCACTCAATTTTCCCTCTTGGGGGGTGACTAGATAGGAGAATGTCTTATACCTCTTTTTGGTAAATTTATCCCGCTTTTACAATATATTTCATAGATTTTTGAACCTTTGGCCTTATCACGTACATATGGAGGGTTGGGACTTCTACGCCCGTCTAAAAAGCATAAGTAAGTACACTTCGCTTTTCAATACAGTCCCATGCTTTAAAAAAGGCATTCTCCCGAACTAATCACTATTTTTTCATTCCGTTAGCGCAAAAGATAAGAGTGGTGTCAGAGGCAAATTATACGCAACTCCGTCCGATTCACCATCATTAACCAATCATTGGTCTTCCATAGCCTCTATGAGCAAACCAGAGAGATCAGAATCGCAAGGCAGTAAATCTGGCAATAAATAAGGTGCTTAAAAGACCTCAAATGCCTTTCCTCCGTTTTTTCATACTCCAGTGTCAGACATCACACTGATATTAGGAAAGATGAATTTTTATCGGTTGGTCACGCCTTTGCGGCCCTAAGCCTGCTTGACCTCACTTAAAAGTATACAGCACGCATCAAATTAATGGTCCGACAGCTACACAAAAAAAAACACATTGTACAAAACGCTGTGCCGGTCGCAAATATAGTAAGTCACAAGCACCATACCGGCTGAGAACCGGGTATTGGCTCTTGCGCTGCTTCTGGTTTTTGACTTTCAGGGCCTTCCATAATCTCCTTATGCCAGGAGTCACAGTTTTAACTACATATCCTTTGCAGTGTCTGCTTCCCAACTCACGTGGTTAGTTTTCACGAAATTTCAGTCAATTTTATGTGCGCAAGAGCCAAAATCTTAATGATAGTCTGTTGTGCAATCGGCGAGGGGGAGGGGGAGGGGGATTTAAAACATCAGGTACCTTGCATCACTAAGCAGATATTGACGAGGCCAACTTGCCAATCAACACATACCCAACTAACACATCCAAAGGAATCCAGAATATTCAGCATCTGTTCACCATTTTGAACTTTAAAAAGGCTATTTTGCGTTCCATCCTTCCTTGTTTATTTTGTTAACTTTCATGGTCTAAACATATTTCTTGAACATTGTGTTCCATCCTTTCTTGTCTATTTATTTATTTTTATTTTTTTAAATATAATTTTAAGCTTTTATTAATGTTTTTATATTTATATTTTTAAGCATAATTAAGTGTGTGTTTTTTTACAGTTAGTATTTTTGGTATTAGATGTTTCATTCACCACAAGTTTATAGATTTCACAAATACATGTAAGACAAAAACACGATCCATATTCCTGGGAAAATCTTGTCTAGTGACAAAAAATTTAAGATTTAAAAACCTATTCCATCAGAGGCAACGCTATAGTAAAGGTCATACGCCTCCAATGTTTTATTATTATTATTTTTTCCAGAGGCACTTCATATAGAAGTTGTCTTATAAACTTCAAAGGGGGCTCATTCGATTGGAAATCGAGAGTTTTAGTGTTCTTTTTAAGAGTCAAAAGATATCCGAGGGCAACTACCCCCTTCCCCTCCCCCACACCCTTTTTCCGCAAAACTATCCGATAAAAATTTTGAGAAGTCATTTCGTTAAAAATAGTTCAAAGGTCAGATAAGAAAACTCCTGTGTCGACGCAATCTTCCAGAGCCCGGGGGCAGGTGTTGTAAGTAATGCTCTGGGGGCATATATGATTCCTATGGAAGGGATGCTCGTATAAACTTCGGAGAGGGCTCATTTGAGTGGAAATTGAAAGTTCTCGTTCAATTTTTAAGAGTCAAAGGCGATCGGAGGGCAACTAACCCCCCCCCCCCTGCACGCCCTATTTTCCTCAAAACCATCCGATAAGAACTTTGAGAGAGCCATTTTCTTCGAAATGGTTCAAAGATCATATAACGAAAACTCCAGGGTCTACACAATCCTTCAGGGTCCGGGATAGGGATTTTAAGTTATGCCCGGCGGGTATATATAGTTTTTATGGAAGGGATGCTCGTATAAACTTCAGAGAGGGCTCATTTGAATGGAAATTGAAAGTTCTAGTTAAATTTTTAAGAGTAAAAAAAATATCGGAGGGCAACTAGCCCCACCCCATGCCCTTTTTTCCGCAAACCCATCCGATACAAATTTTGAGATAGTCATTTTTTTTAAATAACACAAAGTTCAGGTAACAAAAACTCCGATTTCGACACAACCTCCCAGGGCCCGGAGGGCAGGCGTTGTAAGTTATGTCCTGGGACCGTATATAGTTCTTATGAAAGGGATGCTCGTATAAAATTAAGAGAGGCCTTATTTGATCTGAAATTATAAGTTCTAATTCAGTTTCTCAGAGTCAAAAGAGATCGTAGGGCAACTAGCCAGTTCCCCCTCCACGCCTTTTTCTTCCCCAATCCAATCCGATAAAAATTTTGAGGCGGCCATTTTGTTAAAAATAGTTCAAACATCAGATATTAAAACTCCGGGGTCGACACAACCCCCCAGGGCCCGGGGACAGGCGTTGTAAGTTATGCCCTGGGGGCATATATGGTTCTTATAGAAGGGATGCTAGTATAAACTTCAGAGAGGGCTTTTTTGATTGAAAATAGAAATTTCTAGTTCACTTTTAGAGAGTCAAAAGAGATCGAAGGGCAATTAACTCCCCCCCCCATGCCTTTTTTCCCCAAACCCATCCTATAAAAATTTTGAATAGCCATTTGTTAAAAAATAGTTCATACATCAGACTCCGAGGTGGACACAAACCCACTTTTTTACTTTGATATTGTTACTTTGATACTGGTTTTGATACTTTGATTAACATTTGATTTTGAAAAAATTTTGATTTTGAAATAAGGTACTTTTAAAAATATGAACTCACTGTAAAAGTCTAAGACCTAATGCGTCATGTAGCTTTACTGAAAACTATATGTGTCTTGAATAATCTTGAAAAGTATGAACAAAATCAGATTGAATATTTGACATATAATGACATTAATTGTTTAAATATCCATCAGTTCAAGATTTTATTCACTGTAATTTTATTTTTATTTTTAATGCTGTAAGAACTGGAAAAGAAAATATTTGAAATATAATTCGTTTTCAGTGAAGCGCCAATGACACAGTAGGCTTCAGGTTTTTACGGTTAAGGAAGGGGACAATTTTAGGAGTCTTGAACAATTTCAGAAAGAACTAATAAATTAAACTGAATATTTCATGTATAATGATATTAATTGCTGAAAGCTCATTAGTTCAAAATTTAACTGTAATTTTAATGTTTATTTTCAATATTAAGTACAAAAGAAAATATTTGAAATACAATTCGTTTTCAGTAAACCGGGACTTGAAATTTTAATGCATGATTTTCATAAGGCAGATTTTTTTTTTTCAATGGCAATTATGCACATCCGATCTTTTATTTCATGGGCACTCTTGAATAATTTCCTTCTTTTTAACCTATTCCCTTCCTTCTTTCATTTAGCTCGGGAAGCGAAGACATTCACAATTGGACCAGCTCTGACTAGAGATGAAAAAGCACAAGTTAACACATAAGTTAAAAACTGAAGGTAAAACTTTTGCCAACATGAAATATTTGGACTATTATAAGGGGCTGTCGTCCAGCAGCAAGGACAGGATTCTAGAAATAAAACTGGTAAACACGGTTAAGGATTCAGTACAATTTTATTGTACTTCTGCGCCGCTTTATATGCTAAATTTAAAATATAATCGTGATGTTTCCAACGCCTTATAATTTTCAACGCTTTTTCACTAAATTTTGGTGTTTTGGATTTTATATAAAAAAAAGTTTCTTTGAAGAGGTTTGCAAACGCAACCTTTTAGATTTTATACAGAACTGGTCAAATTTCTCCTAAAACCCCGTTTTTATGAAGAACTTTTTCTTCGCCAGAAAGACCAGAAATTTGCAAAAATAATTACCGAAAGTTGTAAACTAGAAAAAATGTTACACTAATTTTGAATTAGGCGTAAAGAACTGTAAAATCTCCTACGCGCCTGACATTTCTTATTCAAAACATCAGAACTTTGTTGATTTCGCAAAAACACAAAGAAAAATCGCAAAAAAAGCTGTGAATGACAAGTAATGCAACTGTATTTTTGAACTTGCCATAAAAAGTTTTATTGCAATCACATATTTTGATTTTTAGTAAGTTTAATTTTGTGCTTTGGGCACTAAGGTGGGTGTCAAAGAATAATTTTAGGGGCATCAAGTCAGTCATCAAAATAGTTCCTTTTGATGCATCGCCGTCACCTCAAGAAACACAAGGAATATTCATTACCCCCTCCCCCTCACCTGAGCATCATATATTATGCTTCCAAAAGTAAGAGTATGCTTATTCACATGTCAAATATTGAGTTTTTAATCCCTCTGGACTACGATATGGTTGCTGTTATAAACTGTGGCATTACACGCGAAGGATATTAAATCAAGCATAACAGTTTTTTTTTTTTTTTTGCAGCAGATTTTGCAATGCTTTACAGTAAAAATACGAATAGAATCAAATTAAATATTAACAAAAATGTGGACACCAACCTCTCCCAGAGGGTTGGGGTACAGTGAAGCCGGGCATTTGAAAAATTGATCCTGCTCCAGCCCCAGGTGAAGGTCTGATTTCTGAAAATCCACAGGTGGCAAGCGAGGCAACGAGTAAGACTAAATTTCTGACAGCTTCTTGAGCTTCAGCTGATGAATCATTCTCAACGCTAGAAAGAATGAGCATTAAAAAATGAACATATATATATGAACATATATTAATGAACCTATATATATATATATATATATATATATATATATATATATATATATATATATATATATATATATATATATATATATATATATATATATTATATATATATATATATATATATATATATATATATATATATATATATATATATATATATATATATATATATATACATATATATCATTTCTTTTCATTTATTTCCTTTTATTTCTGTAACACCCACGTGCGTTTGATGTCTCTGGTTCAAGTTGGAATTGTGTATTGTTTTGTTTATCGGGCAAGGCATTTTGCTCCGGCTTGGTTTCCGGCGAATAGTCAGTCGGTGGCTAATTTTTTTTATTTTTTTTTTTATTTATTTATTTATTTTTTTTTTTTTTTGCATGTGTTTTATTTTTCCCCTTTTTGCTTTTGTCTCCTTTTTGGTCTTGTTGTTTTTCTTTCTCCTTACAATCTCAGTCAAAGAGCCTGGGGGAGGGGGTATCTGATTTTTTTTTATTTTATTATTAACGCATTTTATCTTATATCAATATCTTTCATAAAAACAATAAAAGAGAATACAAACACCAACATGCCTGTAAATAAGAGGAGGAGAAACAATCCCGTCTACCATTAAAGCAAAATGTTTGGACATAAATATGGAACATTTAACGGATTTTTAATACCTAATCCCTCATCCAATTTGGAGAACTCCTCTATTACCCTTCCCTTATGGCTCAGACCTGTCTGCACTTATGAACATAAAAGATACCTGTTACATATATTTTACAGATCTGGTTGTTTGATACTGATCCAAGAAAACATAGAATATATTTTTAAAGAAAATATGTGATCCTAGTTATAGAAACTAAATAGTTATAATTCAGCCAGAAATTTGGGTCAAATTTTCAAATTAAGAAAATATTTCTAAATTCAGTTTCGAAATGATTCACAATAAAAGCAAAAGTAAATTTAAGCTTAATAATTCTGGAAAAGGTACGACTAAAATCGCCAGTTCTTACTATGGCTGTACTGTGGTACAACCTCCTCTATGGATCCACTCCTTTACTGCTTATAAGGCTTGAAAAGCTCATATGAAGACCTGCCTTAGCTTCGAAAGAACAGCCAATTAAAATCTGACTTAGAGTTTACTTCTCCCTCACCGTAGATCACTGAAGATGATTCCAAGCCCACTTTAGCCAGATCATAAATCAGATTTTTTTTTACCTGAATTAAATAAATTGATAGCAAAATGGGCTCTATTCAGAAGCTAAAGAAGATCTAAAAATTGTTCTATACCTGAAGACAAAAAATATTTAATTTTTCCTCGCAATATTGAGGCTAAATACAAATTAAAAGAAAAATATTATTTATTTTTGCATTCATGCCTCAGTCAGCATGAACATTCAATTAATATTTACTAAAAGGCTTTAATACTATTATTATTATTTTTACTTGATAATTCATAAGACAATAGTTTACCAAGAAATACGATAATTAGCTCCTCAGATAAATTGTTCTCAGAAAATTATGCAAAGAAGAAAGAACAGAGTCCAGTTGGTTTCTGATCATCACAAGAGAACATTCCCTATTATGTTTCATGGTTGGCAGATCGTGTGAAAAATTTTAGAAACTACTTGTTTTTTAAGAGGGATGGGGTAAGGGGACTTTTAATTTTGTATTTAGGGGAAGAGGGCAAACAAATTTTCTCTGGTCCTCACAAAAGAGTATATATTACGTTTTTCTTTCTTTTCTTTTTTATTCCCGCCACATGGCAAGCTCTTTGGCTATCGTTTTCATATTCTGGAGGTCTATTTAAAAAGATGGACAATCAAGCTAGCAGGTCATACATTTTTTTTTTCGTATTTTGCTGAATACCTGTCACATTCAAGCAACATGTTTCGACAGTCCCTAACAGTCCGGCGTCCAAGTATAAAAAAATGGGTTAAGGGGGTAACAATCACAGCAGAAGGTTTGAAGGTGTTTTCTCAAAAAAGCTACTGAGCCAGTTAGTTCAAGGTTACAAAGTTCATATTTCTGCCAGCTGAGGATAAAGAGCCTCGTAATGACATCGCATCCTTCTAATGTTTCTCTATCCATCAATAATAATACAGACCTACTGGGCCGAACGTCTTGGGCTCAGCAGAATAAGTTCTACCTAAGAGTGTTACTTGAAGTCCTTTTCGTTTAACGTTTTATATCTAGTATATTTTCCACATGTATTTGAAACATTGTGAATTTTAACGCTTAAATGATACATCTTAGCGTGTATATTTGTGTGCATAGAAGATGAAGGGATTTTCCTTCCATAACCCCATGAAAACTATATAACGCAGGCAAAAGAACATACAAAATCCAATTTTTTTCCAAAATACTCATATTTTAAAGTTTCTTTTTTCTTTTCTTCAGAAAAAAGCTGTTTTTTGATACTCTATAAAAGTATAATAATGAAAATAAAGTAAAAAGAACTATTTAAAAACCCGATTAAAAGCAACCAAACAGTTAATCGCAGGATTAATAGTTTTATTTCAACTAAAATTTCATGTAAATGGTAATATAAATTGAACATTTTCCTAAGTCACTCATTATATTTTATAATAAACAATATAAATCGGCACTAAGAAAAGGATAATAACAGTTAATATCTAAATAAAGAACCACAATTACCTTAGGAGAAACTCGACTAAGAATGTATATCCATGAGTACTTCTAAAGTCGTCCAGTAAGCAAGGAGTTAATTCTGCAGAATCTTTCAATAAACAGAATACAGTAACAAACATGTCGACTAATTCCAATGGTAACAGCTCAATATGTGTTCTTTGCATATTATCAATGCATAAACTTATACATCCTTTATCTAAAATGAGAAATAATTAAACTGATTAACTTCAATAATCAATTAAAAGATCAATTAAAAAATCAATCTACCATTAAGGACTTTTGTGGCTAGTGCCTACTCACAGTCATGATGCTATCAGCGGTTGAGCAATTTTTTTCACTACTCTGCTGCTGACAGATTTATGCTGAGACAATACAACTATAGTAAAGACGCACGTAAATGACAAAAGTTGTCTTTTTTTTCTTACAAAAAAATAATATATAAAAATTTACTAATAAAAATAAAGTGAAATGACTGAGCTTCAATTCACTGTAATAACTATATTATTATTTCTTGGAATAGCCCGTAAACGTTTTCTATTAACAATTTAGTTGAACGAGTTGGTCAATTTTTATCTTATGATTTAATTCCATACTAGTTTTTAATCTTAATCTTTCATTGTTTGTTAATTTGTACAGCTAAAAATAATCTATCCTGCAAACATGTGCAACTTAGCAAGGGTAAAATACACATATCTGAACATGATATGTGAGGGACCTCATAAGAAATACAACTATTTTTTTTAAATTAACCCTCAATGAGCAGCAGCTGGATGAACAATCCCAAATGAATACAATTCCCAAGTTATCTGTAAAAATGTGTAAAATTGGGTGCTAACTCACACCTTCTATTTTTTTGTAAGAGATTCTTAGGTTTTTCCTTTTTTTGACTTGTGTAGTTTCGCATTGGAGCGTAGGAAATTTTCTATAATTGCTCTGCACTCAGGAATTGTTTTAAGAGCACAAACAATTACATACAATTCCAAATTATATTAAATTACGTTTTGCTGAAATAATAGTTCCCTGAAAACGTTAATATTGTACATAAATATCGCCTACAAGAGAAATCCTCCCGGTCTTCAATTTACAGTAATATCGTCAATAAGGTTAGCTGTCTTACCATTATGCAAGTGCCACATCATGCGAGTTAACTTACGCTCAATTGAATGACGAGATACCATATTGGTTATTGGAAGATTGTTATATTTACAAAAGTAATATTATATTACCATTGTTATGTTCCTTCGCATCTTTTCCACATTTACAGTCACACATCATCCATTTCGCAACTATCTTTGTCAGTCAGTTCTACAGAGGCATATAACGACTAAGATTGATACCTATTGCGTAAATATAACTGTCAGTCAGGAAACAAAACTTGGTTTTGAGGATTGATGTTTTACCTTGTATAAATGAAACGTATAACTGAATAATATCATGGGGGTGAGAATATCAAGTCTGTGACAAATAAATGAAAAATTAACAACCAAAGCCTGCATACCGTTGCAAGGTTTATCTAAAAAGAATTCAAAACGAGCGAGAATTTCAAATTTTATTTTACACCCTAAAAATTTATTTAAGTCTTTGAAGATTAAAAATAAAAATATGTTGTTATTTCTAAAAGCGAAGTACTTTCATACATGGGCGTACGGTACTTCTTCTCTGGGGGGGGGGGCGGGGGGGGCAGCCGATTCTTTGATGAAGGGCGGAGGGCTGAGGTTATATTGACAGTTCACAAAACCTTACATTGCCAGCAAGTTCTATCATACCTATAAAATCTTTATTAATAAGTAATCATCAAAAATCATAAATCATCAATAAGATTCAACCTTTATCAATCTTCTTGGATTAAAATTTAATCTTTCCAAGACATTATGGACAAATGCTTCTTGTTTGACTTTTATTCTGTCATTCCAACAGTTTATTTCCAGCTTTTTCGACCATCTACCTTTTATCAGCTGCTTTTTAGCCATCTGCCGTTTTTTAACTGCTTTTTAAGCCATCTGCTTTTTAACCCATATTTAGTGTAAATTTGATGTTCTATGGGGGGCAGCTCTCTGCCTCCCCTCTGCCCCCGCCCCCCTTCCGTAAGCCCATGCTTTCAGAAGAAAATTAGTTCGTACAATCTATCTCAAAAATACAAAGGCATCAATTTGATAGTGAAAAACTGAGTATGTAAGGGGATAATACTCACCGGGCGATACAAAAATACTTCCAAGGGAGCTTCTAATATGTGATTGCTCCAAAACTTAAACTTAACTTCTATTTCTCCTGTTGCGTTTACATATAATTTATTCCTACCACCGATAATAAAATATCTCAATGTATAGAAAAAGGATTACAGGCAAATAATACAGGTATCTGGGTTGTTTTACTATTTCCTCGTTTATTAAACGGAAATGCTACACGGCGTCGAAGAAACTTTTTGAATCAGAAGCCATTTTCAGTTTCCAGTCTTACTAATTTCCCATAGTAATTTATATGACAAAAACTCAATGTGGCCTTTGTAATTACTTACTATGCATGTATCCAAGGACTTGTGGTGTCAGACAGTGTCTGTTAATGGTTAAAAGCGTTTCACTGGCAACCTTCCTCCATGGAGCGTTATAAGCGGGACACCAGCTCGTCAGTGCACCAAACAAGAGCTGCAAATCATCTTCCTTGGCAAGTTCTTCAACTGCTAGTGGGTAAGTACATAATTTTACAAGAATCTGCAAAAGGGAATAAGAATTTAGGTTATCAAGAGGACGCTTTTTATAATGATTCTGATACATCACAGAACCAATTGAAAAAGATCTCAGGAGCATTGGTAAGATCATTCAAACCTCTCTACTTTCTTTAAAATCTATAAGATATAATGTAATTATTTATTTCTAGGATATGTAATTAAAGCGTCAGTCCGGGCATCAGTTCAGGAGAGGATATTGTTTTAAAGGAGGGCCACGTCTCAGCTTTTTTAGTATCATCTATTATATAAGAAGAGGCAGAAAAATAAAATAAGATGTGGGGGACACATTACTCTTTTCTAAATCTATGCCTGAACGTAAACAGTGATTCGTTTTAGCAAGAAATGTTTTTCTTAGAAGAAGATAGATTGATTTTATTTATTGTCCAGGGGCTTCAAAAACTGTATGCAAAGGGTGGAAGGATTCTAATAACCTTGCCGCTGCCTTGTATCAGCGGATGTATGAGTACTGAAGATAGTTCCTATAACAGCTGAGCAACAAACCATTTTCAGTTTTGATTCTATTTAGAAAAAAAAAAAACGTGTATATAGTCAATATTTTGGGGTTACAAGAGACTTCTTGGTGTCTATTGGTTAAAAAAAAACGTTTCTTGGCCAAACAATCCAATTCGTTTATTTTCCTGTACTACAAAATAGATGTCCTCAATGATGCTCCTCAGATAACTAAATTTGGACCCAGGTTATTTATATATTTTATGTATGATATGCCATTTAAAGTCAGGAGGAAAATTACCTAATATGCAGATGGCTGGGTGCAGACCAGACTTGTAGATTCTGTGGATAGTTGCCAAATCCTACGATATGATCTTAACAAAGTATCATTTCGGTATAAATACTGGAGGTTAAAGTTATGGGTTTACTTAATTAAGGGTTTACTTAATTAAGGAAACTAATAAACATGAATTTCCCCGTTTTGAAACCAACAATTCCTATTGCAAAAAATATAAGAGGATAAGGGAAACTTTCCTGTGGATGTCAAAACATAAAGAACTGTATTTGTAGGCCATTAATTCTTTTTTCTTGGTAGGATAGTGGCACTCTCCCTTCCCTCTATCTCCCCTCTGTGTGCAGGTAGGCCAACATATATAACAACATGGTTTTACAAAGGAAGCATGTATTTTAGTTACGCAACTGTTTTAGAATTTTATGCACTTCTATTTTTATGCATTATAAGGGATACAGCCTTGCCCAGGCAACTTGAACTCAATACTTGATATAAAGACTATTCCCTGGTTTCGCCATACAAGAACTCAGTTAAAAGGCATAAAACACTTGGTTGTAATCGAAGGTACAGTATCTAACAAAATCCAATTCTACTTCTTCTGGGAAATTATGAAAAAAAACCTAACCCTGTATTGCAAATAACAAAAAAAAGGAAAGAACGCAAAAAAAGAGGCACTGGTAAATGAGCATCAATTCCCGAAAATGAACAAGGCTTGAGAAGCACCCATCCCCTCAGTGAAATTCTTATTAGGGGTGTGGTATTTTCATTTTGAATGAAAGTAGCAAGAAAAAGAAATTTTTCAGGGCAAAAAATGGTTTACAATCACTGTGAACTCAAAAATACTATTGTTTGGTCCGAAAACATTCGTCAATATCTTTTTTTTATAAAGGTATGACCAGTAATCTATACAAAATGATTAGTATTCCAGCTAGACCCCGGCGCCCCGCCGATGAGGGAAGACCAGAGGCGACGGGGCCAAAAACAGCACGCCGCGCCGCGCCGCCGGTAAGATGTCGGCGGCGCGCCGCCGGCGCGATCAATGTTGACCGCAAACATTAATGTTTTCATCAGTCTTTCTCAAATCACAGCTTAAATTTACAACAGATTCGAGCCTATTCATGAGTTCAAAAATTCACAAGTCGCTGGCTGGAAACTAGTCTTCTTCTTTATTCATCAAGAGAAGTAGAAATCTGGTATAAACGAAATGGCTGTGGCGTTTCAGAACCCTTGCATAATACGAGCAGTTGAAGTATCTATTAGCTATGTATTCTTAAAATACATAATTATCAAAATTAGTAGTTTTTTTCATCGAGCATTACTGCATATACAACTTCAAATACCGTATCACAAAATTCGTCAGTTATCTGGGTAAAAACTTTGAATATAACTTTGAGCTTAGAAGCTTAATTTCTTCATAATGCCCTTTGCCTATATCTGTTTTGTCACCTTTAAAACAGTTGAGATGGGCGACTTTGATATTGGTTGTTGTTTTCGCTCTTTTGGATTCTTAAAAAGACTTCTTGTATTAAAAACTGGTTTTTAATTACAATTTTTAAAAAATTCATTTTAAAGTTTTTTGGCTTCTTTATAGAATATATGTCATGTAGGCTAAGGCTGAACTGCTGCTTTTTTATTGCTTTTGGCTGCTCTTTTGGATATTATTCGTTTTTTTTTTTCTTTTGGGGATTCATTCCAAATTATAAACTGATAAATACCTAATATCAGTCAAATTATAAACTGTATCTAAAAGGAGAATATTTATCAAATTGAAAAATACACCATGAACACTTCACATGAAAACACTTCAATTACAATGAAACAAAAAAACACTTAATGGTTTATTCGGTAAAAAGAAAAATTAAATGCCAGCTATTTTCTGCTAAAAAATTAAAAGCTCATCTGTTTTAAGTGTAATTAAATGAAATAATATGCAGACCAGGAAGATGTTGAGATTTTCATCCTTCGTCACTTTTAATCCAAGCAAAATGTTAGGACACTTAGTATCAGTTATTGAGTTTAAGCTTTGATTTCCAAATACTCACAAAAATTACCAAATTTAAGAAAGTCGCAAGAATAAGTCACCTGTGGTCAAAATACTCAAAGACTCCTCTTAGATTCCCACCCAGGCTCAAAGCTTATGGTCATTTCCATGGAAATCTCCTAAGAGTTTCTTTTTAAAATAGCTTTCAAGCGTAGTTATGGATGTTTATCCTTTTTTGCTTTTCTTCAAAACTTTGAAAAAGTGTTATAATATTCCAAATGTTACATTTGTTATATTTGTGCATATTTTTGGTAATCATTTGTGGGGTGATCGAATTTTTTAAACCACTATAGATACGTAAGGGTGTTGCAACATCTAGTACGCTAAGGTCATAAGACTGTCAAAGACTCCTCCTTGAGCCTCCCAAATTGAAAGCTTTTATTGTGAACTGGCATTTTGATGTAACTTGGGCACTGGATCAAGCGCGTCATTGTCGCTCAAGTGCAACAGTAGGTGGGGATATCGATATCGCTCTCGTCACACCAATTCGTTTAAGCGTGAATCTGCCTGGTACTTATGAATGGATTTTTTCAAATTAAACCCATTTCATCAATAAGAAAAAAAACGGGTTGGACGCATATGTCCCTTTCCCTTTGGACGATAAAACCATGCAAGTGCTGTATCAAGTATAGCTCACGAAAATCTTGTTAATTTTTGTCAACTTTTCAACTTTTTGGCATCCCTGCTTTCAATAAAAAAAAATCAAGGTGCTATCCCTTAAATATAATAACTCCCTATGCCCCCACCCTATGGACACTATCTTGGTAGGATACCGTCTCTGCTTTAAATAAAAAAATAATTAACTTATTGGCAACCCTGCTTTAAAAAAAAAAATCGTGGTTTTATAATTTAAATATTATAGCTCACTACCCCCCCCCCCTTCTGGATACCACCTTGATAAAATGCCGTCTCTGCTTTAATTTAAAAAAAAAATAACTTTTAGGGACCCCTGCTTTCAATAAAAATTTCGAGATATTATCATTTAAATGTAATATCCCCCTACACCCTCCTCTGGATACCACCTTGTTAGGATACCGTCTCAGCTTTCATTTCAAAATAAGTTACTTAATAATTAACTAGGTCACTATATGGTTCAAACTAACACGCAAAATAACGTTAAACAGCTTAGTGTTCCTAGAAAAAAAGTGAGGGTATGAGTAAAGCGGTACAAAGAAATAAACAAAAATGTCGAAATTATTCAGATATACCTAAAATTATTGGAAAACTGAGTCATAGATTCGCCGTGGCATTCAATGAGATCCAAAGGATCTAATTAAAAGGGAGCACACAGAAAAGCCAAATTAGGCCAGTAGCCTATGATAAATTACAAAATATTAAAGACAATGAACAAGTCCTAATGGGGGGGGGGGCCTGGGTCGATCAAAATATTTATATGGTTTCCCAGGGAATTTGATATCATTTTCTTCTGTCTCCATTTTCAATGAAAAAAATAGTTATCTTTTTGGCAACCCTGCTTTCAATAAAAAAAAATAAGGTATTATCACTTAAACATGATAGCCCCCTATCCCTCCACCATAGGCAATAATTTACAATTTATTGATCAGTCATATTTTTGTGGGTAGCTTCCGAACAATTGAGTATTAAACATTCAGGCGTTCAACAATTGAGTATTAAACATTAAGAAAATCTTATATTAAAACAGCAAAAAAAAATAAAAAATAAAAAAAAAGAAATCTGCAAACTTACAATTCAACTGTAGAAACAATCTGTCGGCTGTCAATCTTAAAATTTAGCCGAAGGATGAAGCTGCATAGCAAGAAATGCATTCTATAATTCTGTTCAGCTTTAAAAAAAAATTCTCGACTACAAACAAAATTAGAAACAGTCATTGGGAAACGACGTTCAAAATGATTTAAACTCATTCAAGAAATACGTTGCTGTTTTTTGTCAACATATATAGATACATATAGATAATATTGCAATATTTGCCATTGCATATTGCATCTGTCTGGTTTTTATGCAAAGTAACAAAAGAGACGAAAATTAATGAACAAGAGAGTAGTGAAGAATTATGGTACGAAAAGCAATATTTGGCAGGGAAAGTTACTGGTGATAAATCGCTAGGGGTGGCACCGTGATTGCGTGATTTTCGGGGATTCGGGAAAAAAAAAAAAATTTCGGGGTGACGCATAGATTTTCAGGGAAATACCCGAAAATTCAGGGATAGTGCAAGCCCTGCTTGATTTCTAATCAGGAAAATCGAAATACTAAACCACACGAGAAGGAAAGGCTCCGACTTTGCGGTTGACACAATAAAGAATTGCCGCAAAATTAATTTAAAGTCGACCGAACGCCACCGCCTCTGTCAGCGGCGGCGCGCCTTCGGCGCGCCGGCTGCGTTACGACACCTCGGCAGCGTTCGGTCGATCCGCCGGCGCGGCGCCGGGGTCTAATTCCAGCCATGATTTTGAAGCGCAATTTCTAGACTTCTAATAAGTGTCATACGGTACACAAAACAAGATCTTAGTTTTCTGAAACACCATGTAACATGATGGAGTACATTTACCTGAGAAAAGACTTTCTGAAGTAGTATCCTTGTTTCTTTTGGTGAAAAATCATTTCCTGGTTCAATTGTATCACCATTAACGATATCAGGCAGATCGAAAAATAGGTAGAGACACTTAACTAGTGTAGACGGTAGGGCTGCAGCAGACATGACCTGAAAATTTAAAAAACAAAAGTCAAAACAACCATAAAGCAAGAAGTACATGAAAATCAGTGAGAAGTAACAGTTTTTCTTTATTGAGACAATCTATGGGTATTTTACCAAGTGCTTCTCCTGCTTATAATCAATGAGCATGACAATAACTACCCAGGGAGATAGGGTAAGTTTAACAAGTAAAAAATGTCCATTTTAAAAACCACTAGGTAAAAGGTCCACTCACTGTGCAGTCTTTTAAACTAGCTTCTACAGAGGGATGAGAAGGCCTCCGTGAAAACAATGTACGTTGACCCTTGAATGATACCTTCTTGTCCTGACTGTATATCCACTAAGGTGGTCAGATTCATTTTCCTTTTAATTATTTCCCTAAAGACAAGACTCGTAAATCTATCTTTCGAGAATGGAATTTCTTCCAATTCACTCAACCACGCTCAAGTAATAATTTTATACAAACATGGACCTCAGAATGGCCGAGATAATAATAAGCCAATATTTTTATTGTTTGCATTTAGCAAAATGTTTGACAAGGCTATGTTTTTTAGTCTACTTCCTTTTAGAGATAAAGGCTTTTTTCATGAATATCAGTCAGGATTCCGAGTTAAACACTCAACAGGGTATGCCTATACAACTCTTTTAAATTTACCCCATTTGACTCTTTATTCAGATTTGATTCCTGCAGTTATATTTTTAAACGTCTGAAAACTTTTGATTCGTCGAGCCAACAAGTTCTACTTTCTAAAGATTATCTCAGTACGGTGTAACAGGGAGTGCTAGAGTTTGGTTTGGCTTTTTGTACCTTTGTCTGGAAGCGTCACCTCCGTAGATCCTCTTTCCCACTCGCCGTTTCAAGTCATATTTGGCATCCCAAAGGTTCGGTTCTAGGACCATTTGTGTTCTTGATTTATATGAATAATCTTACTGGCCCAGTTATGAGCCTGAACCAACAGTTTGTTGTCGCTTACACCGCCCCAATTCTTTCCATACTGAAAATGCATGTCTCCATCAGCAGATGAGGTGCTCTAGTTACTTTCACTGACAACATTCTTCTCGGAACTACTATCAGAAGCCTGAGATATTTATCAAATTGGTTTTTTGTTTAAGACAGTGATTCTATGGTTTGACGCTATTCACCTAGTCCTAGATGTTTTCAAGTCAAACTTTCTTGCGAATTTCTTAAACTTCCCACTCAACTCTCTAGAATTCCCTTTCAATGGCTTCTCTCAGTAGACATAATGATCAGTACATCGGGGTCCTTGGTATTCTTTTGGATGCATGCATCTTATTAGTCTAATTAAAACGAGGACATCATGGAATTCGGAATTCTTAGAAAGCTTAAAAGCCTTTTTCCTGGCCAATTCTAAAAACTCTATTCCATTGTTAAATTCTGCATCACGTCTCCTATTACTCTACTAAATAGATGTCAACCTTTTTTTCCTTTCTCATGCTGTTTGAAGTGGTTCAAATGGTTCTGTTAATAAGCCGTTACTTGATTTGAAGTTTCTTTATGTTTTCCCATATATATCTTCCGTTCATTTTCAACTACATGGTGATATTCCTGCGGTCCTTAGAACTAGTCTACCTCTTATTCTTAATTATTCTCCTTATCATCTTCACAACTTTGGCACCGGTTAAATTTCATTTGCCGGCGCAAGGACCTTAGTAGTCAAGAAGCGTTGTTAAGCCGAGTACTTACTTTACTTGAATTTCATTCATCCCATGAGTCAGATCGGACTTCAAACCCTTGACTACCTCTCATGCCGCATGAAATTCTTAACCTGAATCAGCTAAAAAAAAGTATCACTTTTTTCAAATATCTTTATCGTTTTTCTTTAAATATGCAGTGGATGTCTCTGGGCCAAGTTGGAATTCTGTGTTGGTCTTGTTGACTTGACATAGTACTTCGCTCTGTCTTAGTTATCAGCATGCTGGGGATGAACGGCAGTATATCATGTTTTTTGTTAGCGTGAGTGCGTGGTTTTTTGTTGTTGGGTTTTTTCTGCATTACCAGTGATAGAGCTGTTCAAACAGCATCAGGTCTCTTCCATGCCTTGCATCAATCTGGTTTCATTCCTCTGGTGGCTACCTTCGAGAGTATGGAATATACTTCAAGTGGTTGCAAGGGACTGTTATTCCTTTGGCACTTTCAGACGTTTGGTGGCTAAAATTTTACAGGATAAGTTAAACCTTGGTTACACATTTATTATAACTCTTTCTTTCTTTTTAGCATTTTCTGAAAAAAAAATTATTTTTCAAAGATTGATTTTTTTTAATTAGTATCATTTATGTTTTTGTTGCGGTTGTAAAAGGGTCATAAAGCCCACTCGGGAGAGGGGGGGTCTTTGTTTGTCTTTTTTGTCGTTGTACATATATTGTTAATAATCAAAATTGAACGAACTTGAACTTGGATTTTTCTAATCGGTTTATAACAGAGAAAATTCTTTGAATATGTACATTTTAACCAAAATTCTATTTTTTGGAGTGTCGGTTTCCTTTAACAAGCGTCGCTCATTACTTACAGTTGGATACCACAAACTGTTTGATCCAGGGTTCTTCTAATGGGAGTGTGACTACTACCTGCCTCAACCTCCCGCTGTTTAAATTCAAGCTTAATTTTTGCGTTAAAGATATTTGAGAAGAGTGACACTGGTTTGCAAAAAAAAAAATTCGGCAAAAATTCAACGCTTGTTTTAAGGCAATTGAGTTAAGCAGATTAAAAATATGCAAACCGTTTGTCTCTATCACTCACCGTCTTAAGGTATCGGACATTAACCATTTCTATATGTTTAACATTGTATCGAGGCAAACATCTCGTAGACAAGTTACAGGAGATAAGATATAGCTGAATATAGTACTAATTAACATAAACTATATAGCATCATCTAGTTTCAAGTATAATTACAAATATAAATACATTGGTATAACACAAAGTTCCGTAATTTAAAGCTACTTTGGTTCGAATTTTTTAGCCGTAGGCTTGCATTTGCACTGAGATTTGGCACGCTACGCGGCGCTCCATCATGTTAACATTATACTTTAGGCCAATACTTTGATGAATATGTGCCAATCCCACAATTATTTCCTTTTCTAAGTTTTTGATCCTATCACCTTCCTGTAGCCTGAATTCTATCATATTTTTGTCATGTCAGCACGCTTGCAGCTCACACAATTTTGAAAGGTCCAATATTATATTTTGGGCCAATACTATCAATAATATATGCCATCCCACTGACATTTCTTTATGTTTGTTTGTAATCCTATCACCCTTGTGTAGCCTGAATTCTATCATATTTTTGTCATGTCAGCACACATGCAGCTCATAATTTTTAATACCCATATTATACTTGGGGCTAATATTTTGAACAATATGTGTCATTCCATTGATATTTATTTATATTTGTTTGTGATCCTATCACCTTCATGTAGCCTGATTACTATCAGATTTTGTTCAGGTCAGCATACTTACAGCTCACGTAATTTTTCCTGGTCCCATATCATAAATTGGGCCAATATTTTAAATAAAATGAGCCATCCTACTGATATCTCTTTATGTTTATTTGAGATCCTATCACCTTCATGTAGCCTGATTTCTATTATATGTTCTATTGTATCCAGCACACCTGCAGCTCACATAATAACGACTGGTGTCACATTATACTTTAGATAATTTGTGCCATCCCACTGATATTTCTATGTATGCATTTGTTATGAGTGATAAATATGGGTAATTTATCTTTCCTTTTGAATTCTTCTATTCTTAATTCAGTAATCTTTGATCAACCAAGTAGTGCTGGTAAACAATAGGCACACACATTTGACCCTCTCCTTGAATCTATGGTTAATTCTAGGTGCAGTTATCACACAACTATTGATTATTGTGATAAAATTAAACCCTCGCTGTCTTTAAATAGTAGCTTCAATGTATTTTGTTTGAATGTGCGTGGGATAAGAGGTAAGTGGGATAGTCTGAAATCGTATTTGTGGTCTGATAGTTCTTGCGCTTTTGATGTAATTAATTAAAAAAAAAACTTTCCTAAAAATAAGTTTTTCAAAGAAAAGTAAAGGCCATTTTTTAAACTTAAGCTCAGCATACCCAAACTTTTGTTTGTAGTGATTTTTGTTCGTTTCAAGCTTGATTTGCATATTCAACTTAAGTTTCACTCGTTTTAAGATTTATTTATTCATTTAAATTAGTGTCTATTGTATGTTTGTTTGCATTGATTGTTTATTTAATTTCTGTTCGTTTAAAGTTTCATTAATACTTCAATAGGAAAATATTTTTTTTTTCGTTTTAAGCTTGACTGTCATGTTCAGTCCAAGCGTCACTCGTTATTAGATCTATTTATTCATTTACTTTATTGCCTTTTGTTTATTTTTTGCTATGACTGTTTATTTAATTTCTGTTTCCTTTGGGTTTCATTTATTACGTTGTTGTAATCTCTGGTCGTTTGAGTTTGAATTTTAACAGGTATTTGTATAAGCTGAGCTTAACTTTAAAATGGCCTTTACTTTCCTTTGAAAAACTTATTTTTCGGAAAGTTCTTTTTTTATTAATTTTTGTTCGTTTTTGACTGCAAAAAGTTTCAAGTTTTAAAAAATTCCTTATTTCAAAATCATACTGTTTAAAAAAAATCAAATGTTCATCAAAGTATCAAAACTGGTATCAAAGTAACAATATCAACGTGAAAAAATGGGTTTGTGTCAACCTTGGAGTTTTCATTATCTGATCTTTGAACTACTTTTAACAAAGAGGCTATATCAAAATCTTTATCGAAAGGATATGGGCAAATCAGGGCGAAGAAGTGGGGGCTAATTACCCTCCTAAATCTTTTGAATATTAAAGAATGACCTAGAATTTTTGATTTCCAACAAAATGAATCCTCTATGAAATTTATGGGAGCTTCCCTTCTATCAGAACCATATATACCCCAACAGTATAACTTAGAACGCCTGTCCCTGGGCCCTGGGGGTTGTGTCGACCCCGGAGATTTAATATCTGATGTTTCAACTATTTTTAACAAAATAGTCACCTCAAATTTCTACCGGATGGGTTTATCCATCCGATAAACCCAAGGGCATAGAAGGTGGGAGGAGCTAGTTGCCATCCGACCTTTTTTTATTCTGAAAACATGAACTAGAACCTTTAATTTCCATTCAAGTGAGCCCTCTCTGAAGTTCGTACGAGCATCCCTTTCACAAGAACAATATACAGCCCCAGGAAACAGCTTACAATGCCTTCCCTCCGGGCCCAGGGGGGTTGTGTCGACACCGGAGTTTTTTTTTTCTCACACCTTTGAACTAGTCTGTATCCATTACTGTTTTCTTTTCCTACACCAAATTTACCTAGGCTAGGATACCATCTACCCCTATTTCTACCGACCTGGGCGTTAAAATTTCTTAGTAAAAACATCATATTTCTGCCTGGGACAGTCACTAGTATCTCCGTCAGTCGGTTCTACAGGGGCATATACTACTTTAACTGATACCCTGAAATTTTTAGTCATAAAATGAGCAATTAGTATTCTATTATTAATACCTTCCCAGCCTAAACAAGATTTAGCAGCTTCCTTATTCATCATGAGCCCTACTCCCTGTCTATGTACCCCATCCTTCCTGCCTGAATAAACAAAATTCTATATCACCTAATTTCAGGCTTCCTGCCCTTGGGATATGAGTTTCCGAAACTCCTAATAAGTCCAGTTCAAATCGTCTGAATTCGCCATTCAAAATGTTGACACGATGGTCATTTTTTAACGTCGTAACATTCCAAGTTCCAAGTTTCATGTTCTTTAAATCATTGAAATTATTTTGACCTCAGGAAAAGCAATGATCCCGGATACCAGTGCAGGACGGGGATCACATATCTTCTCAAGTCTACACCGAAGTGCTTAAGCCGGCTTAGAACCGGACAGCAAGAAGGCCCTGGAACCTCCATGAATGAAGGCTTTGTGCAATCCTGGGCCAATCTTGGTCACAACATGGTTTGCAGCACTTGGCGATGCTCTTCTATCAACAAAAGTCAAAATCCTATATAAATGGTCTCAAACCCACCGCCAGGACTTTTTCAGTTATTCATTCTTTTACATGTTCTGCAATTACGAGGAGGCAGGACATTATGACTTTATTAGCTATGAGAACGTTTTCACTCTTAATAGTACCCGGTGTAATAGGCCAACATCAGAAGAGTTATCCGTTGATCAGAATTTCGGGTGAATGCCTTGTTGTTTAATAGGCTATAATTTTCTCAAGGGGCGCCACTCCTCAAGTGGGATTGGAATTGACCGCAAGGTCCCCAGTCTTGCAGGTACCCCGAAAGGAAAGAGGCAGCTCTTTGCAGAGACCGTTATTCAAATATCTGGATCTTACGCCCTGCCGCAGTTGTCCTCCTATAGAGGATCCTCCCGCGATGGTGTTCTGCGTCGCCATGCAATTTAACCGATTACTGGGAGAAGGTTTGTAACTCATGGGACTTGTGGACACACCAGTGAGCCCTATTGAGTGTACATTCGAGGGGCCTTCTTCCTCCTCCACCTGCACTTATGAACCGGGGGAGGGTGCCCCGGTTTCTATTGCAGACCCCTCAGGGACCAGTTCCCCCCTCGGTCTGTGCCTCCTATGGAGGTACCCTACATATTTGTAGGGCGTTCCCCTATCACCACCTGGGGACACGCTGAGTGGCCTGGGGGAGGCCAGGTAAGTATGCCTACCTGAAAATCATCTAACATTACTAAGGATACCATTTGCAAGTTGAACTTATGCATCCTTGCTTCTTAAAACTAAAAGTTAGGCGGACCTACCTGAAAATCATTTAAACTGACTACTGGTAATACTTTAAAATTAACCTTTTGTATTCATGTATCTTAGAACCGAAACCTAAGAGCAACTCCCTGATAAAACTATAGTCGTACAAATACTAATATATTCACGTTAAACCTTTGTACCCATACATCTCAGAATTAAATTCTAAGTGGACCTACCTGAAAATCATCTAACCTTACTAAGGATAACAGATGCAAATTGAGCTTATGCATCCTTGCTTCTTAAAACTAAAAGATAAGCGGGCCTACCTGAAAATCATCTAACATTGCTAAGGGTAGCAGATGCAAGTTGACCCTATGTATCCTTGCACCCAGTAGTAGTATATAAAATATATGCAAACATTTTTGCAATTACCAGTTTTTTGCTCTTTAAGGAATGTAATATAAACTTTTCCATACATGAAAATCTTCAATTTTTCCTCGTAAGTGTTAGAAGTGTGACAACGTCATTGCAATACTGATGTATATAAAAATAATGTCACTCGCATAATTTTTTTTTTCTAAAATTGAGGCTCTTAACGTATTTTCTCAAACTTTCGACATATCTAGATCGTTTTTTTAGGCCAGAATATACCAGAATGCCAATTTTCCCGAAAAATTATGGAGCCGTTTTCGTGGAAAAATACATACATACATACATAAATAAATAATTATAATTATTACTTGTGATAGTCATTTTTTTTTTCTGTGGTGGCGCAGTAGATTTCACCTTAGCTTGGTGATACGGGACCCAGAGATCGATCACGGCTGTAGCCACTGCAGGCCCGACGCAGGGGCCTTAGCAGTCAGAGAGTGTCGTTAATCTGATTACTTACTTTTCTTAAATACATCATACCTCAGAGAAACAACCTTTCAAAGGATACGAGTGTTATATTTCTTGTGAAAAGATGTGTGCTATATCATTGTATATATAAAGATGCAGTTTTTGACATAAATTGTATTCCATCTTAATGCTATCTTTTGTTACCTTCAAAGAGCCTGTTGATTTGAAAGTAAGCGTTGTAATGAGCCCTTAAACATCTCTACTAAATCCAACGAAAGATATTTAAAAGTATGTTTTTGTCGATACCTTGAAAACCTGACGTGACAGAGCAAAACGGTTTTCAGACTTGAAAGCAGTATGAAAAAAAGCATTTGCAAAAAGGTATAGACATAAAAATTAAAATGCAAATGAGTCCTTATAAATCTCTCTACGACGTTTCATGCAACAAAATCTATGATTTTTAATCCAACGAAAGTGGATTAAAAAACACGTTTTTGTCGACATCTTTTCAAAGCACAAAAAGCACATAGTTATAAAAATTGAATTGAAATGAGCCCTCTAGCATCTATCTATGAAATCCAACGAAAGGGTATTTTGAAATTTTGTAAAACAGTTTTCAGATTTATAATCAGCATGAAAAACTGCATCAGAAAAAGTAAATATCTCGTCAGATATTTACGGCTTGTTAATGTGTGAATCACCCCTAAAAGATAGACATTAAAATCTTTCTCGGGGGGGCGGGGGGCTTTGAAATGTACAAAATTAATTTTGGGGTTCTAACTTTAGGGTTTTCAAGAGGAGTTCAATTTTTAAATTTCCCCCTTAAGGCTTAAATTCTTAAATTTTATTTCTTCAATAATCCCCCCCCCAGCCATTTCCCTTCTGTGAAGTTAAGCATGTTATAAATATGTATTGCTATAGAAAAGAATAAATCTTATCATTATGATGCACGAAAACATGGTTCTGCTAAGAGCTAGTGGAGAATTATAATAGAAACTTTACTATCGCCTAAGGGAACTGCAATCTTTACCCAAAAAATCAGCGAAGAGATTATCGTGCAAGGTCCACAGGTACCTATGTCATTGCTTTTGCGGCTGTGTTTTTGCTCTGGAACTTTCGCACACACGGAAATCCGCCCATATAATTTCTATACCTAAAGCAGAGGGCGATCCAACGACCGTGGGCATATATAGGCTTATTAGCCTCATCTTCTGTATTGGGAAAGTTTACGACAGCATTTCCAATCACACAAGTTATTAGTACCTGGAGTCAAATGACCTTCTAGGCGACCACCAATACGGATTTCGCCGGAAACACTCAACGCTCGACTGCCTAATGGCCCAGCACTAGGAGTAGATCAAACTTCTAGCAAAAGCATACGACATAAGGCTATTGTCATCCGACATCGCTAAAGCTTTCAACATAGTATGGCACCATGACCTACTAAAGAAACTCTACACGTATGGTGTCCACGGACGTCTGTTAAAAGTGATCGACAGCTTTCTTTCTGATGGTTCACTTCAGGTTGTTCTTGAGGGGTTCACTCCCCGGGAATATCCAACAAGAGCAGGGGTACCCCAGGGCAGTGACTTACAACCTATACTTTTTATTCCCCACACGACTGACATAAGAGACAACTTTGCAAGCCTTCTGAATCACTTTTCCGACGACACCACGACAACCGTAGCCATCTTAAAACACAAAGTCCCAACCAAAGCCTCCCTGCACCTACAGACGGATCTTTTGATAATTGAAAAGTGGTCCAATGCATATATGGTCAATTTCAGCACATCGAAAACAAAGAAACTTCTAATGTCCGAATAAAAAGTCCAACACATATAACCCAACTTGAAGCTATAAAGAGAGTCGACGAGCTTCGTTTTTTCAGAATCCATTTATCCAAAGATTTCTCTTGAAAAACCCACCTCGATCGGGTGATGACCTCCTGTGTAAGAAAGCTGGGGATCATTCTCCACTTTCTACTGCCTAGCTCGATCATCCCACTTTACGAGTCATCCATCGAACCCATCTCAAAGTATGGATTTCAGTTGTACGCTGATACTCGGACAACATTGCTGGCACCACTTCAAAAGATCAAGAATAGGGCTAATACGGCAGGTTCAGTCGTTCCCCATGATTCTCTTCATTCTTTTAGTGAAAGGTTCAATATAATATCGATGGCTGTTTTCTACAAGTACAAAATTCACCTCCTTCTCTAGAGCCTTCTCGTATTGTGCACCTCACTGTCCAGCCAACAAAACAACACAAAAGCACACAACTTGGTCCAATTATCTTAAGGTTGAGGCGCCAAGAACAGAGTAATGAAGAACAGCTCCATTGGACGTTAAACTAGCATTTGGAACGATCTTCTTGGGGATGTTATCCCTAAAAGTTTCTCTGTCGACTCCTTCAAATGAATATTCAAAAGTCAGTCATCAAAAACCTCGTAACGGAGCGATCTAGAATGCTAGCAGCATAACAGGTATTTTAATATACTTGACACTACAAATTCAGGAATAAAAGGGAAAAAAAGTTAGAATACGCGTAAGAAACGAATATGTATAACTTAGAACCTAAACTATATATCAATGCTCTATTCGAAGCTTCAAGCCCCTCCCACCCAACCAAAGAAAATTCCACTTATTTCACCTCTAATAGTTGCTGTGCACCTTTACATTAAATGTGCAATAATTAATGAAGCTTCAAATTAATCACCTCAGTCAAGTAAAGTTTAAAAAGAATTGCCTGTAACAACCGTCTATTTTGTGTGGAGAAAATCTTGAAAGGATGTAATACACTCAAGAAATAGTTTCAAACAGTTCGTGGTAACGAACTGTAAGTAAGGAGCGACCCGGCTCAATAGTAACTAAGACTCTAAAAAACAGATACCAGTAGATATCAGTAGATACATCAGCAGAATCGGATTTTTATGCTTATTTCAAATATTAAAGTTTCATAAAGTTTAGTCTTACCCATCAAAAGTTAAGAGCCTGAAAAAATTTGCCTTATTTTCGAAAAAAGGGAGAGACTCCCCCTAAGAGTGATAGAATTTTAATGAAAATCAAACTATCATATTCAGCGCATCAGAGAACTCTACTGTGGAGGTTTCGAGCTCCTACCAAAAAAAATGTGGAATTTTGCATTTTTTGCCAGAAGAAAGATCACGGATGCGTGTTTATTTGTTTGTATTTTTTTCCCAGGGGTTTATCGATCCAGTGGTCATAAAATATCCCGAGAGGGCTCATTCAAACGGATATTAAAAGTTCTAGTGCCCTTTTTAAGTGACCAATAAAATTGGAGGGCACGCTCATTTTTTTCCCAAAGTCACCCGATCAAAATTTTGAGATAGCCATTTTGTCCAGCATAAGTCAAAAACCTAATAAATATGTCTTTGAGGATGACTAAATCCCCCACAGTCCCCGAGGGAAGGGCTCCAAGTTATGAACTTTGCCCATTGTTTACATATAGTATTTGTTACTTCGAAGCATGCAGACGTTTTCGGGAGGGATTTTTTTCTGGTGGGGAGGGGGGTCAGAGGAGTAGCCTACGTGATAGAGTCTTTCCATGGAGGATATTGTCGTAGGGGAAGGGACATTTCTATGACGGGGGGCCAGCCGGATTTCCCAGCATTATTTAATAAAAAAACGTTCAGAAATTAAATTTAAAAACAACAAATTTTTATAACTGAAAGTAAGGAGCGACATTAAAACTTAAAACGAACAGAAATTATTCCGTATACGGAAGGGGCTGTCCCCTCCTCAACGCCTTGCTCTTTACGCTAAAGTTTTTTTTGTCTTAACAACTAGAGTAGTGAGAAAGAGTCAAACGTTAGCGTAAAGAGCAAGGCGTTGAGAAGGGGATAACCCCTTACATATACGGAATAATTTCAGTTCGTTTTAAGTTTTAATGTCGCTCCTTACTTTCAGTTAAAAAAACGTGTTTTTTTAATTTAATTACTTTAAGCGCACTGGCATCATGTTGAATGTAAATGTTAAAGTATTGCTTACAACATTGTAGAGTAGTTCCTGTGTTATGGAACACATCAATCCAGATTAACTGTTAACACAGACTAACCCAAAATTTAATGTTTACCTGTATGATGGTTTCTCCAACAGCTGCAAGAATATTCACGGTGGACAAAAGCATCCATCCATTACTAAGTTCTTCTGACGAGTCAATTTCTAAAAATTTTGAGATAGCATAGCTAGCTTCAGATGTTGATTGATTTGCAGCCCTTTTCCTTGTTTCATGTACCATCATTTTAGAGACAGATTCCGCAAATATTAAAATTTCAGGAAATTTTTCTTGCATCTCGGGCGAAGAAGTGCTTCCAAATACCTTAAAGACATAATCAGTAATAATTGTGATAATTGTGAGTTACGCCACAGGAGGTGGTCTACCGCGTATCTGGGTCGGGACATATTCAAAAGACACATAATGAACTCCAAAAATGAACTCTATCTAACGAGCAAAGTGACAAAAGTCTAAACTTTATTTCGTTAATTTCAAAAACAAAGCTTTTCTTCTGGAAGTAAAGAGCAAAGTAGAAGCTTAAAACGAACAAAATTATTGCCCCGTCGATTACGCCAGATATGTCTACAAAACTGGCTAAAATAAACTGACTCGCGACATCTTCCAACATCTGTAGAATTTTAAAAATTGGCATATATAATTCTGAAAATTACAGTTTTACTAAAAACACAAAATTTGTAGAATTCTGAAAATCAAGGTTTTACTAAAAAACTCAAAACAGACGCAAGAGAAGGATGTTATCTTACGAGCAGAAAATTCTGTGGTTACCCTGTACAAAACAAAGACTGATTTCTAAGTCTCTTAATAACTGCAGTTACCATGACATTGATAACTTTTAGTATAGGCTACATTTTTAATTCTCAACAAAATTCAAGAAAGCTCAGTTTTCAGTAAAGTGCTAGTTTTTAGAATTCTACAGACATTGGAAAATATGCAGAGTTAGTTTATCTGAGCTAGTTTTGTAAATTTATCTTATGTAATCGGCGAAGCAATAATTTTTTTTGTTATAAGTTTAAAATAGGCCCTTTACTTCTGGAAGAGAAATTTTTTGCAAGTTTTTTTTTAATACAATAAAACCTAACAAAAAAACTTTATTTAACTTGGGCTATCGATCCAAAGAAGTGAGCATAATTTTTTTTATGGGCATCAAATATATGTTTTACTTTTGACACCCCTAAAATTTTCACGCATGATAAGTGCATCTTTGTCAGGTAAATAAAGAATATGAGGTCAGTGGCGTCAATTCACGGAAATTAGGATGGGGGAAGAATGTATTTTTCAAAATAGAAGGGGGGGGGTCATTTTCTCTGAAAATACAAAAAAAAACTTTTTCAATTAAAGTACCAAATAAAAGGTATTTTTCAAACCCTATGGTGGGGTCGGGGCAAAAAATCTTGGAGGGGGCAAAGACCCCCATCCCAATTGACACCACTATATGAGTTGTAGTCCATTATCGCTATCTTTAAGAATTTGCAGACAAATATTAATTATTTTCATCAAAAAGGGACTAAATAAATGACATTTTATTCAATCAATAGTTTTTTCCCAAAGCGCCTTTTATTTCAGTTTTCACTTACTAAGAAGGTAGGGAGAAAGAGTATACAAAAAGGAGAACTGTAAACCTCTGGTTAAGGACGTTCGACAAAAGAAATCACAATAACACAATCGTTATACTTCCCAGCCTTTCCACTACAGAAATGACACCAAATATGTCATATGGCAATATTCCACTTCAAGTTATAAGAGGACGAATTTGACGAATTTTTAAGAGGCAGTAGCTCTTAATAAAGCCAATGAATATTTCACTGTGATCTTGTGGTAGCCTGGTAAACCTAGTAGAAAAAAATTCAAACCTTAAAAACTACATGATAATTTAACAATTAGAGTAACATATTTTTTTTTTTTTTTTACTTACGGTTAATTACCATGATCTGTGTTTGCCAGTCTCTTTGACAGCATATTCATCTAAATCTAGCAAAAACACCCCTAGTCTTGCATTTTCAGACTCTGCCCAGCCATGATCAAGGCTTTCAACGATCATGGGTCTCGAATTTCAAGTTGATGGTAACAGCTTACAGTAGAAAAAAAGCCTATTACTTCGTTTTTTCAAGAGGGAGGCTAAAAACCTCCTGTTGAAGGTTTTTTATCATGAAAAACCGACTGGCTCTTTTAGAATTTGCATTCCCCAGTATTTTAACTCTCTACAGGCAGAAACGGAGGTTTTATGACAAAAATGGAAGAAAACAACACTCTGAAGTGGTTTGTCAAGATAAAGGGGGGGGGGGCTCAAATCCTCCTGTTTAGGATTACTTTCTGTATAGAAATTTTCGGGAATTATTATCATCCCTCAAAAAGTAAAAACCCAAATATACTTCTTGGTGGGGGGGGGGTCTAAACTGTCTGAATAAAAAATTAGGGTCAAAGATTTCACATTTTCAAAGTGAGTAAATTTGAATTTGAGTAAATCTGACTCTTAGCGCATGCACCGCCCCATCCCATCCCCTACTGTTCGGGTCAGCATATGAATGCAATCTTTTACGCTTCACTCGAGATATTTACACCATAAGCGGAGCTATCAACCTGTAGTATCATAGGCAGCGCAATAGCGCTGCCTAAGTAAAGAACAATGTGGGCACAATGTATTATTTTTTTTTACACCAGGACACTTCGTATCGAAGGAGTTGTCGTAGAAACTTCGGAAAGGGCTCATTTGATTAGTAACTGAAAGGGCTAGTGCCCTTTTTTAATATTCAAAAGTGATTGAAGGGTAACTAACACCCCTCGAACGCCCACCATTTCCCCAAACACATTCAATCAAAATTTTGAGATAGTCAATTTGTTCAACATAGTTGAAAGATCCGGAAATTATGTCTTTGAGGATAACAATCTCCCCACAGCGCTCAGGGCAAGGGTTGTAAGTTATGCCCTGGTGGCATATAAGGTTTTTATAGAAAGCGTTGCCGAAGAAACTTCAAAAAGGGCTCATTCAATTGGAAATTCAAAGGGATAGCGTCTTTTTAATAGTCGAAAATGATTGGAGGGCAACTATCCCTCCTCTCACACCAATTCCCCAAACACATGCAATCAAAATTTTGAGATAGGTATTTTGTTCAACGTAATTGAAAAGTCCGGAAATTATGCGTAGCAATAGTTGTAGTAGCAGTAGTAGCATTAGTAGTAGTATGCAAATAGCACCTTTTTTTCAACATCGCCTTCAAAAAACGATGAAATTTTTAACTTCATACCATTAATCGGCCCAGAAGCATTGCTGATACGTCCTCTTGGCAATTTATATGGGCATAATGTGTTTCGATTTATTTCAATACAGTTACAATATTGCCCAAAATTTTCGTCTTAATACCCTTAGGTTAATTAGTTGTAGTAGTAACACCAGTAGATATAATATAGGAGTAGGAGTACAGTTAATAGTAGTAATAGTACAGGAGCTGTAGGAGTAGAAGCAATAGTATTATGATGCAAATAGTACTATGCATTAGTACTATGAGGCAAATTTGTCTTTTGGTTAGTTCAACATCCCCCACAACAAGCGTTGTAAGTTTTAATTTCCCACATGAAACTGGTTCTAAGATATTGCTGATATGCACTTTTGCCAACCTGTATATGGATGTTAGGTTGTCATCCTTACAACAGAAATATTATCTGAAAAATTCACCTTCATACCTTCATAGGTTGTGGATTTTGAGTTAGTCAGAAGACACTTTGTGTATTCATTTAATGCTGCTTCTACGGTTACTGTAGCTAATGATACTAACGGCATTAAGGTGAAACTTTTAGGGAACGTTTAGGCAGAGTTTCAATTAAACGAAAAATCGATATGCATGCAGGTATTAAAAGGGCATATAAGCACTATAGGGCATATAAGGACATACGCAGTGATCCTTTATCATAGCTAGTAATATCATTGATATTTTAAATGAGCTAATTTGATTGAAAATTTAAAGTTCTAGTGCCCTCTTAAGAGTCAAAAGTAATTAGAGGGCAATCAGCCATTCTCTTTTGCTCATAATTCCCCAGACACTTCCAATCAAATTTTTAAGACAGCCATTTTGTTCAGCATAGCTGAATGGTCTAGTAGCTATATCTCTACGGTTATTGGGTAGCTCAACCCCCAACAGTTATGTAATTTGCCCATTATGCTTAAAAACCAAATTTTGATTTGAAATTAAATCAAAACGCACTGTTTGTATGCTGGTTGCGAATAAAACATTCTAGCAGTAAACGAAAAACGACTGAGGGTATTAAATTCGAACTATCAGGGTTACTTCTATTACTACTTCTGATCTTAAAATTTTACTAAATCAAAAGATTGTAATTGTATCCAGGTTTCTTTCAGTAAATTTGTACTTTACTGAAAGAAAAAATGAATGTGCATTGTCAGTTTAATATACATATGCTGATATTTATTCCTTAAAATCTTAGTTAATTTTTGATTTTTTAAAGTTATAAAAGTGAAAAGATTTAAAAGAATTTTTTTCAGTAAAACAAAAGTTGTGTTCTTGCTCTTAGATAACATAGGGGCTGTGAGCCCTACTCATGTTAGTTTCTGCTGGTTTTGAGTTTGACTCTGTTATTTATTTAAATTTTTGTTCGTTTTTGGGTTTCATTTATTTATTGATACTGATTTGTGGAAGTCGTATACTTGGTAGCTTATTTGATTCTATTTTTGTTCATTTTTGCTTTAATGGAGTTCTTTACTTTTTTTTTGAAAAACTTATTTTGTGAAAAAGTTTTTTTTTTAATTAATAAATATTACAGACTTAGTACAAGTGTGTTCCTCAGAAAGAAGAGAAGCTAGGGATACATTCTCCAATTGCTTTAGCACTCACCTCTATCTCCCGACCGACGTAACTATTTACTGCTTTATATAAGTTAACGAGGCCTCAGGTGAAACAACTCATTTTAATGAAGCTTAAGAATAATCGCATATATGTTTAGGGGCGCATGATGTATGCCCCACCGCAAGGCAAAATGGCCCTTGCAGCTTGGAGGCTATAAAAATAGCTGTTCGATAGTTCTTGATTGACTGGCTATCTCTAGTTGTTTGTTGATAGCACATTCACTCTTTTCAGACCAAAATTGTTGTTCTGTATAACAAATGGCAGAAACAACCCTGTTGTTGTTGCATAATCTCTCGTAACAAGGAGCTAGAAATTCCAATATATGTTACATTGGGCACTCATCTGAAATTTTACGACCACTGATTTCATATGATCACTCCAGGGGAACAAACAGCAGCAGCAAAAAATTAGACAAAATCTGGGACGATTACAAAAATACCTGCTTAAGGGTTCTCAGATACACTGAATTTGAAGAAGTACCGTAATTTTCAACAATATGATCTACCTTTTCGTGGAGTTCCTCTTTTTAAGAGGACTCCTATTTTTAAGCAAAAAATGTTTTAAGTAATCAGCAAGGGAGTAATCTGGAACTATTTTTTTTTAATGTGATTAAAAATGTTTTATTCAATTATTTAGCAAATAATTTCCAAAAAATCAACTTTACTTAGCAATAAGGTTCATATTCCCAGTATTTAGGCATAATCAGACAACAGAAATGTCTTTTTTGCCACCCTTAGAAAAATTCAATACACTGTTCAAGATTTGTTTCCTGAAAATGAAATTTTTTGGTGAATATTTTGCAATATCATTGGGACTGTTGCCATCTCAACCTCTTTTTCTTTACAATAAAATCTAACTATTAATTAACTGGAAGCATTTTAGACTGTAAAAACTATAGCCAGTTATGTTAATAAGAAGTGTTTTATTTTGAAATTGCCATCGAAACACTTAAATTGAAAACTTTACTGTTAAAGCAAATACAAATAAATAAACCATTCCATTATCAAGGCATTGCAAAAAAAAATAAATTAATGTCTCTATATTATTGCTGTTTTTATTAAAACATTCATCCTTGAAGCAATGATAGAAAAAAAATTCAAAATTTAGCATAAAGTGTCAGTAGATAAGCAAGTAATAGCCCCTCTTGTTTACAGGATAATCTTTGGTCCTTTAAGTTTCGATGTCACTATTAGCTTTCACTTCATTAAACTTGATTTTGTAGTTTAATTTTTCTTTGTTTTTAATGGTGTACTGATGGCATTTCAGGGAGTTTGCCTTCAGAACCATATCTTTTGCATATTTCTTTCTGTCTTGTTGGATTATCATAGCCATTTTGGCTTTCAATCTCACTTGACGTTTTGGGACAATGGGACTCCAAGGCAACATGGCAAGGAAAGAGCTTCGTTACCAAAAAAACCCAAACTCATAAAAAGGGGACTAGAGCTCATACTTCTGCTTGATAGAGCCCTGGTCCAATATCCTATAACCAATTATTTGATAGCCTTTGAGATTGTGGTTTTAGGATGATACAGAAAAGAGATGAAGTCTGTCATTCAGGCAGGGTTACATCTACTATCAATGTCCAATACAAAAAGTTTTCAATAACAGTCATGCTTCTTCTAAAATTGTAAATTAATCTTAGACCTAGAATTTGTGTATCTTGTTTATTTGCGTTAATTAGTCTTAGGTCTAGAATTTATGTATCCTGTTTATTTGCGTAATAAAAGGGAAGATCCATAGAATCCAAGAAAATGTTTGTATAAATGTCTAGCCAATCGAAACAAGTCATAACATTCGTCCTTTTCTGGAGAACTCATTGATGAATTTTTTATCCAAAATCACTGAATATCATTTACTTGATTTTGGTTGTTTTCCCTGAAAAGACATTTGGAAAACCTGATATACCCTTGATCTAAACATCTCTAAGATCATCAGTCCAACAGTATACACCAAATATCTGTCTTCAAAAATGTATCTATGAATCTTTCTATACAAAGCAAGAAATTTTTCATACCTTGGGACCCTTGCCCTGGGGTCTATATAGGTGGTGTTACCTTGGAGACATATTTTCTTTTTACATTTTGACCTTTCTGGCTGATTTGCTACCCCGAAATGTTAATACAATGACATGTTTGCCTGCAATGGGTTCCAAGGATAAAAAGAAGCATGGGAGTTGGCAAATTTGGCCTCTGATTGCTTTCTGCTCTTAAAAAGGGTGATAGAACTACCAATTTCCCTTGGAACAGGAACTCTTCCCCATCCCATAAATTCCAAGACCACTGGTTTGATACATCTGAAATTGGTCTGATGCAGTTTTGAAACAAATAGATAAATAAAGTAAAAATAAATATGTGCCCAGAACATACAAAATGTAGAATTTTGCACGTTTGTACTTAGGGCATTCAAAATTCTGTGTCCAGTTCATGGGCATCCAGAATTTAGTGGTTCAACTTTTGTCAGGATTGGATCCCTTTTGGATTGTGTTCCCTTCCCCCATCTTCTAAGATTATGCACCTTAATTACTGTTAATAACTGTCTATGGGTACCTTTAACCTTAATAACTTTTACTTGTTTGAAATAAGTATAAAATAGAGACTTGTTTGATACATATGATGCTTTCTAACTTGCTTTTTTAGACTTTTGTTTACTATTGGCAGGGGTCATTCTTTACTTACTGTTCCTTGCTAAGAACTGTTTGACTAAATTAGAAAAATAACAAAAGAATCCTTACTCTGCAAAAAAGAGGCAGCATGCTATAAAGTTTGCCATTTCGTTCTTCATCACTTATAGTTTGACAGCAATTGGCAAAGTCCCCAAATAGTTTCCTTAAGTGCATAAGACTTAACGCAGCATGTTGAGACTGAGAACTAGCAAGCTTGAGGTCTTCATCATTCAAATCACTAGGACTTGAATTCATAAACTGTCCTCCCTGACCAGATGTCCCACTAAGAAGCCTTCTCATTGCATTCATGTTCTAGACATGATTAAAAATGTAATAGACCTGAAAAAACAAATTTGAAAAATAAATTGAGATTTATGTTAGGAGTGTATCATAAAAGATTTCTATCTCTTTGAATACTCATTATTTTAGGAACAAGCAGGCAGTAAAAGTATATCCTTTCTAAATTATAGGTAACCTGTCTGGCTTAAAGTAATGTATACAGCAATTAAATGTCTCCCCTTTCAACTATAAATTATAAAAGATAGGTCAGAACACTAGGAAGGGAGGGTGTAAATAAGCAAAATGCATCTAAAGGCCATAATTTTTAGTTTTTCTAAGGAAATTCTACTTACTCCATCCCACTACCCCTACCTGTCCTTTTTTCAAAGACATACAGATATATTTATGAGTTGGAGTAGGTGACCTATCCAACAAATACAATACACTTTGTTCCATGAATCTAGCTGAGTTTAGTAGTCAATGATAATTTCACATAAGGAAAAATTATTACTGAAATGCAAGGTATTTGCATTCAAAATCAATTCCTTGCAGCATGTAAGTTTGGAGCACATAAAGCTCTAATAAATGTATAAAATAGGTTCTACCTTTCCAATTGAAAAAAAGGTATGAAAAAGGTTCTACCTGATTATGGATAGGAGTGCTGTTGAACACAGCTTCGGAAAACTTAAATTTTATCAACAATAAAACCAAGTAGATCATTTAAGCCACTTAGATATTTGAACAGTTATGCTAGTTCACAAATCTTCTAACAATAAAGCTTCTAGATTCAAAAAGCCTGCAATATTTTTCCACATGTGGACCTCTCTAAGTAAAAAGTAATATCAACAAATAATTTTTGGGTTTCACTTATTATAAGGGATACATATGTCTCTTAATCCATCCCATCACTGATGGAGCACTAGCACTATCTGTATAGACTCTAGAAAATTATTTCCAAGTTAAATTCATTATGCACTCTATTATAGCACCAAAAATATGTTTGACCTCTTGTAGTTATGAACACCGCTTTGCAGCATAAAACCAATGAATTATTTTAACACAATAAAAAAAAGAAATAGCAAGCAAATAACTAATGTCTCTAATATCAGCTGAGTCTTCAACAGTTAGAGCAAAATTAAGATCCTTAACTTTGTCCTGGACATTCAATATTTCCATGAAAATTTTAAATTTTCTAACCACCCAGCATAATTAAAGAGAGGGATTCTGTCCAATTCTCCTCTAGCCTCTTTGCTAAACATGCATCTCACCATTGTTTTACAAGCTGGAAGAATGACAATTTGGGAAAGTGTATGAGATTTAAATATGATGCTATTACTGCTGCTTCTTCATGTGATGCTAATTTACTTACTTAATTTTAATTGCAGCAGACACAAGCTTCATCACCTGGTGCTTAGAAATTGAAAAAAAAACTTTTTTTAGCCACATAGATTCATCTTTGGTCATTGAGGTGATAATCTGCAACTATGGCAAGTCACATCTTCTTCCATGTTGGCAAAAGCCACACAGGCCTCCAGGTCGTTCTTACCCAGGGGCTCCACATTGTTTTTGATAATGGTTAGTAAGATTTTGTGTCAGCTGCAGATAGGGCAGTGGTCAAAATGTTCATCAACTGTTGGCACACACACCAAAAAAGTGAACCAGCATTTCTTTATGATGTCTACTATATTCCTTTCTTCAATGCATTGCTTTCCAATCTCTTTATTTGAGGCCTTACCAATAAGTTGGACACCCAAGGTTCTGTGTAGGCATCCATGGTCAAAGATTCTCAAATTCTCCAGCATCAATGGCTTTTATGATCCAAGTTTGTCTTCCATATGATAGTGCTGACCTCACCATTCCTACATAAATTTGGATTTTGATGCAGGATCTGGTGTTTATGCCACAGTAATTTACTCAAACTAAGGATGCTGTTCTAAGTGAATCCTCAATTTAAAGCTGCCATGTATGTCAATTGATCAGTCCAGATGCCTGAAGCTCTGTTCTCTTATGATTTTTACTGAATTAAAGGGAATTCTCAGGATTCTAGCTGTACTGAAGTGGTTTGTCATGTCTTTAGTTTTGACTGTGCTAATCTTGAGATCAAGGACTCTAATCTTACTTAGAGTCCTCTAAGTAAGATTAGAGTCTAATCTAAGATTAGAATCTAATCTTAGATTAGAGTCTAATTAAACTCTAATCTGGTAGTTTCTTTGGTATGCTATAACATTAACTCTAATGTTTTGGACTTAAACCTTGTATCTTTCTGCATAGATTACTGTTCTTTAGCCCATCATTGTTTTAAGATCTTACAACTCACTGATAATAGCAAAAAGTGTAAAGAATGCCATTTTTCTGTCAAACAGGACAATGATGAGAGAACTTTGATGATATGTTTATCATTATTTTTAAACCACCAATCAGAGCAGAGTGATGAAAGACATTTGCATAAAAAAAGCATAAGAAGTAAGATTAGAGTCTTAAGATTTCCCTCAAAATTGTTCTCTGATGAAAGATGTAAGATTTAGCAAAATGATGAGCAAAAGAATGGCCTTATTAGTTCATTCATATGATTTCAGATCTTTCTCTCATGTTAGCTTCTGAGTTCTAAAAGGACTAGGCTAGTTTAATAGTTTAAAAAAGCTTTGAGTTCAGTAAACATTACATTGTTTTAACATATCACAGCTCCTAATTAAGATAGAGACATAAAATTTCTTTCAAATTATAGCTTCTAAAGTATAAAGAACACAAAAAAGATAACACTTTTAAACCATGGCTACATCTTAGGTCTGTTCATTAATGAAAACCAGGATTTCCTCTGATTTTTATTTTGTTAATACACAACTATTAATATCTTTCTTGTTGCATGAATTCTCTTCTTTATTGCAGCCCTAAATTGTAAAGATCAACAAGTGGAAACTTTCCTGTTTATACAATAAACTGGAATCAAACAATCGTACAGCCTAAATGTAGGTTATAGTCAACTAAATGGATAAACATAGCAAAATAGGACAGCCTAATTGGCCTTTCTAAAAATATTCTCCTATAGGTAAGCCAATGGGGAATATTTACTTTTCATATAATTCAGCTAGGAAGAAAGTGAATACATCATATAATGCCTTTTTATGCTCTTGAAAAACATAGTAAATTGCTTGTGGGGAAAATTCCATTTTGATCCCCTTGTCGGGTTCAAAACAGCCCATAGTAGACTAAATGGTAAAATTCTAGTTTAGCTACTTTTTTATCTTGGAAAGGGGTTAGGTTAGGAAAATGAAACTTTCAGTAATGAACCCTGGGCCATAAACATACTCAAGGAATTGCAAAGCTTCCTTGTTAACACTCTTCTGATTTCTAAGTCTTAGAAATTTGTCTTTTTGAAATTTTGACAAATCCATATTTTACCTTAATTTTTAGTTATAAGTTTCTTTTTCTCTGGTTTTACTTCTGAGAATGCGATTCCTGTTATTTGAGCAGAATTTTAAGCCATGCCAATGGGATTTTTTCTAAATTTGGGAAATGTATTTATAGACTTTTGAAACCTCATAAACTGGGATTGAGCAAAGTTGTGAAGCTGAAAACAGTTTTCTTGTACTTAATTTAAGCAGAAGATCTGTTTTGTAAGGTTTCAGTTTCATAACAAAAAGATTCTTAAAGGTCATCAAAGACCTATGCCCTCTAGAGAGAGAAGGAGTGGAGGTAGGTACTTCAGAATACCTTCCTGGGACATAGTTTAGTCTATAGACCCAGCCCTGTAAGTTTCATTTTCCTAACTTAACCCCTTTCCAAGATAGCAAAAGTAGCTAAACTAGAATTTAATTGGCTGAATGAAAGTTTAAATATATTTTTCTAAAAAAAACTGTCTAGTCAGAAAAAATTGCCGATTGTTGCTGATTCAGGAATGGTAATTATTCTCTCCATTAGTCTTAATAGTGAAATGTTAGTCTTTTTTGAAAATTAATTAAAAAAAACTTTTTCCACAAAATAAGTTTTTCAAAGAAAAGTAAAGAACTCCATTCAACAAAAAATGAGCAAAAATAAAATCAAATAATCTACCAAGCTGGAAACAACCACAAATCAGCATCGATAAATAAATGAAACACAAAACAAACATAAATTAAAAAAATAACCGAGTCAAACTCAAAACGAGCAGAAATTAACATAAGTTGGGCGCAAAACCCTATGCCTTCCAAAGGTCAGAACAAAATTTGCACTTTACTGAAAAAAATATAGATGTTTTTACTTTTAGAACTTTAATAAATCAAATAATTTTCACATTTTGATTACTATATATCAGTATATGTATATTAAACTGACAAAGCACATTCATTTGTATTTTTTTTTTCAACTATGTTGAAAAAAAATGGCTATCTAAATATTTTGATTGGATGTGTTTTGGGAAAATGTGGGCGTGAGAGGGGGGGTTAGTTGCCCTCCAATCACTTTCGACTATTACAAAGGGTACTAGTCCATTGGTACTAGTCCAGGGTACTAGTCCAAATCGAATGAGCCCTTTTTCAAGTTTCTACAACAAAGATTTCAATAAAAACCTTATATGCCCCCAGGGCATAACTTATAATCCTTGCCCTGATTGTGGGGGAGTGTCCTCCTCAAAAATATGTTTTCTATCTAGAAATCAACTACCCTGAACAAAATGGCTATCTCAAAATTTTTATTGGATGTGTTTGGGGGAATGATCGGTGTGGGGGGGGGGGGGCTAATTGCCCTCCAATCACTTTCGACTATTAAAAAGGGTGCGAGCCCTTTGAATTTCCAGTCGAATGAGCTTTTATTTAAGTTTCTACAACAACGCATTCTTTAAAAACCTTATCTACCCCCAGGGCATAACTTAAAACCCTTGCCCTGAAGGATGTGGGGGAGTGTCCTCCTCAAAAACATGTTTTCTATCTGGAAAAAAATTATGCTGAACAAAATGGCTACCTCAAAATTTTGATTTGATATGTTTGAGGGGATGAAGGGCGTGGCGGAGGTAGTTGCCCTCCAATCACTTTCGACTATTAAAAAGGGTACTAGCCCTTTGAATTTCCAATCGAATGAGTCTGTTTTGAAGTTTCTATGACGACGCCTTCTATAAAAACCTTATATGCCCCCAGGGCATAACTTAAAACCCTTCCCCTGATGGTTGTGGGGGAGTGTCCTCCTCAAAAACATATTTTCAATCTGGAAATCAACTACGCTGAACAAAATGGCTATCTCAAAATTTTGATTGGATGTGTTTGGGGAATGATGGGCGTGGGGGGGGGGGGGGGGGGCAGTTGCCCTCCAATCACTTTCGACTATTAAAAAGGGTACTAGCCCTTCGAATTTCCAATTGAATAAGCCTGTTTTGAAGTTTCTACGACAACGCCTTCTATAAAAACCTTATATGCCCCCAGGGCATAACTTAAAACCCTTGCCCTGAGGGTTGTGGGGGAGTGTCCTCCTCATAAACATATTTTCTATGTGGAAATCAGCTACGCTGAACAAAATGGCTATCTCAAAATTTTTATTGAATGCGTTTGGGGGAATGATGGGCATGAGGGGGGGGGGGGGTGGCTAGTTGCCCTCCAATCACTTTTGACTATTAAAAAGGGCACTAGTCCTTTGAATTTCCAATCGAATGAGCTTTTTCTGAAGTTTCTACAACAAAACCTTCTTTAATAACCTTATATGACCCCAAAGCATTACTTAAATCCCTTGCCCTGAGGGCTGTGGGGGATTTTCCTCCTCAAAACATATTTTCTATCTGGTAATCAACTAGGCTGAACAAAATGGATGTCTCAAAATTTTGATTGGATGTGTTTGGGGAAATGGTGGGCGTGGTGGGGGGGGGGGCTAGTTGCCCTCCAATCACTTTTGACTATTAAAAAGGGCAAGAGCCCTTTGAATTTCAAATCGAATGAGGCCTTTTTGAAGTTTCTACAACAACACCTTCTATAAAAACCTTATATGCCCCAAAGGTATAACTAAAAACCCTGGCCCTGAGGGTTGTGGGGGAGTTTCCTCCTCAAAACATATTTTCTATCTGGAAATCAACTACACTGAACAAAATGACTACCTCAAAATTTTGATTGGATGTGTTTGGGGGAATGATGGGCATGGGGGGGGGCTTGTTGTCTCCCAGTCACTTTTGACTATTAAAAAGGGTACTAGCCCTTCGAATTTCCAATCGAATGAGCCAGTTTTGAAGTTTCTACAACAACGCCTTCTATAAAAAGCTTATATAATCCCCAGGCATAGCTTAAAACCCTTGCCCTGAGGGTTGTGGGGGAGTGTCCTCCTCAAAAACATATTTTCTATCAGGTATCTCAAAATTTTGATTGGAGGGGTTCTAGGGAATGATGGGCGTGGGGGGGGGGGCTAGTTGCCCTCCAATCACTTTAGACTATTGAAAAGGGCACTAGAACTCTCAATTTCCAATCGAATGAGCCCCTTTTGAAGTTTCTATGACAACCATTTCCATATGAAGTGCCCAGCTCTAAAGAAAAAAAAAATAATAAATAGTACATTGTGCCAACATTGTTTTTATATGCCCTCATGGCATAACTTAAAACCCTTGGCCCAAGGGTTGTGGGGGCGTGTCCTCCTCAAAAACAAATTTTCTATCTGGCAATCAACTATGCTGAACAAAACAGATATCTCAAAATTTTGATTGGATGTGTTAGGGGGAAATGATGGGCGTGGGGGGGGGGGGGGCTAGTTGCCCTCCAATCACTTTCGGCAATTAAAAAGGGAACTAGCCCTTTGTATTTTCATTCGAATGAGCCTTTTTTGAAGTTTCTATGACAACACCTTCTATAAAAACCTTATCTGCCCCCAGGGGCATAACTTAAAACCCTTGCCCTGAGGGTAGTGTCCTCCTCAAAAACATATTTTCTATTTGGAAATCAACTATGCTGAACAAAATGGCTATCTCAAAATTTTTATTGGATATGTGTGGGGGAATAACAGGCGTGGGGGGGGGGCCTAGTTGCCCTCCAATCACTTTCGACTATTAAAAAGGGTACTAGCCCTTCAAATTTCGAATTGAATGGGCCTGTTTTGAAGTTTCTACAACAACGCCTGTTATAAAAACTTTATATGCCCCCAGGGCATAACTTAAAACCCTTGCCCTGAGGGGTGTGGGGGAGTGTCCTCCTCAAAAACATATTTTCTATCTGGAAATCAACTATGCTGAACAAAATGGCTATCTTGAAATTTGTATTGGATGTGTTTGGGGAAATGATAGGTGTGGGGGAGTAGTTGCCCTCCAATCACTTTTGACTATTAAAAAGGGCCTAAAACTCTCAATTTCCAATGGAATGAACCCCTTTTTAAGTCTCTACAACAACCCCTTCCATATGAAGTGCCCTTCTCTAAAGTAAAAAAAAAATATATGGTACATTGTGCCAACATTGTTCTTATATGCCCCCAGGGCATAACTTAAAACCCTTGCCCTGAGGGTTGTAGGGTAGTATCCTTCTCAAAAACAAATTTTCTATCTGGAAATCAACAATGCTGAAAAAAAAGGATATCTCAAAAATTTTGATTGGATGTGATTGGGAGAATGATGGGCGTGGGGGGAGGGGGGCTAGTTGCCCTCCAATCACTTTTGACTATTAAAAAGGGTACTAGCCACCCCAATTTCCAATCGAATGAGCCCTTTTCAAAGTTTCTACAAGAACTTCAATACAAAGTGCCTGTCAAAGAAAGAAGAAAAAAACACATTGTGGCCACACTGTGCTTTACTTAGGCAGTGCTATCGTGCTGCCTATGATAGATTTGTAGGAATTTTTAAAGAGCCTGAATTCCCTAGAAAAAGGCTTCACAGCCAAGTAAAAAGTACAGCATTGCCATCCAGTTGTTGAAAACCCCGTACAGGAAACCTAAAGCCCCCTCCCCCAATGAACAACAATGAAAAAAATGTTTTTCACACAAGTAGCACTTTTTGGATGTTAAACATACAATTGGCAGTCTAAGCTTCATTGGCTGATTACTAATTCAATCTTCAGTTTATTTTTAGTTGAATTTCTAAATTCAACTTTTTGTTTTGTTTCTGGAATTTAATCAGGTTCTTTACAAAAACTAAGGCAGGCTAAACACCATCTTTAATTAAGAAATAAATGAAATGCTACCTCTGCATCCAGTGTGCCTATTCCAATGGGTTTTGGCATTTTTTGGAGCTCAATAGCCAATTACACTTATAAAATTGTGTTCAAAATAATTCACTGAAATATACTGCTATTATTTATATGCTTATTGTGCTTCAAGGATCAATAAGCTTCTTTTTCCTGCTCTTCTTGTTTGGATTGTTATGGGGATGCTTTCACATTATATCATGACTGTAACCAAATTCTTGGTCCTGCAAAGGGTTGCTGGATCTGAGCTCAAACTTCAAGTCACAAAGTTCATCCTTTAAAAGATAAGTAACTCTTGGAATATTTTTAATTAATATTAGGGCCCTGTAAAGGTGCTGTGGGTTTGATCAAGTTTGGTAATATAGGACTCAGTGTGCAAACTCAGTTACAGCAAGGTACTGCAAGGGTTGGAATTTGATTCCAGTGATGATCCAAAAACAAATCCAAAAACAAGAAGATAACTATTAGCTGCCCTGCAGTGGCATAGTTGATTGATCTAAACTTGATAAGATGGGACCTAGAGTTCAAACTCAGCTACAAAAACACACTACAGGCTCGAAATTTGACTCTGGCAATGAGATTTTGCAAAAGCATCTCTATTCTTATCCAAACAAGAAGAAAAAGAAGTACAATCTTCATTGTTTCAAACTTTCTATGGGTTTGAAAGATTTTCGGATTTTATGTTACAAATTTATTTGATTTTCAAACCAAGTTCAATATTACATTTATTCAATAAGGTACTGCAACAAATTGTAACAAGTTTTTTTTATCAACAGATAAATATTTAAGCTATCAATAAGCCCTGTTTGAATTTGCAATATAAAGTCAACACATTGTCAATATAGATGACTTGTTAGCACAGTGGAAACAAATTTGTTAGCAAACAAAAATTGTGTACAAACAAATTGCAGAATAATTAGTAAGAAATCTAAAACCATAAACTTAAGAATAAAGTGGTGAATTAGCTTGAAAATTTCAAGAATTGTTTAAAGGCCAAGGCAAGGGCAAAAATAGATGCTAAAAAAAATACATGTGAGAAATATAAGCAGTAATGAACTCTTCATCAATATATAAGCATAGGAACTAGTCTTCCTGTATTGCAGCATTATCCTGTTTTGAATATTGTACCTGAAACTGTTCAACAATTTTTTCTAATAATAATTCAATTTGCTAAAAAAATTTATTTAGGCCTAGTAAAGAATTGGTTTTGATTGCTAGAAAAACAATTGTTAGTCAACAGTTTTTAATTGACTGCAGCTTTGGATTTATAATGTTCCATAAAGGCTAGCCATTTATATAAAATGCAAATAAATCTTTTGTGGCTAAAGTCTTATATTCTATTTGTGCCTCCTAATTTGATCACTCTACATCAGCTTTCAAGTACCATGGCATTTATAACATCTTTTGAACTGTTTTGAGTACAACATCAAACATTTTTGTCATATATGTATCTGTTCATAAGAACCAATTATATTTTTATCTTAATTACATTTAATTTGTTAGGAAATCAGATCAAGCTCAATTTTTTATACAAATTTCTAGAAAAAAATCCAAAGAAAAAAGGAATAATTAAACCTAAAAGGAGCAGAAATATAGTCACATAAGATTAAGTTGAACTTAAATTGAACAGAAACTACCACAAATATATGCAGTATTACAACTCCCTAAACTTTTTGGGTCTTAAATCAGTGATGATAGTGATGAAGTATTGGCCCAGAGGCTAAATTTTTAATAATATAAAATCACTGCTTTTTGGTGTGACCAAGTGTTCTATTTATATATAAAGTTATACCAAAGTGTTTAGAAAAGTCTTATCTATTATAAGAAATTGACTGGAAAACAAAATATTTATCCATTGCCCAGATATAGGGTACTTCATTTGCCATAGTGTCCTGCTATCTATTAAACTAGATTTCCTGAAGTTATTCTAACTGGATAGGTAGTGCTGTGGACAGCTCATTTTCTTCAACATATGACAGGACATAATCATAATCGATGACAGGACATAATCATCATTGTTTACACAAACAATTAGCAACAAAAATATCAACAATTAGCCTATACTTAATAGCCTACCAAATTGAGTAAATATCAAATTGGCAGAGTAAATCTCTGCTATTGAGTGTGATATTTGTGAGAAGTGGATCTGTGGTGAACGTCTGGACCTGTCCTCTGAGAATATAAACTATTAACTAAGATGATGCAATCCCTTACATGTTCCTGGCCATGTCCAGCCTACAAAGTTAACCCTCCCCCTCCCCCCTCTCGTGAGCAAGCTATGATAAATAAGTTAGCATCAGTTATGGACAATTCCTTGAAAAATTTCAGGGAAGATCTTAAGCAGGAGTTTGCCACCACTAGTCAGTTGACACAAACACTTTCCCAACTGAGAACTGACATTATTTAATATTTTCGTCAATGATCCTTCTTCTGAATTACTACAACTGAATTATGAATCTGAATATTTTCATCAACTGAATTACTACTGATCCTTCCATTATCAGTAGTAATTCAACCCTTTATGCAGATGACCTGAAGCTTCTTGTACTAGCTTTGTCCTGTGAAGATGATGCCCTGCTACAAAATAATCTTCATCTGCTGGGTCACTGGGCTGAGGCCTGGGTTCTTGAATTCAATGTTGCCAAGTGCCATATCATTCACTTTGGCAAACAGAATCCATGCTGCTATTATTTCTTCTTAGGCCACCCACTCGCCTCTGTTAATAATAAGCAAGATCTTGGTGTCACTATTGACAATGAATTAAAATTCAGCACACATACTAAGAGCTCTGCTGCTGGGGCTAGTTCAACCTTGGGTTTGATTAAGAGTACCATCTCCACTTGTTCTTCTAAAGTCATCAGTCTTCTTTTTAAGGGACTTGTGCATCCTAAGCTTGAAGTTGGAATGTCACTTGCCTCTCCATATTTTAAAAAAGATATAAAAGTTCTTGAAGATGTCTAGAGACATGCCACTAAAGTGATATCTAGCATGCAAGAGCTTTCCTATCCTGTAAGACTATCAAAGTTGAATCTCCCTACACTTGTATGCAGGAGAAATAGAGGGGATGCCATTTAAGCCTTTAAGTTAATGAGGGCTAACATTCTCCCAGCATTATTCCCTACTGTTAGCACCAATTCTAGAACTAGAGGTCATCAACTGAAACTTTTCAAGCAGTCTACAACATCTAGAGTCTGTACTCAATTCTTCTCAACATGTATTGTCAACAATTAGAACAAATTATCTAATGAAACTGTTATTGCTGAATCTGTTGATGTTTTAAACAAAGGCTAGATGCTGAGTGGTCCTCTAAAGAGTGTAAATTCAATTGGGATGCTATCAAAGATGGAGCAGCACCTATTCACCAGTGATTCTTGCATAAAATTAATCATCATTCCAGAGCTCTACAAGGAGAAATCCTTAGATTGCTCCTAGCTGCAATTTAAGGTAAATTATATTAACATAGTTTTTAAAATGTATTTCACAAAAAAAAATCAAAGGAAAAAAAGCAATAATTAAATCTAAAATTAGTAGAAATAGCCTATGTAAATCATATAAGCCACAACAGGAATAATTTGAACTTAAAACAAAAAGAAATTAACAGAATTAAAGACAGGGTAGAATTCTACTTTATCTACTTTTGGCTAACTTGGAAAGGGATTAGGTTAGGAAAATGAAACTTTCAGGGATGGGTCAACAGGCTAAAGTATGTCCTGAGAAGGTATTTTGAAGTACCTAACTCCACTCCTTCTCCCTCTTGAAGGTCCTGACATTTGCCTGCATGACAGGTCTATACCTAGGCCTATTGAAATTTTGACAAAACAACATTTTACCTTAATTTTCAGTTATCAGTTTCTTTTTCTCTGGCTTTAGTTCTGAAAATGTAATTCCTGTTATTTAAGAAGAATTTTAAGCAATATCAATATTTCTTTTTGAAATTTACAAAATGTATTTGTATATCTTTAAAACCCTAGGCCTATAAATTGGGATGTAGCAAAGTTGTGAAGCTGAAAACAACTTTCTTGTACTTCATTTAAGCAGAAGATCTATTTTGCAAGGTTTCACTTTTATAACACCCATAGTTTTAAAGGTCATCAAATGTCAGGACCCTCTAGAGAGAGCAGGAGTTGAGGCAGGTACTTCAAAATACCTTCCTGAAACATACTTTAGACTGTAGACCCATCCCTGAAAGTTTCATTTTCCTAACCTAACCACTTTCCAAGATAGCCAAAAATAGCTAAAGTAGAATTTTACCAAAGGTGGCATTACTGCCCTTTAAACTCTTTAAAGCCTAAACTTTTAATTGTGTTAGGCCTACAAAGAAAACAAATTGTATTTCAACCATGGTGAATTGTAGGAATTTTTAAAGAGCCTGAAGCCCCTAGAAAAAGGCTTCACACTAAAGCAAAAAGTACACCATTGGCATCACAATTACTGAAAACCCTATAGGCCTACAGGAAAGCTAAAGCCCCCTCCCCTAACAAACAACAAGAAAATAAAGTTTTTCACATGAGTAGTAATTTTTGGATGTTAAACATACAATTGAAAATCTAGGCTTTTTTGGCTGATTAGTAATTCGGTCTTCAGTTTATCTTTAGTTGAATTTCAAAATTCAACTGTTTTGGTTCTGGAATTTAATCAGGTTCTTTTCAAAGATTACGGCAGGCATAAACACCATTTCGGTATTTTTGGCGTTCAATAGCCGATTTCACATATGTAGATTTCGGTATTTTTTGGCGTTCAATAGCCGATTACACTTCTAAAATTGTCTTCAAAATAATTTACTGAAACATACTGCAATTAAATATATGCTTATCGTGCTTCAAGGATCAATAAGCTTCTTTTTCCTCCTCTTCTCGTTTGTATTGTCACAGGGACGCTTTCGCATTATATCATGACCGTAACCAGATTCTTGGTCCTGCAGAGGTTTGCTGGATCTGAGTTCGAACTTCAGGTAATAAATTTTATACTTTGAAAGATAAGTAACTCTTGCAGTATTCTTAATTAATATTAGGGTCCTGTAATGGTGCAGAAGGCTTGAACACAGTTTGGTAATACATGACTCAGTGTTCAAACTCAGCTACAGCAAGACACTGCAATGGTCGGAATTTGATTCCAGTGATGATATAATGTGAACAAGTCTCCATACTAATCCAAATAACAAGAATAAGATCACTATTAGCTGCCCTGCAGTGGCGTAGTAAGATTGATTTAAACTTGATAAGACGGGACCTAGAGTTCAAACTCAGCTACAGAAACGAACTGCAGGGCTTAGAACTTGACTCCGGCAATGAGATTATGCGAAAGCGTTTCTTCATCAATATATGCCCCTTGAACTCTTTAAAGCCTAAACTTTTAATTGTGTTACAAAAAAAAACGAATTGCATTTCAATCAGTGTAATTGTTTTGTGCTTTGCAACTGCATTAACAGCAAGAAAAGAAGTAAATCCCAATGCTAATCAAGGATTAAAAATAAAAGGCACAAAACACCAGAAAAAAATTACAGCCCCCTTTAATCTCTTAAAAGGCTATTTTCATTTGCACTTAACTATATATTTGTAAAAAGAAAATCAGAGAAAACGCTCTGCGTTGTCTTTAATAAAAAGCTGCTTCTTAAGAAAGGGGTGGTCAAAAGTACTTCGGATGTTGTTCATTCGAATAGAGATTGAAATCTACTGCCCTTTTGAGAAGTCAAAAGGGATCGGAAGGTAACCCACCCCCCTCCCATGCCCCATTAGTTGCTGTCTTTCCATAGACATCCGATCAGATACTTTATATAGCTATTTTGTTCTAAATAGCCGAAAGGTCAAATAACTATGCCTCCAGGGACGATAAAACCCTCCAAAGTCCTTGGGGCAAAGACCAGAGGCTTATGAAAGCTACCCATTGTTTACATATAGGGTTTGTACTCGGGAAAGGGGGACACGTTTGGACTTAAGGGGGATATTGAACTAAATCAAAGCACGCTATGTGCATGCAAGTTGCCAAAAAGGGCATAACAGTAATATCCAAGGAACGGCTGAGGGTATTTACTTGAAAGTTTCAGGGCATATTGAAGGGGATGTTGAGATATCAAAAAGACACTGTGTGGATAGTAATACAACACAGTGGTGCTACCACAATTGCTGACACTGCTACTACTACTGTTTGCGACTACTAACACTAGTTTGCAAGTTAAAATAGCTGCTATGCTTGCAGAACCTACTGCTACTACTACTTAAGACTATCACTGCTACTTGTGATTACTTACTACTCTTCAGAAAACTACTACAAATTGCGACTATTACTAGTACTTGCGACTACAGCTACTTTTGATAACTGCTACTGCGTAAGGAACTGCTACTATTGTGACTGCTACTATTACTTTCGACTACTATTACTGCTTTGGATTATCAATACTACTTGCAAATATACTACATCTTGTGACTACTACTGCTACTTGCGACTATTCTTCCTATTTCTGACTATTAAACCTATTTTAATTAAGAAGAAAAGATGATCTCTAAAACATTAGATCAAAGTAAGTAATAGAAGAAGATGAATTCAATAAAAAAAAACTGATTACATAACTTTAACGTTTGTTCCTATTTTATCCCAAAAATTAAGACAAAATTCATAAACACATAATATAAAAACTTTTAAATCCCAACTAGCTACAAGATCTTCACTAAATAAAGAAAAAGATACAACATACAAAGTGTAGTATAAAGAATAATTGTTCCTGAGGAAAAATCGTATCTCGACAGAACAAAAAAAAAATAGATTATACTCTACAACAACATTTGGAGTAGCAAAAGAAAACAGTAATGGCTGCAGACTGTTGCAATTTTGTAGGTTTAACTATTTAGTTATACGCAATACGGTGATTGGTAATAAAAGGGGCCAAAATTTAACATGGTATTCACGTGATGGTAAGACAGCAAACCTTATTGGTTATGTTAATGTAAACTGAAGACAATAAAATACAGACAGAAATTCATCTAAAAAAACCTTATTCCACAAAAGAAGCTTTTCAAAGAAAAGTAAAGAGCTCCAGTAAGCCAAAACTGGACAGAAGTGAAGTCAAGTAATCATCCAAGCGTAAAACTACCACAAGTCAATATCAATAAATAAATGAAACTTGAAATGAACAGAAATTGAATAAATAGCTGAGTCAAACTCGAAACGAGTGAAACTAAAATAGTAGGGCTGAATATATTTAAATGTTTTCAATTTTACTTAAATAAGTAAAAAACTTTTTTTACTCACTTTTTTTTTATCCATTTTTTACTTCAAGGAATAAATATCAGTATAGGTATATTAAACTGACAATCAACGGTCATTTTTTTTTTTTCAGTAAAGCCTAAGTCATGTTCTGGTCTTGAGAAGGCGTGGGGGTTGTCAGCCCTAGTAATGTTAATTTTCGCTCATTTCGTCGAGCTTTACAACAACCTTGACAAAATATACGTGTTCTTCTCTTTATTTACAAAGCATTTTGCCACCCTTAAAGGAAAACTCTTCGATTGAAAACAGCCTTAATCTCCAAAACTTATCACGGACTCGGTAAACTGCAAGGGCTGAAACCATACAAGTAGTAGTTACTTCGTTTGAAGCAATAGTTTCAGCTCTTTACGAAACAAAACAGATAAAGAACACCGATTTGAAGACGAAGGCACTATCCAGTGGCCCTCTGAAAAGGATTCTAAACTTCGAATTTATCACTTGCCTCATGTCTATGAAAAAATCTTGTAGAGGATAAGGATAGCAACAGAAAACTTGAAGAAGAGAAGATCAACATCATTGACGCAATCGAGAAACTTCAAGCTATGAAGATACCTTATGAAAGAATATCGGAGGATGAAATGAACGATTTCATTGACATTACAAAACTGTTTGCCAGAATGAGGGAAGTTGATACAGAGGTATATTTCGTCAGATGTCATCGTCGGTGTATAACTCCAATTTTATCCATGGCCTTTACTTCACACCTTCTTAGTTCATATTTGAATGCTTTCTCTATGTTCATTACATTCCTTTTGTTTTCGTATGATCTATCACTCAGATATATCTTGTAAAAATCCCTTCTCCTCTCTATTAAACATAAAGCTATTTTACTAATATTCCTAGGTGCGGTCCTAACCTTCTTCCCTAAGACGCCATCAGCAACTTCACAAATTGTTTCCCTAAAATAATTTCTTCCATCTTCCATGCTGTCAAATTTTAAATTTTGCAGTTTAGTATTCAACTGTTCCTGGAAAGTTTCTCTAAAATTCTCATCTTGGAGTCTACCAACATCATAACTTCCCGGGACGTAATACCTTTATGAAATTTCAGCTTTAAATTAATCTTAGACACTACTGGGTGGGGGTCTTTACTTTTAGAGTCAATAATAGCCCTCCTATATATCCTAGTATCTTATATTAATCTTCCCAGACTGCAGTTTCCAATAACATAATTATTAAGGCTACCATGAATACCATGTTAAATTATGGGCCATTTTATTACCAATCACCGTATTGGTTATGACTAAATTGTTATGCCTACAAAATTGCCACAGTCTTTAGCCATTACTGTTTTCTTTTCCTACACCGAATGTTGTTGTAGATTATGGTGTAAATTTTTCTTTGTTCTGTCGAGATAAAATTTTTCCCAGGAACAATTATTCTATATATTACACTTTGAATGTTGTATCTTTTTTAATATTTAGTAACGACCCTGTAGCTAGTTGGGATTTAAAAGTTTTTATATGATGTGCTTATTAATTTTTTTTTAATTTGTGGGATAAAATAGGAACAAATGATAAAGTTATGAAATCAGTTTTTTTTAATTTAATTCATCTTCTTCTATTCCTTACTTTGATCTAAAGTTTTAGAGATAATCTTTTCTTCCCAATTAAAATAGGCTTAGTAGTCGGAAATAGTGAGAATAGTCGCAAGTAGCAGTAGTAGTCACAAGATGTAGCATATTGACAAGTAGTATTGATAATCCAAAGCAGTAGTAGTAGTCAAAAGTAATAGTAGCAGTCACAAGTGGTAGTAGTCTCAAGTTGCAGTAATAGTCGCCTTGGCGGCTATTACTGCAACTTAAGACTACTACTAAAATTAAAATTATCCGACAAATTAAGAAAAAATTAATAACCACATAATATAAAAACTTTTAAATCCCAACTAGCTACAGGATCTTTACTAAATATTGAAAAAGATACAACATTCAAAGTGTAATATATAGAATAATTGTTCCTGGGAAAAATTGTATCTCGACAGAACAAAGAAAAATTTACACCATAGTCTACAACAACATTTGGTGTAGGAAAAGAAAACAGTAATGGCTAAAGACTGTGGCAATTTTGTAGGCATAACAATTTAGTCATAACCAATACAATGATTGGTAATAAAATGGCCCATAATTGAACATGGTAATCATGGTAGCCTTAATAATTATGTTATTGGAAACTGTAGACTGGCAAGATCAATATAAGATACTAGGATATATAGGAGGGCTATTATTGACTCTAAAAGTAAAGACCACCCTCCGGTAGTGTCTAAGATTAATTTAAAGCTAAAATTTCATAAGGGTATTACCTCCCGGGAAGTTATGATGTTGGTAGACTCCAGGATGAGAATTTGAGAGAAACTTTCCAGGGACAGTTGAATACTAAACTGCAGAGTCTAAAATTCGACAACGTGGAAGATGGAAGGAATAATTTTAGGGAAAAAATTTGTGAAGTTGCTGATGGTGTCTTAAGGAAGAAGGTTAGGACAGCAGCTAGGAACATTAGTTAAAAAGATCCAAGATTAGCAGAGAGGAGGAGGGATTTGCACAAGTATCATCTGAGTCACAGATCATACAAAAACAAAAGGAATGTAAAGAACAAAGAGAAAGCAATAAATTATGAACTAAGAAGGCGTGAAGTGGAGGCCTTGGATAAAATTGAAGTTATACACCGACGATGACATCTGACGAAATCTACCTCTGTATCAACTTCTCTCATTCTGGCAAACACTTTTGTAATGTCAATGAAATCGTTCATTTCATCCTCCGATATTCTTTCATAAGGTATCTTCATAGCTTGAAGTTTCTCGATTGCGTCGATGATGTTGATCTTCTCTTCTCTAAGTTTTTCTGTTGCTATCCTTATCCTCTACAAGATTTTTTCATAGACATGAGGCAAGTGATAAATTCGAAGTTTAGAATCCTTTTCAGAGGGCTGCTGGATAGTGCCTTCGTCTTCAAATCGGTGTTCTTTATCTGTTTTGTTTCGTAAAGAGCTGAAACTATTGCTTCAAACGAAGTAACTACTACTTGTATGGTTTCAGCCCTTGCAGTTCACCGAGTCTGTGATAAGTTTCGGAGATTAAAGCTGTTTTCAATCGAAGAGAGGTTTTCTTTAAGGGTGGCAAAATGCTTGTAGGTGAAGAGAAGAACACGTATATGTCGTCAAGGTTGTTGTAAAGCTCGACTATCAAAAGAGATGAATTGCAACTGTGTTCTATAACGATTTTAAGTCTGTGGGCCTCACAGGAAATATAAGGTACACGGAGATCAAGAAATCCAGATATTTCCTGCTGGGCTCTGTTAAATTGACCAGACGTCACACTTGCATAGTCATAAGCCTGGAAAGCTAATTTATCCAGAAGAATTCCTCTCCTTGACAATGTTCCTGTTACACTTTCTGCAATACCCTACCCGATTTTGTAATTAGCCTCATTAAAATCTAATAGTTTCTTTCTTGGTATCCCTTCCAAACTGTTATTGCGCATTACAACCGCAAGCTTATCAGAATTTGAAGCATCGGATATCATATCCGTAATCACAGAATATAATTCTGAATCCAAGACTTCGTCGAAGATCTTCTCGCTGACTTCTACTGAAAGAAAGTCAATGAACTCGTTCTGAGGAATTATGCGTAAATAGGTAAATTTGTATGGTCTATATCGGGTATCAAGGGCTGCCACATATCTTGCTAGAAGTTGAAAAATTTGAACACAGTTGCTGTTTTATTCTTCAGTTCTCCTAAAGCCAATACCACTCTCGGTAGGGTCCTTGCAAGGTCTAAAAAATAATGTGTTTGTCTCTTCACCTTTTGCTTGTTTCAAAACCTTAGTTCGAATCCTTTTATTAAGTAGAAAATCTACATGTTTGCTGCTATTGATGAAGTCACAAAAATAAAACAAATCTGCTTTGTGTGAGTCGGAGGGAAAATGACTTGCCACTTTTCCTTTCTTCGCCTCTTCTTTGTTCTTCATTTTGTGATATTGCTGCAGACCGCCTTCCATCAAAGCTTTTTTGTATTGGTCCCTCCTGGGATCACTAGAGAAAAGGAATTATACAAAGCAGAAGGCAGTATCTTTCTTGGTATTATATTCTGAGAACTGGTAATCCTCATACGATACCAGATGAAAACGCCACAGTTTTATTTTTTATGTTTATGGATAAACAGGGAATACACTCAGCTTGGTTTATTAGGACCACAAAGTTACTTCCTTTGGTTTTCACTAGAGATTGGCTTTTTTACTCCTTGACCCTTGTGAACTATACTTAAAAATTGTCACTGTAACTTTCGACAAGAACTCCACTAATTGCTTAAGTATTAAGAAGTTCATAAGTGAAATCTATTGTTAACTGTTTACATAGCTCAAACACAGAAGATGATTTAGATTTTATTTTCACCAAGCTCTGGCATTCGACATAAAAATAAATCCAAAACAGTTTTAACAATGACATTGGAACCAACAACTATTGATATAATGTATTCAAGCTTGGTAATACAAGTAAAAAATACCTTGTTGGGTCTTTAATCGGAAACCTCTTGGCTTATAGTTTACACTTTCTCATCATTTGTGTCAATCAATGGCATAAACATCAAAAATTACCTTAAAGAACCAGAGGCACGTATTTGGAATAATTTGTTATCTAACTTTTTTTTGTTATAAGTTTTAAATTACTCATTGCTTTGGTTTTCAGGCAAAAATTTACCTCCCAATTTGAATGAGCTATCCCGGTGTCTTCAAAAGCAATCTTGTCCTGGGGCACTCTTGATTTTCTTTATTTGTGAAACCAATGTGTTCAGTTGTTTGATGACTCTGGAGATTGCATTTTTTTCTTCCTCAATGTGTGTTCTGAGTAGAGTTCCTCAGGGAAGTGTCTTGGGTCCTTTATTATTTAATATTTTCATCAATGATCCTTCTTCTGAATTACTACAACTGAATTATGAATCTAAATATTTTCATCAACTGAATTACTACTGATCCTTCCATTATCAGTAGTAATTCAACCCTTTATGCAGATGACCTGAAGCTTCTTGCACTAGCTTTGTCCTGTGAAGATCATGCCCTGCTACAAAATAATCTTCATCTGCTGGGTCACTGGGTTGAGGCCTGGCTTCTTGAATTCAATGTTGCCAAGTGCCATATCATTCACTTTGGCAAACAGAATCCATGCTGCTATTATTTCTTCTTAGGCCACCCACTTGCCTCTGTTAATCAAACAGTTCGTGGTAACGAACTGTAAGTAAGGAGCGACCCGGCTCAATAGTAACCAAAACTCTAAAAAACGGGATTTTGATACCAATAGATACATCAAAAGAATCAGATTTTAATTCTGATTTCAAATATATAAGTTTCATTAAGTTTAATCTTACCCATCAAAAGTTACGTGCCTGAGAAAATTTGGCTGATTTTCGAAAAAATGGGGAAAGACCCCCTAAAAGCTATAGAACCTTAATGAAAATCACACCATCATATTCAGTGTATCAAAGAACACTTCTGTAGAGGTTTCAAGTTCATATCTGCAAAAATGTGGAATCTTGCAATTTTTGCCAGATGAAAGATCAGGGGTACGTGTTTATTTGTCTGTTTTTTTTTTTCCCAGGGGCAATCGTATTGATTAATCGGGCCTACAATATCGTAAAAAGGCTCATTCGAACGGAAATCAAAAGTTATATTGGTTTCTTCAATTAACCAAAAAAATGGGGAACAACTAGGCCCCCTCCCGTGTTCATTTTTTTCCCGAAGTCATCTAATCAAAGTTTTGAGATAGCCATTTTGTTCAGCATGGTCGAAAATATGATAAAAATGTCTTTTAGGATGACTTGATCCCCCAAAGTCCAAAGGGCTGAAATTTATTAACTTTACTCAATGTTAACATATAGTATTGGTTATTGGGAAGTATACAGACTTCTTCATAGGAGATTTTTTCTGGTAGGTGGGGGAAGGAGAGGGTCGGGGGCTATATGGAAGGATCTTTCCATGAAGGAAGTTTTCATGGGGGGAAGGGACATTGCTATGAAGGGGGCGCCGGATTTCCCAGCATTATTAAAGAAAAAGATCAGGAATTAAATAAAAAAAAACAAGTTTTTCAAATAATTGTGATTAAGAGGTCATTTTTAAAGAACTGGAAAAAAAAATTCGAACTATAGTTTAAAGAGCAGGGTATTGACTAGGGGGTGAACCCCCTAATATACGTGTTAAAAATTTATGAATATAGAAGTTCGTTAAGTAAGTTAATTCTAAGTTAAGTATATTTATTACTAATAAAAACTTTCTTAAATAAAATTAAACAAGTTTCGAGAAAGCAATTTAACCAAATATAATATGCAAATTTTTTTTTAATTATTCATGTACGGTGAGCCAAAATCAAAACCTGCATTAATTCAAAAACGTTCAAAAAGTTAAATAAAAAAAACAAGTTTTTTTAACTGAAAGTAAGTACCGACGTTAAAACTTAAAACGAACAGAAATTATTCCGTATATGAAGGGGGCTGTCCCCTCCTCAACGCCTCGCTCTTTACACTAAAGTTTGACTTTCTCACAACTCTATTTTTTCTTAAACAATAAAAAAACGTTAGCGTAAAGAGCGAGGCGTTGAGGAGGGGACAGCCCCCTTCATATACGGAATAATTTCTGTTCGTTTTAAGTTTTAACGTCGTTCCTTACTTTCAGTTAAAAAAACTTGTTTTTTTTATTTAATAATGAGCAAGATCTTGGTGTCAATATTGACAATGAAATAAATTCAGCACACATGCAAAGAGCTCTGCTGCTGGGGCTAGTCCAAACTTGGGTTTGATTAAGTGTACCGTTTTCACTTATTCTTCTAAAGGCATAATTGTTCTTTACAAGGGATTTGTACATCCTAATCTTGACGCTAGAGCGTTACTTGCCTCTCCATATTCTCAAATATATATAAAAGTTCCTGAAGATGTCCAGAGACGTGCCACTAAAGTGATATCTGGCATGCAAGAGCTTTCCTATCCTGTATGACTATCAAAGTTGAATCTCCCTACACTTGTATGCAGGAGAAACAGGGGTCGGTCGAAAACAGGATCAGCCGCTTTGTGGCATGTTTGAAACAGGTTTTTGTGTGGCATGGCCGCATAGAAACAAAAGTGAATTCTTGTCGAAAAGGGGCATGTTTAAGAGCTGACGTCACAAGACTTGTTTTGTTTCTTAAGCTAATACGAAGGTGATGATATGCCAATTCTAAACCAAAAATGACTCTATGGAAATGCGGCACGTTTAGGCATTACGTAAAAAACTGGTTTCTGTCACAAAATTTGAATGTCTCTTGTTTTGGCTTTTGCCAAGGATACAAAGACATATCCATCGTATATATGGGTCTGCTAATTACGAGTTATGGAGTTTGTACTTTGAATAGAAGATGGCATATGAGACGCGAATCTCTAATTTTAAGTGTTATTTTGAAGTCTAATTTTGGATGTGTCGAGCGTTCACAGGTCTAGATAAATATTTGCAGGTACTGCATATTATCCTTTATACAGGTTTTAATGTGTCCTTCACAGTGAAAATCAGTGACCGGTAGCACTAATTCATGAAAAGTTTGGCGGGGGATATTTTCCACTGTTTGTGTTGTTCCAATAAAATACCAAAACAGGTTGTTTCAATAAGAATTTTTGCAAAAGGTATTTTTATTAATCTAAAGGGTTGGTTAAAAAGTAGTTCTTAATTAAAAATTTGAATAAACTTGCCCTGAAAATCTCTAATGCTTAGCAAACTTTCACATGTCAAACACTATTAACTGGGAAATTTGATTCAGGAGGCCCTTTTTAAGACTTAGGAAAAAAGGTTTTAACTTTACCGTAAAGAGCAGGGTATTGAGGAGGAGGCACCGCACAAATATATTAATTTCTGTTTTTTTCTTAAGTTTTAGTGCTGCTCCGTGCTTTCAGTTGAAAAATAGTTTTTCTTAAAATTTAATTTCAGATCTTTTTTCGAATAATAACGGGACACACAACTCCCCATCCATGACAATTTCCCCAAGAAAAACTCCCCGAAGGAAAGTTCCCACGCGTAAGATCGTACCCCCACGAATTTTACTTCGTAAAAATTCAAGCTCACTGCAACTGCCCATCCCCCCAAAAAAAATCTTGTTCACTATTCTGGACGAACAATTCTTCTGAACATAATATAACTCGAAAAAATAGTTGTTTTTAACTTTATTTATGATCGTTTTTTTAATTCATTCCAAAAATCACCTCTATGTTGAAAATTTTTCAAAGGTCCTTCCCCTCCCACAGGAAGTTTCTTGTGTGGAAAATTTTACAGCAGGGAATTATTACTGATGATAGTTCTTCATGGATTACTTCTCATGAGGTAAATGAGTAAATTTTGCTTATGAATTCAGGCAAACTTCCCCCCGTGTAAAATTTTTGTTGAAGTCAACCATCCCCCCCCACGATTTTCTGGCGTCCTCTTTCCCTGTTTTTTTTTCACTCTTCCCTTATCATAAACTTGTATGTTTGGTCAATTATTTGCCCCTTCGTCACATTGCCCCCCCCCAAAGATTTTGCTCATTGGAGCTTTGGTCACATTGCCCCACCCCTCCCACCAATATTTTGCTATCGATCCGCCCCTGGACTAGAGCTCTCAATTGCTGATCTAATCAGCATCCTCCAGAGTATCAGTGATCACAAGGTGGAGTTGCAGATGACGAAGGGCAGTCCCCCTTCCATATGTAATAGATCCCTGCTTATTTTGGGATTTAATGATACTCTAATTTCATTTCATGATAACAGCGTAGACCAGAAATATTCCCAGAATGCAGACCAAAAAGTAATACAGATACATTTTTTAAAGTTTCTTTTGTCCCCTCCTCAAACAATACATATCCCCCAAAAAATAAAAATTCTGGTTATGGCCCTGGTGATTATACATCGTTTTTTACTCCCGCAATGCCCTTGTCTCTCACTTAAAACTAATTCTGTATTTATCTGATGGTTCCATTAGAACTGTGATGTTTTGGCATTAAAATACACCATTTGAGATATCCCCCTCCCTCCCAAACTGCAGAATACTCACAGGATTCTATTGTAGAAGTTGAAGGGCCTTTTTAAGTTTATAATTTGTCCACTGCTTACAGATAGGATTTGTTATTGGAAAACTTTGAAGATATTTTGTGCAACCTGCAAATCTCAAATTTTAACTGTCAGCTGTCAAGTTCGTGCTTTCTTTTTCATAAGAAACAACGGTACTTGTTTAGAATCTAGGTACACACGCGAGAAGTGGAGCGTCATTAATTCTAATGAAATAAAACAAAAAAATTGGAGGGCAACTTGTCCCCCTCCCACGCACATTTCTTTTACGAAGTCACCCAATTAAAATTCTGAGATTGTTCAACATAGTCGAAAATCGGGCACAGCCTCTTTCATATACGGAATAATTTCTGTTCGTTTTAAGTTTTAATGTCGCTCCTTACTTTCAGTTTAAAAAACTTGTTTTTTTTTATTTAATTTCTGATCGTTTTTTAGTTAATGCAGCTTTTATTTTGGCTCGCCGGCATTGAATAAGTAAGCAAAATTTGCATAAAAAATTTACTTTTCTTTTGCTAAATGGCTCTCTAAATTTGGTTCTGACGTAATTTACAAATTAATTTACGTAACGAACTTCTATATTCGTATATTTTTCTTCTGGCAAAAAATACACAGTTGCGGATTTCTGCAGATATGAGCTTGAAACCTATGTTATAGGTTTTTCTGATCTGATGAATCTAAGTTGTTATTTTCATTAAATTGTTTTTACTTTGAGGGGATATTTCCCCCCTCTGTAAAAAATCTGTTCAATTATCTCAGTATCGTATCCATTGATGAGTAATAATAAACTTAATAAAATTCATACATTTATAATAAGCATTATAAGCCCATTCTTTTGATACATTTATTGACATCAAAGTTCCGTTTTTAAAAGTTTCGATTACTATTGAGCCGTATCGCTTGTTTTTTTTTATTGTTTTTTTTTTTTATTACGTATATTATGGGGTTCTCCCCTTAGTCCATACCATGCTCTTTACGTTAAAATTTAAAAACTTTTTAATTAACAAACCCCTAAATCACAAAGGCCGTTTAATTATAATAGATAGCCCCTCCTCCAGCCCCCCCCCACCAGAAAAAAAATCTTACGGAAAAAGGCGGTATAATTCCCAATAAACAAAACAAAATGTAAGCAATGGGCAAATTTCATAATGTTCAGCCCTTCCCCAGGGAACTGTGGTGGATTAAGTCATCGTAAAAGAAATATTTATTAGATTTTCGACTATGCTGAACAAAATGGCTATCTCAAAATTTTAATTGGGTGACTTTGAGAAAAAAAATGAGCGTGGGAGGGGGCCTAGCTGCCCTCCCATTTTTTTTGGTCACTTAAAAAGGGCACTAGAACTTTTAATTTCCGTTCCAATGAGCCCTCTTACGATATTCTAGGACCACTGGGTCAATACGATTACCCCTGGGGAAAAAAAACAAATAAACACGCACCCGTGATCTTTCTTCTGGCAAAAAATGCAAAATTCCACATTTTTGTAGATAGGAGCTTAAAACCTCTACAGTAGGGTTCTCTGATACGCTAAATATGATGGTGTGAATTTCATTAAGGTTCAATTACTTTTAGGGGGTCTTTCCCCCTTTTTTCGAAAACCAGCCAAATTTTCTCAGGCGCGTAACTTTTGATGAGTAATATTAAACTTGATAAAATTTATATGTTTGAAATCAGAATTAAAATCTGATTCTTTTGATGTATCTATTGCTACCAAATTCCCTTTTTTAGAGTTTCGGTTACCATTGAGCCGGGTCGCTCCTTACTTACAGTTCGTTGCCACGAACTGTTTGAAAAGCAAGTTATTTAAAAATACTTCAAATTCAACAGCCCTTGTGTTCTATGACTCATTCCTAAAGGAACGAGTCATAGAACGATAACAAAAACTGACTAGCTTAAAGAGCAAGGGTTGAGAAAGGAGTCGCTCCACTCATATTTAAAATGGCTCTTGTTTCTCTTAAGCTTAAAACTTGGTTTTATAAATGGAATTTCTGATTGTTTTTCAAATTTTGACAAGAAATCCTTTCCTGCTTTCTGTGTAAAATTTGTCTCAGAAATTTCCCTGAATCTTACCATGAAAAATTATTACACCGGAAGGGCTTTATACCACTCAAGGACCCCCTTCACACCAAAAAATACCACTTCCCATTATAATTTTTTTCCTATTCTGCAATGAGAAATACTATATGTGAACGGTGGGCAAACTGCGTAACTTGTAGTTCCTTCTTCTTGGACTATAAGGGATCATTTCCTCCCCAAAGATAAATTATTGGACCTTTCTACTGTTTAAATCAAATTAATAATGCCAAATTTTGATATGTCATTATATGGGTAAAAAGAGGCGTCGAACAATTGCTAGCTACTCTCCAATCTTTGGTTATTCTCAAAGGTCAGTAATATTTGTGATTCATGATGAAATAAGCCCTCTTCTAATCTTCTAGGTTTGGTTTGCTACAATTGGGCATGGGGAACGAAACATATAAAACCGTATCTCTTCAAGGAAAAAGTACAAAATTCAAGATTTTAGATAGAAAATAGGAGTTAAAACTTCTACACTTAGGCTCTCTAATCAGAAAATAATAAAATGAAAAATAAAATCAAAACAGGTGAGAAAACAAGTATTTTGTCAGCCAGTGGCAAACCATGATGACGAAGAAACAAGCAAATATTTCTACAAGGACCTCCCTCAAGCTGTCCTCAGTGCTAAACAAAAAAGAAAGAAGAAAAAAAAACAACGAAAATTTAACCTTTCGAAGTTTACCCGACAATGACAAAACAGACACTCAAAGTGTCTATGGATTTGACAGTGGAAGAAGACACAACCATGTATTTTATAAAATAATCTCTTATTTAAAATAAAGTATTTATCGATTCAACGTTTCTTGTAATTTTTTTTCTATATGAATGAATACTAGATAGGAATGACACAAAAGGCTAAGTAGAAACAGAGTTGAAGGTATAGAGTGAAAGGATATAAGGATAAAACAATAGCTCCAGAGGGAGCTATTTAGAGGGTTAGAATCACCCTTTTCCAGTGAACATGACCATTTAAATCCGTTTTAACAAGAGTCCCACTTGATATGATACCAGTGATAAACAAAATTTCTTATTTGAACGAAAACCATCAAAAATTTTTAACTAAATGTTTTATACAATCTCCTTCCAAAAAATATAATTTATACATAGAGGAAACAAATATATTTACAAATAAAATGTCTACTTTTATTTTTGTACATTCTACACCTTAGAAGTAGGTAGTTATAAATCCTAAGTTGAAAAGACATCCATTTTTTAAAAAGGGGTTTATCTCTCACTGCCATCTTTATTTCAAAGTACTTACTCTACCACTGAATTCCAGCAAACCCTTAATTATTCAATGCAAATGAACTTTTGCCATTGGTTTCATATTAGCTTATAGAACAAAAACCAGTTTTTTGACATGATGCCTATACGTGCCACATTTCGATAGAGTCGTGGTTGGTTTAGAATTGGCATGTCATCACCTTCGTATTAGCTTAAGAAACAAAACAAGTCTTGTGACGTCAGCTCTTAAACATGCCCCTTTTCGACAAGAATTCATTTTTGTTTCTATGCGGCCATGCCACACAAAAACCTGTTTCAAACATGCCACAAAGCGGCTGATCCTGTTTTCGACCGACCCGAGAAATAGAGGGGATACCATTTTAGTCTTTAAGTAACTGAAAGCTAATATTCTGCCAGTATTATCTCCTGCTAGTAGTGCCAATTGGAGATCCAGAGGTCATTACCTGAAACTTGCGAAACAGTTAACAACATCTTATATCTGTACTTAGTTCTTTTCAACATGCATTGTCAGCAATTGGAACAAATTATCCAATATAACAGTCATTGGTGGATCCGTTGATGTTTTAAACAAGAGCTTGATGCTGAGTGGTCCTCCAAAGAGTATAAATTTAATTGGGATGCTATCAAAGATGGAGCAGCACCTATTCACCAGTGATTCTTGCATAAAATTAGTCATCATTCCAGAGCTCTACAAGGAGAAATCCTTAGATTGCTCCTAGCTGCAATTTAAGGTAAATTATATTAACATAATTTTTAAAATGTATTTCACAAAAAAAATCAAAGGAAAAAAGCAATAATTAAATCTAAAATTAGTAGAAATAGCCTATGTACATCATATAAGTCACATCAGGAATAATTTGAACTTAAAACAAAAAGAAATTAACAGAATTAAAGGCAGGGTAAAATTCTACTTTTGCTATTTTTGGCTATCTTAGAAAGGGTTTATGTAAGGAAAATGAAACTTCCAGGGATGGGTCTACTGGCTAAAGTATGTCCTGAGAAGGTATTTTGAAGTACCTAACTCCACTCTTTTTCCCTCTAGAGGGTCCTGACATTTGCCTGCATGACAGGTCTATACCTAGGCCTATTGAAATTTTGACAAAACAACATTTTACCTTAATTTTCAGTTATCAGTTTCTTTTTCTCTAGCTTTAGTTCTGAAAATGTAATTCCTGTTATTTAAGTAGAATTTTAAGCAATATCAATATTTCTTTTTGAAATTTACAAAATGTATTTGCATATCTTTAAAACCCTAGGCCTATAAATTGGGATGTAGCAAAGTTGTGAAGCTGAAAACAACTTTCTTGTACTTCATTTAAGCAGAAGATCTATTTTGCAAGGTTTCACTTTTATAACACCCATAGTTTTAAAGGTCATCAAATGTCAGGACCCTCTAGAGAGAGCAGGAGTTGAGGCAGGTACTTCAAAATACCTTCCTGGAACATACTTTAGGCTGTAGACCCATCCCTGAAAGTTTCATTTTCCTAACCTAACCACTTTCCAAGATAGCCAAAAATAGCTAAAGTAGAATTTTACCAATGGTGGCATTACTGCCCTTTAAACTCTTTAAAGCCTAAACTTTTAATTGTGTTAGGCCTACAAAGAAAACAAATTGTATTTCAACCATGGTGAATTGTAGGAATTTTTAAAGAGCCTGAAGCCCCTAGAAAAAGGCTTCACACTAAAGCAAAAAGTACACCATTGGCATCACAATTACTGAAAACCCTATAGGCCTACAGGAAAGCTAAAGCCCCCTCCCCTAACAAACAACAAGAAAATAAAGTTTTTCACATGAGTAGTAATTTTTGGATGTTAAACATACAATTGAAAATCTAGGCTTTTTTGGCTGATTAGTATCTAGGCTTTTTCGGTCTTCAGTTTATCTTTAGTTGAATTGTTGTTGTTGTTGTTTAGTTGACGTTTGAGCGAATCAACCACTCATATACGTGTGATCCTCTATTAAATCTTGGGTCCTAAATGGAGCCACGTCACATTGAATCACACAAATATATGTTTGGCACAGGCCACGTCAACACTTAACTATCATGGGGTTGTTCTAAGACGTTGTACAGTGCTCTTATTTAAAACACTGACACTTTTTTTCACATCACATTCTGCTATGGTCAAACAACATATCTAATAAAAAAAAATAAAAATAAAATACAAATATTATAGAACGTTATGTAAATTATAATTTTTTATATACTTAGTCAATAAGGATATAGCCTTTATCTGGGCCCACTTAGGGGACTTAGCATGATCAGGGATTGCTCTCATTGTAAATGCACTGAAATACTTTAAAATTAAACTTCTAAATACATTTCTTTGTACATCATATTTCCTACATTTCATTAGGATATATCTAGCATCATCATACTCATTACAGATATCAGATACCCCTCCCCTAACAAACAACAAGAAAATAAAGTTTTTCACATGAGTAGTAATTTTTGGATGTTAAACATACAATTGAAAATCTAGGCTTTTTTGGCTGATTAGTAATTCGGTCTTCAGTTTATCTTTAGTTGAATTTCAAAATTCAACTGTTTTGGTTCTGGAATTTAATCAGGTTCTTTTCAAACATTACGGCAGGCATAAACACCATTTCGGTATTTTTGGCGTTCAATAGCCGATTACACATATGTAGATTTCGGTATTTTTTGGCGTTCAATAGCCGATTACACTTCTAAAATATTGTCTTCAAAATAATTTACTGAAACATACTGCAATTAAATATATGCTTATCGTGCTTCAAGGATCAATAAGCTTCTTTTTCCTCCTCTTCTCGTTTGTATTGTCACAGGGACGCTTTCGCATTATATCATGACCGTAACCAGATTCTTGGTCCTGCAGAGGTTTGCTGGATCTGAGTTCGAACTTCAGGTAATAAATTTTATACTTTGAAAGATAAGTAACTCTTGCAGTATTCTTAATTAATATTAGGGTCCTGTAATGGTGCAGAAGGCTTGAACACAGTTTGGTAATACATGACTCAGTGTTCAAACTCAGCTACAGCAAGACACTGCAATGGTCGGAATTTGATTCCAGTGATGATATAATGTGAACAAGTCTCCATACTAATCCAAATAACAAGAATAAGATTACTATTAGCTGCCCTGCAGTGGAGTAGTAAGATTGATTTAAACTTGATAAGACGGGACCTAGAGTTCAAACTCAGCTACAGAAACGCACTGCAGGGATTAGAATTTGACTCCGGCAATGAGATTATGTGAAAGCGTTTCTTCATCAATATATGCCCCTTAAACTCTTTAAAGCCTAAACTTTTAATTGTGTTACAAAAAAAAACGAATTGCATTTCAATCAGTGTAATTGTTTTGTGCTTTGCAACTGCATTAACAGCAAGAAAAGAAGTAAATCCCAATGCTAATCAAGGATTAAAAATAAAAGGCACAAAACACCAGAAAAAAATTACAGCCCCCTTTAATCTCTTAAAAGGCTATTTTCATTTGCACTTAACTATATATTTGTAAAAAGAAAATCAGAGAAAACGCTCTGCGTTGTCTTTAATAAAAGCTGCTTCTTAAGAAAGGGGTGGTCAAAAGTACTTCGGATGTTGTTCATTCGAATAGAGATTGAAATCTAGTGCCCTTTTGAGAAGTCAAAAGGGATCGGAAGGTTACCTACCCCCCTCCCATGCCCCATTATTTGCTTTCTTTCCATAGACATCCGATCAGATACTTTATATAACTATTTTGTTCTAAATAGCCGAAAGGTCAAATAACTATGCCTCCAGGGACGATAAAACCCTCCAAAGTCCTTGGGGCAAAGACCAGAGGCTTATGCAAGCTACCCATTGTTTACATATAGGGTTTGTACTCGGGAAAGGGGGACACGTTTGGACTTAAGGGGGATATTGAACTAAATCAAAGCACGCTATGTGCATGCAAGTTGCCAAAAAGGGCATAACAGTAATATCCAAGGAACGGCTGAGGGTATTTACTTGAAAGTTTCAGGGCATATTGAAGGGGATGTTGAGATATCCAAAAGACACTGTGTGGATAGTAATACAACACAGTGGTGCTACCACAATTGCTGACACTGCTACTGCTACTGTTTGCGACTACTAACACTAGTTTGCAAGTAAAAATAGCTGCTATGCTTGCAGAACCTACTGCTACTACTACTTAAGACTATCACTGCTACTTGTGATTACTTACTACTCTTCAGAAAACTACTACAACTTGCGACTACTACTAGTACTTGCGACTACAGCTACTTTTGATAACTGCTACTGCGTAAGGAACTGCTACTATTGTGACTGCTACTATTACTTTCGACTACTACTACTGCTTTGGATTATCAATACTACTTGCAAATATACTACATCTTGTGACTACTACTGCTACTTGCGACTATTCTTCCTATTTCTGACTATTAAGCCTATTTTAATTGGGAAGAAAAGATGATCTCTAAAACATTAGATCAAAGTAAGTAATAGAAGAAGATGAATTCAATAAAAAAAAAAAATGATTACATAACTTTAACGTTTGTTCCTATTTTATCCCAAAAATTAAGACAAAATTCATAAACACATAATATAAAAACTTTTAAATCCCAACTAGCTACAAGATCTTCACTAAATAAAGAAAAAGATACAACATACAAAGTGTAGTATAAAGAATAATTGTTCCTGAGGAAAAATCATATCTCGACAGAACAAAAAAAAATAGAATATACTCTACAACAACATTTGGAGTAGCAAAAGAAAACAGTAATGGCTGCAGACTATTGCAATTTTGTAGGTTTAACTATTTAGTTATGCGCAATACGGTGATTGGTAATAAAAGGGGCCAAAATTTAACATGGTATTCACGGGATGGTAAGACAGCAAACCTTATTGGTTATGTTAATGTAAACTGAAGACAATAAAATACGGACAGAAATTCATCTAAAAAAAAACTTATTCCACAAAAGAAGCTTTTCAAAGAAAAGTAAAGAGCTCCAGTAAGCCAAAACTGGACAGAAATGAAGTCAAGTAATCATCCAAGCGTAAAACTACCACAAGTCAATATCAATAAATAAATGAAACTTGAAATGAACAGAAATTGAATAAATAGCTGAGTCAAACTCGAAACGAGTGAAACTAAAATAGTAGGGCTGATAACCCCCATGCCTTCTCAAGACCAGAACATAATTTGCACTTTACTGAAAACAAAATATTTTTAAATGTTTTCAATTTTTTACTTAAATAAGTATAAAACTTTTTTTACTCACTTTTTTTACCCTTTTTTTATTTCAAGGAATAAATATCAGTATAGGTATATTAAACTGACAATCCACGGTCATTTTTTTTTTTAAGTAAAGCCTAAGTCATGTTCTGGTCTTGAGAAGGCGTGGGGGTTGTCAGCCCAAGTAATGTTAATTTTCGCTCGTTTCGTCGAGCTTTACAACAACCTTGACGAAATATACGTGTTCTTCTCTTCATCTACAAGCATTTTGCCACCCTTAAAGAGAACCTCTCTTCGATTGAAAACAGCCTAAATCTCCGAAACTTATCACCGACTCGGTAAGCTGCAAGGGCTGAAACCATACATGTAGTACTTACTTCGTTTGAAGCAATAGTTTCAGCTCTTTACGAAACAAAACAGATAAAGAACACCGATTTGAAGACGAAGGCACTATCCAGTGGCCCTCTGAAAAGGATTCTAAACTTCGAATTTATCACTTGCCTCATGTCTATGAAAAAATCTTGTAGAGGATAAGGATAGCAACAGAAAAACTTGAAGAAGAGAAGATCAACATCATCGACGCAATCGAGAAACTTCAAGCTATGAAGATACCTTATGAAAGAATATCGGAGGATGAAATGAACGATTTCATTGACATTACAAAAGTGTTTGCCAGAATGAGAGAAGTTGATACAGAGGTAGATTTCGTCAGATGTCATCGTCGGTGTATAACTCCAATTTTATCCATGGGGTCCACTTCACACCTTCTTAGTTCATATTTGATTGCTTTCTCTACGTTCATTACATTCCTTTTGTTTTCGTATGATCTATCACTCAGATATATCTTGTAAAAATACCTTCTCCTCTATATAGGGGTGTTAGCCGTGCCCAAATTAACGGTGGCTTAGCGAACTGCACGTCCGCATCGACGTGGATAAATTATAGGTGCCAAAATAGGTAAGAGAGATTACATATTTTATTTTATTTGCACTTGCCATGGGGCGAAAAAGCAAGATTGCTAAAACTGACCAAGTAGGATCCCAGTCTGTTGAGAACAGTTTGTTGAATTCGACCGTTTCATCTGAAGGGAATAACGATGTCGCTTCACTGAAGACCCTGGCGGATGATTTTGCTAAGATGCTAACAATACTTACTGAAAATGGTAAAAAACTAGACTCTATAAACGATAGTATAAAAATGTTAGAAAATCGTATGGTATCAGTGGAAAATACACAGTCGGAGCTAAAATCAGAAGTTAATACTACGAATTCGCGTGTTACACAACTTGAATCTGATGTTCTAAGCTTAAGAAATCAAATGTCAATTATCGCTAGTGCAACGAAAAAGTATGAAACTGGGAGTGCAGATCTGTCTCGTCGGCTTATGGCATCAGAGTATCGACATACAGAGACGAATATTATTGATTGGAATGCTCCCTGCGAAAATACCACCCAAGCCGAAACGTTTTTTGACCAGGTGTGTTTGGAGGGTCTAGGACTGTCCATGGTCCCGAGGTTTCGAGTTGTTGGTAATGTCCGTAAGGAGCAACCGTATTTTAAAGTTGATGTTGGTTCTCGAGATGCGAAGGTCAGTGTGCTTAAGAACGGAAAGAAATTAAAAGGTAAAGTTATTGGAAACCATAGAAATGTATCTGTTAGCGATGATGCACCAATATCAGTTCGCGAAGCTCGAAGGAAGTTGTATGTAAAGAAATCTATATTAAATGCTATTGGAGTTTCATCATGGGCTTCTAATACAGTTCCACCATATATACAGATCGACCGTGGTGGTGTGGCAGCAAAATTTGGTTACGATGAAACTATCCCTGAGTTATGTGACTAATAGATGGTTATATCATGAATGGTGAATTAAGAGTTTGTTAAGATATTTTTATTTTTTTTGTTTTGTTTTGTATTTGTGTTTATGGAAAAAAAATGAAAAGTTGTTCTTTTTTCCTCATTTATTTAGTTTTTGTTAGAATTTAGAATGGGTAAGTGGTAGACACAGGTAGAGCATTGTGTTTTCTTCAATTATAATTTTCTGGAATTCAGTAATGGAAACAGTAAGCCTGTATTGTGACAGGCTAGTGTTAGTGTCAATTTTTTCACTTTTTTTGTATTCGTTTGTTTATTTATACTATTTTGTTAATATGTTTCTTATTATTTTTAGGTTATATTGTGTTTTTTCTGGAGCTTCGATTACGTTGGAAACGGGACCACCGACCCTCCGAGTTATAGTAAGTTATTCAGTTGGTTAGGTTTGGTTGCAACTACCCTCCTTGTCTTTTATATATATATATATATTTATAAAAAATGGTAATTTTTCGTAATGGTCGTTTGGATTGGCTTGAGAATAATCCATTGAGTGTTTCGGATTTAGGATTAGGGATACTTCACAGGGATTTTGATATGGGGGTAGATGATGTTTTTCCGAAGGTTAATTATAAGTGCCCAGTTGATTTACATACTAGACTGGCACCGGATAAACTTGGCATTTTTCATTTGAATTGTCAGGGGTTAAATAGTGCATTGGATTATTTGTCGGAGCTGTGTATGCTATCTGATTTTCATATTCTTGCACTTACTGAAACATGGTTAATGAATAATAATTCTGGACTATTGGATATTTTAAATTATAATATGTATGTTAAGAACCGTACTCACCATCAGCATGGAGGACTTGCCCTGTATATTAGAACTGATTTGAAAGTGAAGGTTAGGGATGATTTGTCTGTTAATAAAGAGATGGTTTTTGAGTGTTTTGTTACGGAGGTTGATAAGAATGGTGACCCATTTTTTATTGCTGTTTGTTACCGCCCCCCTTCAGCTAGTGTAGATTGTTTTTTAGAATTATTAACCAATGGACCTTATCCAACAAATGGACCTTCTAACTCGTAAGAACATGCCGTGTTTTGTGTGTGGGGATTTTAACATTGATTTGAAATTGTTAGCATCTAATTTTAAAAGCCCGGAATTTTTTGAATTTAATGTTAGATTATGGGATGCATCCTGCTGTAAATATTTGTACTAGAGTGGCGGATTCATCTTCATCTCTAATTGACAATGTATTTTTGAATGTTCCCCATGATCCGTTGAGTGTTGTGTTAAATGATGTTTCGGATCACTTTGGTTTGGCTATATTAGTTCCGGGTATATTTAAGAATATTAATATTAATTGTGATGCTCGCCCTAAGCCTAAGAAATTAATAGTTGATTCAAATACTATTTCAAGATTTAAGCTTAGGATAGAACAGTTAGACTTTAAATTTTTACAAGAAGACTTAGATTTAAATTTGAAGTTTGAGCTTTGGTATGGTAAGATTAAGGATACGTTTTTGGAATGTTATGAAGTGTCAGGAATACAGAAGAGAAGGGTGTCTCCGAATAAACCTTGGATTACAAAGAGTTTGTTACAGTCAGTTAATAGAAGAGGTTTTTTATATAAGTTGTCAACAAGGAGCAATGATCCTCATGATAAAGTAATATATAGAGTTTATAATAGTAGGTTAAATGCTGCACTCCGACTGGCTAAGGTAGAATATTATAAGGTTAAATTTAAAAAAGTTGAGGGTAACCCGAGTAAGACTTGGAAATTGATTAAGTCGGTGACTTGCCCTGGTAGCGTCTTGATCCGTCCAGATAATATGGGAATGAATAATAATGTTGCAGATGAGATGTGTAATCACTTCGCTACTATTGGACCGCGTGTGTCATCATCGGTGCCAGTATTTGATCAAGATGGAGATTTTTGTCAGTTCCTACCTGAAGATTGTGATGTGTCTGCGTACCTTAAATCTGTAAATATTGATGAATTATTTGATGTTAAAAATAATATGAAAAATGGTGCATCAGGAGGCGATTTTATTTCGTTGAAGGCTTTGAAGTCGATATTACCTGTTATATCTAGTCATTTTTTATGACTGATAAATAATTGTTTAAAAGCTGGAATATTTCCTGATTGTCTAAAGTGCGCGAATGTTATCCCGATATTTAAAGGAGGGGATAAGAATTGTTTTAGTGATTATAGACCGATTTCTTTACTGCCATTTATTTCTAGAGTGTTTTAAAAGTTTATTCATAGTAGGATGGTAAGTTTTTTCGAAAAAAGACAATTTTTTAGTTCTAGTCAGTTTGGGTTTAGGAGTCATCATTCTACAGAGCATGGAGTTTTGTTTTTAACAACTTTTATTAATGATGCTTTAGACAAGGGTCTGAAGATAGCTTCGATATTTTTGGATATTACTAAAGCATTTGACTCTGTTGATCATGATATACTAGTTCAAAAGCTATATAGTAGTGGTATACGTGGTGATTTTTTAAATGTGATAGTTAGTTTTCTTAGTGAAAGGACTCAGTGTGTCGTGATGGATGGAGTTACATCTAAAATTGAATATATTTCGATTGGAGTACCCCAGGGTTCCGTTTTGGGCCCTTTGTTGTTTTTGGTTTATATTAATGACCTTTGTAGAGCTTCAAGTAATGTGTCTTGTTCTTTAGACCTTGATACTTACGGTACAAAAGGAATTCTACCATGTTTTGCTGATGATGCCCATTTCACCGTAGCTGCTAGAACTGAAAATGAGTTGATGACTATATTGAAACAAGGTATTTCTTCGACTGAAAAGTGGATACGAGTAAATAAATTGAAACTGAATCATAATAAGTCGAATTTTTTATTTATGGTAGAATTACTGGACATTACCCATGGATTAATAGTATAGAAGTAGGGCACCATACTATTGTAAGATCTACTAGTACTAGATACTTTGGTGTTATAATTGATGAAAGCCTTAGTTTTAAAAACCATATTGCATCTGTTAACAGCAAATTGTCTCGTAATATTGGTATTATGCGGAAACTTAGGTATCTTTTTCCCTGTGAAATTCTGAGAATGTTGTATTTTTCTATGGTTCAACCATATCTCATTTACTGTTGTATGGTTTGGTCGAAAACATTCGTAACTCACCTTCATCCGCTCTGCGTAACACAGAATATGGCAATTAGAGTTCTTTATGGTAATCAAATTGACCTATCTGTATCGGTGAGGTATCTTTACCGCGAGTATAAAATTCTACCGTTGGCAGGAATATATGTATTCTATAATGCTCTGTTTATAATTAAATATTTAGCTTCGGAGTTACCATCATGTTTTTCAGGAATGTTTAGTCTTGCGTCTACTACTCACGATCATTTGACACGATCTTCTCAGTTGGTGCGAAGACCAGCTATGGTCACGTCTAGGTCTAGGTTTTCAATTCGCCATGTTGTTCCGTTAGTTTGGGAGAGTTTGCCTGAGGATTTGAGGAATGTTGGGGGTTTGCAGGATTTTCGTAAGTCACTAAAGAACCATTGTTTTGATGTGTATATTTTGAATGGATTATTCCACGCCACTTAAGTTTTGTTTTTGAGGAGGGTTTAGTTGCAGCTGAATATGATTATAATTATTATAATTTTGTTGGGTTTTGTTTGGAGGTTCTTTGGTTTTCGGGTCCGGTAAGTTGAGCTCTAATTATGTTTTTGTTTTTTTAAGTGGAATTGTTTGTATTTTCTTTATTTTTTTTATTTTTGTTTGTTGTTTTTTTGGTTTCTTGGTTTTTTGATTTATTAGGTGGGTTTTCTCCCGCACAAGCATTGCTTCAGGGAATCGATGATGTATATATTTTTTTTTTTAAATAAACTCATTGTTACTGTTATTAAACATAAAGCTTTTTTACTAATATTCCTAGGTGCGGTCCTAACGTTCTTCCCTAAGACGCCATCAGCAACTTCACAAATTGTTTCCCTAAAATTATTTCTTCCATCTTCCACGCTGTCAAATTTTAAATTTTGCAGTTTAGTATTCAACTGTTCCTGGAAAGTTTCTCTAAAATTCTCATCTTGGAGTCTACCAACATCATAACTTCCCGGGAGGTAATACCTTTATGAAATTTCAGCTTTAAATTAATCTTAGACACTACTGGGTGGTGGCCTTTACTTTTAGAGTCAATAATAGCCCTCCTATATATCCTAGTATCTTATATTAATCTTCCCAGTCTGCAGTTTCCAATAACATAATTATTAAGGCTACCATGAATACCATGTTAAATTATGGGCCATTTTATTACCAATCACCGTATTGGTTATGACTAAATTGTTATGCCTACAAAATTGCCACAGTCTTTAGCCATTACTGTTTTCTTTTCCTACACCGAATGTTGTTGTAGATTATGGTGTAAATTTTTCTTTGTTCTGTCGAGATACAATTTTTCCCAGGAACAATTATTCTATATATTACACTTTGAATGTTGTATCTTTTTTAATATTTAGTAACGACCCTGTAGCTAGTTGGGATTTAAAAGTTTTTATATTATGTGCTTATTAATTTTTTTTTTAATTTGTGGGATAAAATAGGAACAAATGATAAAGTTATGAAATCAGTTTTTTTTTAATTTAATTCATCTTCTTCTATTCCTTACTTTGATCTAATGCTTTAGAGATAATCTTTTCTTCCCAATTAAAATAGGCTTAGTAGTCTGAAATAGTGAGAATAGTCGCAAGTAGCAGTAGTAGTCACAAGATGTAGCATATTCACAAGTAGTATTGATAATCCAAAGCAGTAGCAGTAGTCGAAAGTAATAGTAGCAGTCACAAGTGGTAGTAGTCTCAAGTTGCAGTAATAGTCGCCTTGGCGACTATTACTGCAACTTAAGACTACTACTAAAATTAAAATTATCCGACAAATTAAGAAAAAATTAATAACCACATAATATAAAAAATTTTAAATCCCAACTAGCTACAGGATCTTTACTAAATATTGAAAAAGATACAACATTCAAAGTGTAATATATAGAATAATTGTTCCTGGGAAAAATTGTATCTCGACAGAACAAAGAAAAATTTACACCATAGTCTACAACAACATTTGCTGTAAGAAAAGAAAACAGTAATGGCTAAAGACTGTGGCAATTTTGTAGGCATAACAATTTAGTCATAACCAATACGATGATTGGTAATAAAATGACCCATAATTTAACATGGTATTCATGGCAGCCTTAATAATTATGTTATTGGAAACTGCAGACTGGCAAGATCAATATGAGATACTAGGATATATAGGAGGGCTATTATTGACTCTAAAAGTAAAGACCACCCTCCGGTAGTGTCTAAGATTAATTTAAAGCTGAAATTCCATAAGGGTATTACCTCCTGGGAAGTTATGATGTTGGTAGACTCCAGGATGAGAATTTGAGAGAAACTTTCCAGGGACAGTTGAATACTAAACTGCAAAGTTTAAAATTTGACAGCATGGAAGATGGATGGAATAATTTTAGGAAAAAAATTTGTGAAGTTGCTGATGGTGTCTTAGGGAAGAAGGTTAGGACTGCAGCTAGTAATATTAGTAAAAAAGCTTTATGTTTAATAGAGAGGAGAAGGGATTTGTACAAGATATATCTGAGTGATAGATCATACAAAAACAAAAGGAATGTAAAGAACAAAGAGAAAGCAATAAATTATGAACTAAGAAGGCGTGAAGTGGAGGCCTTGGATAAAATTGAAGTTATACACCGATGATGACATCTGACGAAATCTACCTCTGTATCAACTTCTCTCATTCTGGCAAACACTTTTGTAATGTCAATGAAATCGTTCATTTCATCCTCCGATACTTCATCCATTTCATTCTTCATAGCTTCAAGTTTCTCGATTGCGACGATGATGTTGATCTTCTCTTCTCTAAGTTTTTCTGTTGCTATCCTTATCCTCTACAAGATTTTTTCATAGACATGAGGCAAGTGATAAATTCGAAGTTTAGAATCCTTTTCAGAGGGCCACTGGATAGTGCCTTCGTCTTCAAATCGGTGTTCTTTATCTGTTTTGTTTCGTAAAGAGCTGAAACTACTGCATCAAACTAAGTAACTAATGCTTGTATGGCTTTATCCCTTGCAGCTCACCGAGTCGGTGATAAGTTTCAGAGATTAAGGCTATTTTCAATCGAAGAGAGGTTTTCTTTAAGGGTGGCAAAATGCTTGTAGATGAAGAGAAGAACACGTATATGTCGTCAAGGTTGTTGTAAAGCTTGACTATCAAAAGAGATGAATTGCAACTGTGTTCTATAACGATTTGAAGTCTGTGGGCCTCACAGGAAATATAAGGTACACGGAGATCAAGAAATCCAGATATTTCCTGCTGGGCTCCGTTAAATTGACCAGACGTCACACTTGCATAGTCATAAGCCTGGAAAGCTAATTTATCCAGAAGAATTCCTCTCCTTGACAATGTTCCTGTTACACTTTCTGCAATACCCTACCCGATTTTGTAATTAGCCTCACTAAAATCTAATAGTTTCTTTCTTGGTATCCCTTCCGAACTGTTATTGCGCATTACGACCGCAAGCTTATCAGAATTTGAAGCATCGGATATCATATCCGTAATCACAGAATAAAATTCTGAATCCTAGCCTACGTCGAGGATCTTCTCCCTAACTTCTGCTGAAAGAAAGTCAATGAACTCGTCCTGAGGAATTGTGCGTAATTAAGTAAATTTGTATGGTCTATATCGGGTATCAAGAGCTGCCACATATCTTACTAGAAGTTGAACAATTTGAACAAAGTTGTCGTTTTGTTCTCCAGTTCTCCTAAAGCCAATACCACTCTCGGTAGGGTCCTTGCAAGGTCTAAAAAATAATGTGTTTGTCTCTTCCCCTTTCGCTTGTTTAATAACCTTAGTTCGAATCCTTTTATTAAGTAGAAAATCTACATGTTTGCTGCTATTGATGAAGTCACAAAAATAAAACAAATCTTCTTTGTGTGACTCGAAGGGAAAATGACTTGCCACTTTTCCTTTCTTCGCCTTTTCTTTGTTCTTCATTTTGTGATATTGCTGCAGACCGCCTTCCATCGAAGCTTTTTTGTATTGGTCCCTCCTGGGACCACTAGAGAAAAGGAATTATACAAAGCAGAAGGCAGTATCTTTCTTGGTATTATATTCTAAGAACTGGTAATCCTCATACGATCCCAGATGAAAACGCCACAGTTTTATTTTTTATGTTTAAGGATAAACAGGGAATACACTCAGCTTGGTTTATTAGGACCACAAAGTTACTTCCTTTGGTTTTCGCTAGAGATTGGCTTTTTTACTCCTGGACCCTTGTGAACTATACTTAAAAATTGTCACTGTAACTTTCGACAAGAACTCCACTAATTGCTTAAGTATTAAGAAGTTCATAAGTGAAATCTATTGTTAACTGTTTACATAGCTCAAACACAGAAGATGATGTAGATTTTATTTTCACCAAGCTCTGGCATTCGACATAAAAATAAATCTAAAACAGTTTTAACAATGACTATGGAACCAACAATTATTGATATAATGTATTCAAGCTTGGTAATACAAGTAAAAAATACCTTGTTGGGTCTTTAATCGGAAACCTCTTGGCCTATAGTTTACACTTTCTCATCATTTGTGTCGATCAATGGCATAAACATCAAAAATTACCTTAAAGAACCAGAGGCACGTATTTGGAATAATTTGTTATCTAACTTTTTTTCGTTATAAGTTTTAAATTACTCATTGCTTTGGTTTTCAGGCAAAAACTTACCTCCCAATTTGAATGAGCTATCCCGGCGTCTTCAAAAGCACTCTTGTCTTGGGGGAAAAATTCTGGGTACACAGCCAGATATTGCTTGTCCTTCTCAAACGTTGTATCTGCCTCAACCTCGTACTGTATTCGACTTTTTTTTCACTGTCCTGAGTACACTTGATTTTGAAGGGTCTCGTGGGGCTCCTTTTTCTTTGAGTTCTTATTGCTTTTTCATTACGTTTAGAAAATTATTGCCTTCTTTTCCCCTCGTAGTCAAAGTTTGACCGACACTCCATGCACATAACCCTGTCTCTTGCTTTTGGTTTGTTCATATAATCTCGTCAGGCTTCAATTGAATTTTCCCAAACTACCGAACCATCAGACAGAAATAAATTATATATGGGCTTGACAGGCTTTTAAAGCGAGCTGCTAGTCTATCAGTCCAGTCCCTTTAAACCCGGTTTAATTAAACGAAACTAAAAATTAAAATTAAACGATAGAAAAAAACGACTTTATTCTATTTACATGCGAATTCGGTTTTTGGTATCTACGACTGAAGCTGAGTTTTGTAAAAATCAGCCATTTCTTTACCGAAAAGTTTGAAAATGCAAAAGTCTTTCCAGGAGAAGGAAATTTGACATAAACTTTCTCAGAATTAAGCGCCTGCAACCTCAATGAGGTCAAAATAAAAGACTTATACGACTTCACAAAAACCAGGGGGTGAATCGCCCCCTCATTCCCTCCCCCCTTCGAGCCACCCCTGTGCCTATGCAAACAACAAGGACGATCCATGTAACACTTTACCAAAATGTAAAAACTGTGGTGAAGGCCATGGGTCTAACAGCCTTAGATGTGAAGTGCTAAAAAAAGCTTTGTCTAGTGCCTGAAAATGATTGATACAACGCAAGCAAGCTTTTGGTGATTAAACATTAAAGGCATGAACAACAAAGACCTCCTGCTTGACGACCTGTTATCTCATGACATTATTTTTCTGTAAGAGCACCTTTTAACGAAGGTTAATATTTCTAGTGTAAAGCGATCTCCTCCGCATAACTTATTTGCTTGCAAGGCACACCAAATGTGGCTCTAGGCTCGTGATTCCCGACATGGGTTTCAGGCCTCACCGATGTGGCATGTCAACATTTTAGTGGGTAATGGGCAGGATGCGCATCCTTGGGCTGACTACTTTAGAGTATTAATTGTGAAAAAAGGTTTTTCATATGACTGATGTCACATTCAAATGCATTTAAAGAGCAGAAAAGATACATGATAGTAAGCCTGTTGCAATGACGTCATACAGCGTACAAAACGTGTTGTAAGGAGACAATATTTCATTGACATAAAATGTGCCTAGAGGACGACCAGAGAACACTTCCTTCAGGTGAATACACATACCATTTTGAATAACAAAATTTAAATATTATGAGGGAACATCGGGATTTTAGAAATGCCGAGGTGGAACACGGCCTAAAATTGGTTGGGAACCACTGCTGTGGACTAAAATCGTTCTTGGAAAACGTCCATTCTAAGAATCTCAAGTGGATCTTAGCTGGTGATATGAACTGTGATATACTTCATGATTTTGGTAGATCGACTCTTCTTATACAATAGCAACCCAGTGGATCTCAAATCACAGTGTAAAACTAGTCATTCACATATGTTCATAATAGAGGTGGATACAAGTCTAACCTCGATCACGTAACTGCATTAAGTGTGTCATTGATCGGCTCCGTCTTCAATGTCGATGAACAAAAAATTGATAATGAATATCTGATCCTAAAGTGTTACCTCCTCTGCCCATTGTCAGTTGAGCCTCCTCAATCTAATTCTAAGTGGCTTAACAAATATAACAGGAAACGCTTTGATATCCCTTTATATATTACCACTCTGAATACATTGTTACCTTCAATTAGAGTACCTTGCCATTATATGCCATTTTTATATATGGCACTTATTATATATTTTTCGTCCGCGGCGGGAACTAAGGGTAAAAAATGAGGTCCTGTTTTGACGGCTTCTCACTGTCGTTTTGTCTAATGAGCACTAAACAGAAACCTGACTAAAATGAGAAATGACAGACTTTTAGGCCTACACCAAAGACATGGGTAAGTTAAAATAGTGGACACTGGTGCCCTCGGCTAAAGAAAATGGGTCTTCTCCATAAAAACCTCACAAAAGGCTATTTTTTGCTATTTTTCTGAGCTTTATATGGAGAAAGCACAATTTTTGAGCCAAGACTAAGCCTCACTGATTGAAAGGTAAAAAAAAACATTTGAACGACACATTTGAATAGGAAAACGTATTTGCTTCGTAATTCTGTTGATAAAAATTATCAACGCTGTCTAGGATCTAACAACACTTGGCATATTTTCAGCTTTGACACCGTTTTCTTTTTGTCAGAAACTATCAGACACTTATTACTCCCCACATCTTACAAATTAAACTGATCAGATTAACTATTCTTTTTATTACACTGAAAAAGTTCCAAATATCGCATAATTCAAAATAGTTATGATTTATTTTTTGGTTTAACACTAGCGTCAGCTTTAAGTCACCACACCTTTTCGTGTTAATTTTCAAATTTTTATAACATGGGAAATTGAATAGAATATTTACTAAATTTCGTGGTATGTGAGTCATTTTTTGAAAATCTGATAGTAATATAAAATGCATATAGTTTTTTCATTGCTGAAAACATAATTTAGGTAGGATGAAACTGAATACGTCAGTTTTTGCCTTTTTATGCTATTTCCTAATTCAATAATTGCTTCTGTAGATTATTACATTGTGAGCACTTAAAGGGCTCAAAACAACACTTTGTAACGACAAGTTATAAAACTTCATAATATGCAGAATAATCCTAGTTAACATATTTTGCAGGGGGAGAACCTTTATCTTCACTTCTTTCCTTGTTTGGTAAATTTTCAGCAGTTCAAATTATTGACTTACAAATAAAGTAAACATACTACTCAATGCCTTTTTTATGCTCTTTCCAAATATAACAATCATTTTTTTAGAAATGAATTTTACCCCCACCCCTAGCCTATATATACCAATTCAGGGTATATATTTGCACATTAGGGGGATGGGGGTAAAGCTTATTTTGTATGCAAATGAGAGTTAAGTTTATTACCCCCCCCCCCTAATGTGCAAATATATACCCTGAATTGGTATAGGCCTAAATAGAGGTGAGGGTAAAATTCATTTCCAACAAAAATGATTATTATATTTGTAAGAGCATAAAAAAAGGCATCAAGTAGTATGTTCACTTTATTTTTAAGTCAATAGTATGAACAATTTACCCCTTGTTTTTCTAGTTCAATCAACTGTAGTGAATCAAGGTGTGCATCCTGAACATCAGATCATTTGCCCCTCTTCTTTCTGGGTTGGGTTGACAATGTATCCCAATCTTTGAATATTTCTTCTTTTCTCAGGATAAATTCATATCCTTCTTCTTGGGATAATTTGCTTGCGGCTGAACAGGATATTGTCTTTTTATGTAAATTCACTAGTTGCAAAAATTACATTACTATTAAAATAAACAGCATAATTGTAAACACTGCTTATAAATATTTGAAATATGGATGAATATGTAAACATGTAGATTAGCTAATTAGGTAAAAAATGTGGTATAATTGTAGTAGGGTTTACCCAATTCAATAAGTCAGCATAAATTGATTACTATACATAATGTTTTAGGCTTAGATCCATTAACAGTTTGAAAGCATCAATGGACAAATCTCTTTTTTAAGATTCTATTAAGAGTTTTTATATTTGTCGGAGGGTTTGAATTCAGTCCTAGTTGAACTTTCAAATTTAAGAGATTCACTTGTTTTCTTTCAAGCATTATATATTTCAGTAACATGTGCTCAGGGGGTTCTTCTTTGGTATTACAGTACCTGCAAAATGGGCTACTGGCAACTTCTCCATTTGGCTGCTTAATTTTATATGAGAAAGAATGGTGGTTGAAGTTAGCTGTATTTGTACTCAGGCAATGAAACCGATTGCATCCTGGTTGGAAAGGGGGATAGATTTGATTGTTTTAATTTGGGTAGTGTTTTCAGTCGCAATCTAGTTATTATAGTTAGAGGTTTCACTGGTTCCATTTGGTTTTTTGCTCCTTGCTTTGCTATATTGTCTGCTTTTTCATTTCCTTCTATACCCAGGTGACTAGGTATATATTGAAATTTAATAACACAGCCTAATCTTCCAAGGCTGCTAATGTTTTTTTTTTAGTTTGATGTAAGTCTATGTCCAGTGTATCAAAGTTAGGGTTTGTTAGGATATTGAGAGCAGATTTGGAGTCAGAGAATACTACTATGTGTTTATTGCTCTGTTTCAGTTTAATTAGCGTCTCTGAGCCCAAATTGATTGCAGCTATTTCGGCTGTTAGTATGCTGGTCCCTGCCTGATGTTTTTCCATAATGCATAGGCTGTGCTCTCTTAGAAAGCACCCACTTCCACATCCATCTTCACTTAATGATCTATCAACATATAGTTGGTTATATCCATCATATTCCTTTTTTAGGAGCTGTCCAAAATGTTGGATTGCAGTTTGGGATTCAATTTGTTCCTTTTTTGGGGTAAGAATTCTAGTTTAACCACTGGTGTGATTGATATCCATGGTGGATTTTTTGCTATTTTAGTTTTAACATGCTCTTGTTTAATGGGGTATTGTGCCCTGGCCATAATTGCTGACATCAGTGGGTGATTTTTTGGCTCTAGTCGGCTAGCTCTGGCTTCTGGAAATAAGAAATGGTGAGGGGTTGTTTCCAATTTTGTCAGGTATCTTATGGTGAAAAGTTCTTTTAACCATACCTCTTTTTCTTTAGATGTTCTTTTAACATCTTTTTTCAATAGGTGGAAGTCGTCCTTCTTGTAGAAGTTTTTGAATCTTTGTTGTTTTCCTACATCCTGTGGCAAGGCAGATTGCTGTATTTTGCACACATTCTAATTTGTTGAAGAGCTGTTTTGAGCAAGTTCCATAGATAATCAGGCAATACTCAATTATTGGTTTAAGGTACTGTGTGTATAGTTTAAGGAGGGATATATCCATACTACCCCAGGTTGTACCCCAGAGTCTTTGAATAATTCTCATCTTTTTCATGCATGATTGTATGATATGGTCAATGTGAGGTTTGAAGGTAAGCCAGTTGTCCATAATTATTCCAAGGTATTTAGTTGCACTGGTAGTTAGGATTGTAGAATTTCCTAGGGTAACTGGTTGTAATTCTACTTTTTGTCTATTATGGAAATATATGATCACTGATTTGGGGACTAATATGGGTAGTTTCATGCTGGTAGAAAAGTCCTGAAGGTTATTAGAAATAATTTGGAGTTTATTTGCAACTTCAGCAAATGTTTTCCCTTTTGCCCATGCTCTAATGTCATCTGCAAAAATTCCATGTGGTGAGTCAATTTTTAATGCTGTCATATACAATATGAATAATAAGCAGCTGAGTACAGCTCCCTGTGGGAGTCCCTTTTCAATAGGTCTTGAGCATAATAGTTTCCTATTTGCTTTAACTTTAAAATTTCTATTATCTGGAAAGCTACCAATCAGTTTTCTGATTGGTTAGGGGAAGCCTAATGCATGGAGTCTTTCCCCTAGTATGTCTTTTTGTGTGTTATCATATGCTCCTTCTAAATCAATCTGTACAGAACCCAGTATTAATCCCTCATTCATAGTTTTCTGTGCATCTGTCACAAGTTTCAAAATGATGTCTATAGTTGAATGGTAAGCTCTGAATCCAGCTTTATATTTTGGGAGGATGTTATTTGTCTCTGTATACCACTGGACATGGTTGTACAGCATTGTCTCAAACAACTTACCAAGGGTTGGTAAACATACAATTGGTCTGTATGAATGTGGGTCATCTTTGGGTTTCCTTTGTTTGGCCACTGGTGTTATAATTGCTTGTTTCCATTGCTGGGGGAATACTCCTTGTGTGTAGCAGAGGTTAAACATATGTATAAGAGCTTCTTGGAAATTTCTTGGGGCATTTGATATCCAAGAGATATGGATTTCATCTTCACCTGGGCTTGCTTTTTGATTCATTTTATTAACTGCTTGCAGGAATTCATTTGTTTTAAAGGGCTGTGTTAGCTCATAAGCTGTATTTAATCTTTCACTGTACATTTGCTTATTTAACTCTTCTTTGTGGGAAAACTTCTGTTGGTAGATGCCAGCAAGTGCTTCAGCTTTTTTGCTATCATCTTCAAGTTTGATACCAGATACAAGTAGGGGATGCTTAATGTTATTCTTCTATTTTCCTGCTCCCATGATTCTGTCTAAAAATTGGTGTATTTTTTATTCAGGTGTGTATCTGTCAATTTTTTCCAAGTAGGAAGCCCATGTCAGGGCTTTGGCCTTTCTTGTGTCTCTTCTGAGTCCAGCGCAGACTTGTTTAAATTGGGTGTATGTTTTGGTGTTTGGAGTTTTTCTAAAATTCTTTTCTGCATCTCTTTTTGCAGTAAATGAGACTTGACACTGGTCATTCCACCATGGTTTTGATGTCTTCCTTGATGATTTGTTTATGTATTGTTTGTTGGTAATTCTAGGTATTGATGATATTGCAGCTTCTTTAAGATGAGTAGTTAGTCTTTTGGTATAGAATTCTGTGTCTTGGCATTCTTGAATTGGCATGTAATCAATATTTTGAGAATTTCTTTAAATTTAGTCCAGTTTGCCCTGTTATTGTTAAATTTTGGTGTGTGCTCTTCTTCTTCATAAACAGTTCTACCAATTTATACCAGTATGGCCTAATGGTCTGTTAGTAGGTGAGGGACTGAACTTATTTTTGAGTATTTAGATAGTTTATTTGGCATTAGTTGTAGGTCAATGGTAGAGAAAAGGTTAGTCTTGCAGTCATAATAGGTATTCATACCATGTGGTGTAACTATTGACATTTCTTGAAATTCATTTAATAGGTTTTCTAAAAATTGGCCTGCCTTGTTGGTTTTCTTTCCTCCCCAAGTAGGGCTATGAGCATTTCTGTAAGGTGCAATTTCTGTAAGGAATTCCTTAGCTTCTTGGTTACCATTGGGATTGTAAAAGGAGTATATTGTTAGTGTTTCTCTATCTTTAAGACTTATTTTTACTCCAACTACATCAACCTCATTAGGGTATTCCTTTGGTATTATGAAGTTGTGCTTAACATATTTCCTTGCAAGGATAGCCGCACCCTCCTTTGCTGCCTGAGGATCTTTCTTTCCTGTAGAGCTCATATCCTTCTACCCATAGTGTACTTTCTTGGTCAAGGTGGGTTTCCTGGAGACATATAACATGTGTATCTTTTACTTTAATATACATGAGCAGCTGGTCTAGCTTTTCTTTTGATAGTGAGCATGTGTTCCATTGGAGGATCTTTAGTTTTGTTTTGCTCTGGTTTTGTAATGGATGGTTGTGGATTTGGTCTTTATGCATTGGCCATATAGTGGTAAACTTGATGGTTATTTAGGATGGTGATTAGATCTAGCTCTGCAGTTTCTACTAAGCTTTTAGAGAAGTATTTTGTGGCTAGTTCTCTCATGATGACTGCCTTAAGTCCTTGGGGCATTTTAGCTTGGGAGAGGAAAGTACTTGCCATGGTGTAGGCTGTGAGGTTGGGGATTGCCTTGGCTGTGTTGATGGGCATTGATTCTGTGGCCTGGTTTGTGGCTGATGCTACTGGAGCTAATGGCTTGGGGTTTTGCTTGATACCTGGTAGGCTTGTGGGTCTTACTTGCCTATTGCTGTTGCTGGTGCTTGCTGGGGCTGGGAACAGGGAAGAGAATCTGGCAGGCATTGGAGATTTTTGTGGTGTGCTAGATGTTCTTGGTGTCCATGGGGTCTCAAGCATGCTGTATGTTGGGGAGAGGGTTGGGTTTGGAACTGTTTCTGAGGGGATAGCTGGCTTGTTGTATTTACTTACTTGTTGGGCAGCAAATGGGATTGGTATATTTTTTATTTCTGCCATTCTAATTATATTAAGATTCTCTCTGTACTTAGGACATAGTCTTCTATTATCAGAATGATGGGGGCTATTGCAATTTATGCATTTAGGTTGGGCTTTACAGTCATTGTTTTCATGTTCTTCTTGGCACACTATGCATTTGTTTATTGTGGTTTTGCAATGCTTGTAGGTATGGCCTAGTCTATGGCACTTTTTACACTGGATTGGTTTGTCCTTGTATGCTTTATGTGACTTTGGCTACCCAAATAGAAATATTTGTTGGGTGATCTGGGGTTGTCCATCCAATATGAAAAGTACAGTCCTACTTGTTTATTCTTGGTTTACCTAGGCGGTAGATAGCCTTAACTGGAATGTCTTCCCCATTGGCAGTCATTAAACCCTCTTTTAGTTCAGCTTCAGGGATTTCAGGTGGTATATTGTATACTACAATTTTTTCTTCTTTTTGTTGAGGTTTCCACTTTTCAGTTGTCACCTGGATGCTTCCAACAGTTGTTAGCTGCAGAGCTGTGTTGGCATGGTTAGCTTCTGGGAACAGGACTTCTAATGAGCCATCTCTAGCTATATTGATGCTGAAAGCTAAAATCCAATCTCAATCCAAAAATCCAAGATCAATTTTTAATTGATCCAATCAATTTAAAAGTCGCCGACAAGCGAGGGAAAAGCACTACAGCATAATTTATAAATCTGTTATTGTTTATCTGTATAGAGAGTTTGCTCTGGTCATCAAAGGTCAGGACCCTCTAGAGGGAGAAGGAGTGGAGGTGGATACTTCAAAATATCTTCCCAGGACATACTTTAGCCTGTAGTCAAGAGCTGATTTAATCGTGCTATATTTGGTTAGCGGGGGGTATTCACACACCCCCCTTGCCAGTAAGTCCCTTTTGATGCTATTTCGAATGAACTGCTAATCCCCAATCCTCCCAAAGCGGATTTATAATCGAGATTTATCATGGCTAATGTTACGCAAAAATCGTTCGACGAGTTCAGAAAAGTTTTGAGCGGAAAACTAGATTCTATTATTGGTACCCAGACAGAATTAAATAATAAGCTTGACGGAATTACTTCTGAGATCGCGTCGCTGAGAACGGAGGCTGCTGACCGAGATGTGAGGCTTAATAACTTTGAGAAAACTATCGACGAGTATGTCGACAAGTACCAGGCCCTGGAAAAACAGCTACTACTTATCGACGTGAAAGATCGCCGTCTGAACCTTATTGTGCATGGTTTACCGGCAGAAGAGCCTAACAAGAAAGTTCAAGATAGCGTCATTAAATTAGTTAGCGAAAAGCTGGGTGTAACTAGTGACATATCTATGACTAAGTGCTATCGGATTTCTTCACGGGCTGCAAACATCACAAATAGGCGCAGCAAGCAAAATAGCCGACGCAAGGAGTCCCCCGTATTTATTTCACTAAGCTCGGAGAGTGATGTCCTGTCGATCATGAACAATGTTAAAAAGCTAAAAGGTAGTGGGATTATAATCTCTACAGACCTGCCCCCTGCTCTCAACATGATTCGAAACTCCCTACTCTCGAAAGCACAAGAAATGAAAGAGTCGAAACTTATCGTTTCATCCAGAGTGCGTCATAAGGGTATTAACTTATGGCTAGAAGTGAAAAAAAGTGAGTCCTCTGACTGGGAAAAGATTAATGAGTTTGTTTGTAGTGTATACGCGGACCATTATTTGTTTTATTTGGTTAATGAAATACGTCCGCGATCGAGAGATAAAACAAGTTCATTTTGTTTGTGTGTGTCATGATTGGGAAAATGACCACTAGTCAGTGTTGGTTTTTTTCTTTTCGTTGTTTTTTTCTTTCTTATTGTGTTCAGTGCTCAATGCGACTTCGACTTGTTAAGTCTGCCATGCCAGATTATGCTTCATCGTCGCTATTCTTTTTTTATATTTTACATAGGCCTAGAAATCAGGTTCTGTTTTTTCTTAGTGTGTTTTTTTAAGTTGAAGATAACATATTTCACAAGACGTACCGTACTCTTCCACATCAAGGTTTGGTTGATGATTTATTGCCGCATCGCTACAGACTCCCACCAGACGGTTTGGTAAGTCAAAATGATTATGATTAATTCTACTGGTGATGGGGTATCGAGTGGGTTGAGAGATTTTGAGAGAGACCCATTAGATTTAATAAAAATTTCTGCTGATTGTGGTTTTTCGGATGATGATTATGATATTTCTATTAGTTCCCTCCCTATTAACAAATATTTACTCCCTAATGAGATTAACGGACATGTTTCTCCTGGTAGTGTGAGGGTGGCGAGTTTAAACTGTTGCGGGTTGATGAGTAGTTTGGACCATTTATCTTCGTTCCTTCCATGCTGCCGAGTTGATGTATTAGCTGTATGTGAGACTTTCTTAAATGAGTCAACTAGTCACCTAGCGAATATTAAAGGTTACAATTTTATTTCTAAGACTAGGAATGACAGATCGAGAGGAGGCCTTGGTTTTTTTATTCATAATGATATTACTTACAGGATTGTTTCGGATTTTGATTCTATGTATGAAGAAATGTTGTTTGAATTTTTGGTTGTTGAGCTTGATTTTGGTAATGAAAAAGTGTTGTGTTGTTTGTTTTACAGACCTCCTAGCTCTTCGGTGCAATTTCATAAGTAAGCTGGAAGCGTTTTCTTCGATCGCAATCGAGCGAGGTCGGAAGATTATGTACATTGGGGATTTTAATATTGATATAAGTAATGCTGGTCATGATCTATCATCTACACAATATTCGCCTTCGGCTGTTGATTTTCTGACACTTTGTCTTTCGCTGGGGCTTCTCCCAGCTTGTCGTATTCCAACTCGAGTTGTAAGCTCGACAGCAACGGTAATCGACAATATTTTTCTGAATATGGAATTTGATTCGTGTCATGCTATTATCGATGACACGTCAGACCACTTTATGCTTTTGATGGAGATAAAAACTGGGCGACAAACGGCGACTCCGATCAAAACAACTAGAAGGCTTGACGCTACATCTGTTCAGCGGTTGAATGAACTGCTGCTTAAAATTGACCCCTCTCCGTGCTTAGACTGCGAGGATGTAAATCAAGCTTCACAGTATTTTGTCAACGAATTTACCACAGCACTTAATGTGGCTTGTCCGATGTCTCCGACCCGTCTAAGACGTTACAACAGATCTAAAAAGCCTTGGGTTACACGAGGACTACTAAGGTCGATCCAATCAAAGAACAGGCTGTATAAAATATATCTATCGAATCCCGATGAAACAAATCAAGCCTTTTTTAAAGCTTACAGAAATTGCTTAACCAAGGCTCTCAGGTCTGCTAAACAGCTCTACTATTTGAAGGCATGCAATCGCGCGCATGGATCTCCTAAGAAGGTATGGACATTAATAAACGATTGTATCGGTAAAAAAAAGTTAAATTCTTTTCTGGACGAAATGATGCCCCCAGGTGGTGATACAGCTGTTAAAGGAAAACTTAACGTCGCCAACATGCTCAACACGCACTTCGCTAAAATAGGTGAAAAGACGTCGGAAGAGGCATCCCAAAAATCAACGCCAAATTCTGCTGATCTCAAAAGTTTTCTACCCTCTTCTACTGACCGATCCATATTCCTCACTCCAGTCTCGTCTGCTGAATTGATGCTTATACTTCATCAACTCAAAAATGGACACTCAGAAGGAATCGACGGATCTTCTACGAACTTGCTTAAATCGATTATGCCTAGTATAGTAAATTTTCTTGTGCACATAATTAATCTTTGTTTCAAGAATGGTATCTTCCCTTCATGTATGAAGTCCGCCCGTGTCATTGCACTACACAAAGGGGGAGATATAAATGATCCGTCCAACTATAGGCCCATATCTATTCTATCTGCTTTCGGAAAAATTATTGAACGTTGTTTGTACATGAGGATTGTAAATTTTCTTGACAAGAATAGTTTTTTCAGTAAGTCACAATTCGGGTTTCGAAAAGGACATTCTACTGAGCATGCTATTTTGGCAGTAACCCAGTTTATTCATGATGCCTTGGATAAGGGTGAAATTCCAGCTTCTATATTCGTGGATATACGGAAAGCGTTTGACACTATTTGTCACATGATTTTAAATGAAAAATTGTCTAATTGTGGTATACGTGGTCCGGCTAAATCGATAATATTGTCATATTTAAGCGATAGAGTCCAGTGTATTGATGGGGGCGATGTTATATCAACGTCTTCGAACCAGTCAAATAAAGTTGGAGTGCCCCAAGGTTCAATTCTCGGCCCTCTGTTGTTTCTAATTTATGTTAATGATATTAGTAATTCAGTTGAGGACCTAGGGCTGACCGTTCTCTTCGCAGATGACACAGCTTGTAGTGTCTCTGGAATCGATGAAGATTGTGTCAAACATAATTTAAGTCTAGTATTCGATAGACTAGTAGCAGGGTTTATGGCAAATAGGCTAGCTCTGAACACTTCAAAAACAAAGTTTATGGTATTTTCGCGTACGTCACGGGCACTTCCATGTCTGAAGTTGATTAAGTCATCTGTTTCAGGTATGGATATATCATTTGTTGAAATTATTCGTTACCTTGGTGTGCTGGTTTACTCAAATTTGAGTTGGAAGCCGCATATAAATGGTATAAGATTGAAGCTTGGAAGGAACGTGGGTATTATGCAACGTATGAAATTCATTTTGCCGCTCGAAGCTATGCGTTCTATTTATTTCGCTCTTGTTCATTCTTATCTAAATTACTGCCCACTTATTTACTTGAATACTTTCTGATCCCATTTAATTCCGCTTCAGAGGCAACAAAATAAGGCGCTTCGTATTTTAAAAAGTTATCTTCCTTCCCCAGCGTCTTTCCCCAGTAAGTCTTCTACAAAAAGTTTATATTGTTTATTGAATATTCTTCCTGTTGAACTTGCAGTTACTTTTAACTCGATTTTATTCAAGGTTAATCATAATCTCCTGTCACTGCCCAGTTATTTCTTTTCTTTTGATTTGTTCCCAGTTGCTCCGCCATCTTCTCATCTAGCTCGCAGCATATGCAAACTATGCCAGCCGTTGATAATTTCAGAGAGGTCCCGGTTTTCTCTACGAAATAGTGTGGTCGGCGCGTGGAACCAATATGAATCTATTTTTGATTTTGATGTGTCGATTGGAATTTTAAAAAATAAAATAAAATCATTCCTTTTGGACATTTATTAGTCAAATATTATTTTATTATTAATATATTCTCCTTATAATAATATTCTCTTCTTATTTTTTGATCTCTCTCGGATCTTGATATCCTTCTTCTTGTCCCATTGCTGGTTGAGAGTTGTTTATGTATAGTCGGGTGGGTGTCTGCCGTGATGTGGTGAGTAATTAACCTTACATTTATTGATTTATTTATATTTGTTTGTGAAGTCTACTATTTTGAATTAAAATCCGTATATTTCTTTATTGTTTTTCTTTTTTTATCAGTGCAAAACGAGCTTGTCTCACTGCCAGATATCTGTATATATTTAATGTCATTATGTAAGATTGAATAATAAATGAACCTGAACCTGAACCTGAACCTGAAATTGCATCTTAGGGCCTTGAAGAGCATTAATCTTATCTGCTGTATGTTCTTAGGTAAGAATAGTGTCTCCTGAGATTTTGGAATCAGTCTTATAACTGTTTCCAGCTTGGATGTATTTCTCTGTAGTTTGTTGGGTTGGGCTATGAATTAGGAATGGTTGGGTTGTTTGGTAATGGCCTCTATGGTTTGTAGCCTGTAGAGGACCATTAGATGGCTTCTTACTTTTTGATTTTCTCTGCAGAGTGATGAACTCAGTTTCTACTGTGCTGGTTTCTGGTCTTTCCTGAACTGTGATCATGGTGTTGATTTGGCTATCATCAGATGTTTCAGTTTCAATTTCCAATGCAGGATTGGGGAAATGATTTGGGGAGAGTATTGCATCTCCCCAAGACTGGCTCCCATCCAAGTGGGGGCCAGGTGGATCTGGTTTTGACATTCAGTCAAGGAAAATGGCAAAAATATTGATAACAGGTAAATCAATACAATAAATAGATCAGCTAAGCAACTTTACCAAAAAAAAAAGGATAATAATTGTAATCCTCCTCAAAATGGTAGTAAAAAGGATAATTTTTGTATTATTTATTTTCAGCCGTTTTCTTCCAAAACGCTTTTCTTCCGAAGACTTTTAAACATGGTAAGATATATTATGAATCAGAGAAAAAAAGGCTTTCAAATGAGCAACTGGTCAAGCAGATATGGTCTAGTCCCTAAAAAAAATATATGACCCCTGAAAATTAGCTCTGTTCAGAGCTAATTCACTTTCTGCTCCAAATTGTGGCGAGTGACAGCTCATTTGAAATATTTCATCTTTCTGATTATAGCACTCTACGTTTTGAGATGAATAGGAACCTTGTTCCAATTCTTTGGTCTTAAAGATAACCAGGAATTCTATGGAATTTTTTCTTTGGAATTTTATGACAAGGGTAATAAAAAACTGGTTTTGGTAAATAAGAAAGTCACAAAGAGCTGTAACAACGGGACATGTATTGAATTTTATGATAAATCCAAGGGCTATTGTTTTTCACTTGATAAAAAAATGTATAGGGCATAATAAGTCAAAGCAGGGCCAACACCTGCTTTTTTGAAATACAAGCCTTTTTAATTTGTCAGAAAAAACTTTATTTGGGAAGTAAATTCAACTCAAGACTTTTAAATGCATTAAGACATATATATTATGAATTAGAAAAAACTTATAAAAGAAAAAAAAACTTACTGTATCCCAATCAATTTAATTTAGATATTTGGTTATCTTACAAGTTGGGAGCTCTGGGTGCTATGGTTTTGGGGTGCTAAAGTAAATGTTTTTGGTTCTTGGGTGCTTTTGGAGCTGGGCACTAAAGTATTGTTGGTAGTTATATTTACATTCAGGATATAATTCTGGGTATATATTTGCACATTAGGGGGGGGCAAAGGTGGAGCCAGTTTTCCCAAATCAAGTTAAAATAACAGTGAAAACTGAAAAATGAGCAATATAGTACCATAAAGGCAAAGGTTTACTAAAGAAAACTAATCTGTTTCTGTGGATGCTTGAATTATACAGGCTTATCTTAATCTTGATAAGATTTTTGAAGAAAATAATTTTCTTCATTTTCTTCATTCTCTTCACGATTTTCTTCATTAATTGGGGGGGCAAAGGTGGAGCCAGTTTTCCCAAATCAAGTTAAAATGACAGTGAAAACTGAAAAATGAGCAATATAGTACCATAAAGGCAAAGGTATACTAAAGAAAACTGACCTGTTTCTGTGGATGCTTCAATTATACAGGCTTATCTTAATCTTGATAAGATTTTTGAAGAAAATAATTTCTGTTGGGGGGTATCCTGGGGTCTTGGGGGAGGGGGCAGTAGCCCCCTGCCCCATAGAAAATTAGGCCCCTGCTGTTTTCATAGGCAGCACTATTGCACTGCCTATGAAAAAAAAAAACTGAAAAGGTTTAAAATACTATTTTCTATTTCCATGAAAAAGAATCTGTCAAAAAACAATAAACAGAAATAATTTAGGAAGCTTTTCACAAAATAAGCTTTTCAAAGAAAATTAAGGAGCTCCATTAAACCAAAAATGAGCAGAATTAAAGTCAAATAGTCTTCCAAAAGTAAAACTGCCACAAATCACCATTAATAAATAAAGCTAACCCAAAACAAACAGAAATTACAATAAATAACTGAGTAAAACTCAAACTGAGCAGAATAACATGAATAGGGTTGACACCAGGGGTGTAATTTGCTATGAGGCAGGGGGGGCTGCTCCCTCCATACCCTATTTTACCCCCCCCCCCGACCTCAGTTTGCCCTCCAGCTGAAATTTAGTCTCTGTAAAAAAATATTGTCAAAATTAAAATAAGTCTGCATAATTCAAGTATTTAGAGAAACAGGTCATTTTTTTTTTTTTTTTTAAATCTTTACCTTTATGGTAGGCCTAATATGTGACTTATTTTTCAGTATTTGCTGTCATTTTCACTTGTTTTGGGAAAATTGACTCCAACTTAGCCCCCCTCCGAGGATTTTGATGAAATTGCACCACCTGTTGACACCCCTTATGCCTGCTGAAGACCAGAACATAATTTACACTTTACTGATATAAAAACATGAATGTGGATTGGCAGTTTAATATATGTTTACTGATATTTATTCCTTAAACTCTTGATAATTTTTGATTTATTAAGGTTAAAAATTGAAAACATTTAATATGTATTTTGTTTTCTATAAAGTACATATTATGTTTTGGTCTTCAGAAAGTGTTGGGGGGTGTCAGCCCTACTCATGTTAATTTTTGCTCATTTTGAGCTTGACTCAGTTATTTGACATAGTTTCTGTTTGTTTCGAGTTTTATTTATTTATTGATGATGATTTGTGGTAGTTTTACCCTTGGAAAATTATTTGACGTTATCTCGGCTCATTTTTGGTTTTATCGAGCTCTTTGCTTTTCTTTGAAAAACTTATTTTTGGAAAAGTTTTTAAAATTAATTATTAATAGAGACAATAGAAATGTTGGATGTACTGAAGACATCAAATTCAAAATGGCCAAGACGTTGGGCATCTTTTGTAGTTGAAAAAGTTCAGAAGACAAGTCTTCAACCTCATATTATGATATTAGGAGCCACTGTAATGACAGTGGTTAAGTTTGGCTATGAAATTTGGGTGCTTTGAAAGGTTGAAACAGATATGCTAGATGTTTTCCAGAGGAATTGCCTAAGGATAATTCAAGTAGTTGTTTAACTGACTGTATATCCAGAAAGAAGCTGTGCGAAAAAATGGTTTTTTCCCACTTTCTAGGGCTACAATGAAAAAAGGATAAAGTTTTTTATGTCATTTTTCTTTTTGGATGAAGGATAGTAGGTTCCCGAAAATTGTGCGATTTCAACAAGTTGTAACATATCCATGATGTATGTCAATGTATTTTGTATTTGAACTTTTATTGTATAATCTTAGCATCAGATTTGTTATCAACAAGTTCAGAAACATTTAACCATTTAGGACCATTCCTTAAGTAATTTGTGAATGGTCATGTGTTAAAAAAGGGTGCAATGTGTCTATATATGGAAGGGAGTAGGAGTAGGGGGCAGAGGGGACACTGAACAAAGGGCCCCAATTTAGGACCTCTGATTATACTACTGACATTACTAATAGCTCAGTATAACCTCAGGCCAACACCTGTGCATGCTCCTTCTCCCCCTAGTCTATTCAAAGCTTCACTATTTACCCACTCCCAAAAAGTTTTAATTTCATTTAATCCTTCCTTACAACCTCCTCCCATCCCATTTGGGAATGACCTGCTTTTTGTTTGGCCCCAGATTGATGGCTAAAAGAACAATCTTTGGTGGTCAGTCATCCTTCATCTGCAAAACAGTTCCTAGCTATTTCACCTATTTTCTTACTATAGCCCTAGAAATTCAAATAGAACTAAATTTTTCACACAGCTGGATGTTTGATATAAAGTCACTCAAACGGCTACCCAATAAGTATTTGTATACAATCCCTTTAACGAATCCTCCTCAGTCTTCCAAAACACCCACGTTTAAGAAATCTTACTTTTCCACTGTTGTTACTGTAGCATCCAATAGTCTGACCTTTGTTTGCAGATTTATATTCCTGTTCTTCCAAAAAAATTTCAATTGTGAACAATTCTACATTTTACATCTTCACTGGATCCACCATCTTTACTAATAGCCTAATACTACCCAGGTTTGTGAAGCTATTCAGTTGACCATCTTCATGTTACCCAAAATCCATCTCCACTTTCAATTATTCTTAGTCTAAGTGACTCAGTCTTCTTAACATTAATTGTCAAACCTATTCTTGCACATTGAACTCTTAAACCTCCAAATATTGATTGATTTTGCCAACATTGGAATCTAGGACAATAGAATCATCTGTATAATCCAAGACTAGGTGAGTGTTGCATTTCCATTTGACTCCTTGCTATTTCATAGCCTTTGCCGGGTTCCTTCAGACAAAGTTGATCAAAATGATTCATATAAATGGGGATAGAACACAAACCTACCTAACTACTAACTCAATACCAATCCAGCCACTAAACTCTACTCCTACATTAAGTGAGGCAACATTATTCTTGTACATAGCACTAATCACTTAAGGTATTTATCTAGTATGCCATACAAGGATCAAATCTTTTGTAGAGCTGACACGTGGACTGAATCAGACGCCTGTTCATAATCTATAAAACACAGGACTAGAGAAATCTAATGATTTGGGCCCTTCTCAATTTTTCATCTAAGAATGGAAATTTTGTCACCACATCCTCCCTCCTTCCAAAAAAACTGGCTGTTTCTCTCTTTGAAATTATCTACAGTATCTCTTAGTCTAAAAAGCATCTTCATACTAAGTAATATAATTACCATGCTCACTGATATCACCTTTCTTATAAAGAGTGCTAATTAAAGTTTTTCTAAAATTGCTTGGTACTTCTCTTTTTTCAAAACTCATATTTATAATCCTCAGTAATTTGCCTCCAACTTTACAACTGCCATACTTCAAAAATTCATTGATCACACTATCTGCATCTGAGACCTTGTTATCTTTTAATTTGTTTTAGTAGCCTACTATCTCTATCCTTCTTTGAAAAATATATCTTACTTCACTTCCAAATTGTCACAAACCTTCTCATTCTTTTCCCTGTCGTTTCCTATAAGTTTATCACAATACTTTTTTTTCTCTCTTTGACACTTTTTTTTATCACTAGTTTTTTTGATGCTTCTATCTTTAACTAAGACAAATCTAAAATGACTACATCCTCTAAATTCCTTAACATGCATTCATACTTTACTACCTTCTCTACTGCCTTTGCTTTGTTCTTACTTCTTTTGCAAACACCTCTTTTATACAAAGCTTAAAGTGTTTTTGCCAATATTCCTGACTGCATTTCTAACTTTTCCCCTAAGACACCATCTGCTACTTGGAAAACTATTTTCATAAAATCATTCTGTTCATTACCTTAAATTACCCTGAATCGTATTGTCCAATGAATAAGGAATTATCCTGTAGGTGCTGGTTAGTGCAGATGTTGAGCCAACGTATTGGCTGCATCCCATTCTTGAAGCCATGGCTTGGATTACCAATCTTTGTCTGCAGCTTGCTTGAATGCCTCCGCACTAGAGACTGAAACTTCTCCTTCGCTAAGGGAGTTCCAGAGCCCTACGAATCTATTTGGGAAGAAGTTGTTATGTACTCTGGTGTTGGCTTGTTTGCAGTACAGCTTCATGGTGTGTCCTCTAGTTCTTGCTGACTGCTCAAGTTCAAACATATTTTGTTGCAAGGGTGGAGTGTGCAGCATTTTATAGGTCATGATGACATCCCCATGCTTCCCTTGATAGGAGAGGGTAGGAATCTGTAATTTCTCCAGGTGGGATGGGTAGTCCAGGCTTTTACAACCCTCTATTGATTTAGTTGCTCGCCTTTGGACACTCTAGATTTTGTTTGTCACCTTTATTTAATGGGGTCACCATACACATACCAAATTCAAGTTTTGGTTGGACAAGTCCTTTGTATAGTTTTGACTACTACGGAACATTCTTTTTACAATTCCCATGGTCTGGAGAGCTTTGAAGACAACTGACTGAGCATGTTGGTTAAACTTCAATTCATCATTTACAAGTATACCCAGGTCTCTTTCAGCATAGGAGGAACGAATCATTTGCCCAACACCATCTATTCCAGACATACTGCCTCATCACATTCTTTCTGACAAAATGAATTGTCCTGCATTTCTTGCAGGACAATGTTAAATTCTAACCTCCAGGGTTGTGCACAATTGGAGAATTTGTCTAGGTCAGCTTGTAATAAGGATTGCCCTTTGGATATTTTTGCAGGGCTGATGATTTTTGAGTCATTGGCATACATGTTCATTTTATTTTTGACAGATTGTGGGGCATTGTTGATATAGTTGTTAAATAATGTTGGACCAAGGATTGTTCCCTGTGAGACTCCACCTTCCACTTCAGTACATACTGAGTAAAATACCTGGCCGTTTTCTCCATGCACCTTTACGCTCTGCCTTCTACCTTTCAAGAATTCCATCATCCACTCAACAGCCTCCTGGCTTACTCCAATTGCTATTAATTTTGCCTGTAGTTGACAATGACATACTTTGTCAAAATCTAGGAGAATGATATCTACTGCGATTCCTCTATCTAGGAGCTCGGTAACAAAAATTTTTTGTATCTATCAGATTTGTGTCAACGGACTGTTCTGATCTAAATCCATGCTGACTCTGCGTAATAAGATTGTTGGATGTGAGATGTCTGGCAATGACAGTATTTACTATTCCTTCCAGAGTTTTCCCAACAATGGATGTAATGCTAATAGGATGTTAATTTGTTGAGTAATCGGCTGCCATCTTTATGGATAGGGGCGGTATTAGCATTCCGCCAGTCCTGATTCATCTTTTCAAATTTTAGACTCTTCAGTTTCATTATCAACTGTTCCTGGGAATTTTCTCTCTAATTATATCCTGGAGTCTACTAAGGTCATAAGTTCCTGGAAGGTAATTTCTCTTTCTAAATTTCAGTCTTAGATTAACTCTACACACCACTAGATGGTGATATTTGCTTTCAAAATAAATAATAGCACTCATATAGACCCTAGTATCTTGTATTGTCACTGCCAGTCTTCTATTTACAATAACATTATCAATAAGGCTGGCCGTCTTATCATACAAGTATCATGTTAACTTGTGAGCCATTTTATGACCAATGAGCCATTTTATGACAGTATTCGTTACAACTAGATTGTTATATCTACAGAATAGCTGAAGTATTTAACAGTTGCTTTTCTCCTTTTCTACCAAACCAGGGTATCAAAATTCCCTAATACAAATACTATAGGCTATTTCTATCTGGGATCCTGTCTATTTGTTCCTGTAACTGTATTAGGCAGTCTTCAATTATAGCCCTCCAATCATACAGACTGAAAATCCTTGAATGACTCACATTTCAACTAGGTGTGACAAGTCCATCATTTGTGAAACATTAACCAGTGAGCTCATAAATTCTCATTAGCCAAGTTCGCTGGAAATAAAATATCTTTCGAAAAAGACTTTATTTTGTGTGTGTTTTACTTAAGACAGTTATAGGGTGACCCTAAACATTTTTGAGCTATTAGTATTTAATCAGTAAGGATCACTCCTTAAACGATTCCTGAATGATAATGAATCAAAAGAGATATGAATTTTTTTTTTTAAAGTTGTAGATGGAAGTTTGTTTTTAACCCATTTCTGAGATTTATGGCCTAACTTTTACCATCAAAGCTTGCATAAGACCAAACAATCTGATTTGAAAAGCTAATTTAATCCAAGCAGAGGAAATGAAATTTTGGACATTCAGAGTTGATATTAACCAGATTTTGGAGATTCACATTTATATATATATATATATATATATATTTATATATTTATTCCCCCTTATTGACTATATACACCTACTTTTCCAGATGTGTATTTGTACTTCTAGTGTACCAGAGAGTTTTTTGTGTGGTACTGTTTCTTCAATTTTAAAGAGGGGAAATTCTCCTTTAATTTGCCCTTCTTACCGACCTATAAGTGTCTCTTTCACTCTTAGTAAAGTTCTCAAGCATACATTACTACCTTTTGTGTCTAATAATATGCTTGAGAGAGATAACCAGTTTGGATTTAAGCCCGGAGTAGGTTGTCAGCATGCACATTGTGTATTATCATCTTTGCTCCTTGAGAACTCTTCTAAGGGAAAGAGCATATATCTTTGTGCTTTAGATCCATCAAAAGCTTTCGATGGTCTATGTTATAGTGAGCTTTTTTCTGCTCTTCGTGGTTACGGTGTCAATCTATCGGTTATAATGCTTCTTTGTTACTGGTACTCTAATTCTTTTCTTTGGCTGAAATCGGTGCCAGCTTCTATTATTAAAGTGAAAAGAGGTTCGAGGCAAGGTGGAGTTTTATATCCAACCCTATTTAAATTATGTATTTCAGGAGTTCTGGCAAATATATCAGCTACCTATCTCTCTTGTTTTTCTGATGTTTCGTATCTTGCCTATGCTAATGACCTGCTTCTTATAAGCCGTACTAAAACTGGTCTATCTAACATGGTTTCTCGTGTTGCTACTTCTTTTTCAAATATAGGCCTTTCTCTTAATGTAGATAAATGTAAATTTCTTTCTTTTAACAAAAATTCTGGGACTCCCTTTCGTTGTAGTGGCTTTATTATCCCTCTCGTAGGTTCTCTTCGATGGCTCTGTATTCCTATTGCTAATAGTCTTCCTAGTTTGCGCCAGCGCACAGTCTCCAATATTAATAAGCAAATTCAATTAGCATATGCAAAGATTGTTGCCAATAGAGGTAAATATAATAAACTCGCGTTGGCCAAGCTCTACTCAACTTTTTGTGGCCATTCAATTCTTTTTGCTTGTGGAATTTTTCCCCTTCTTAAGAAAAAATAGTTAAAAAGAATCCGGATTAATTATTTTAGATTTTGTAGATTTTTGTTGTTTCTTCCACCTTGGACAAAAAACCAGGTAACTATTAACAAATTTCTTATTCCTGGTGTTACTTTAAAACTGGAAGCTCTACACAGAAAGCTTTCAAATACCACCTGTAACCATTTTTCTCTGCACCATCACTTTACCAGTTTCTTTCAGTAGCAAGTTATTTCTCCTTAATTTGTTTGTTTGTTTTCTCTCTTTGGTTACTCCACATTTTTTAGTATTGTAAAGAGTGAGTAAAAAAATCAAATAATGATAACAATAATGACAGTTTGTGTCCATATTTCTGTATGCTACTGCTTATTAGATTCTGCAAGTTGTGAGTGTTTTCTCTTCTTCTTTCCCCCTTCTTTTATGTTATTTCTCTTTTGTTTTAGTTTCTTTCGAATTTTATGTGTTACTCTGTAACTGCTTTTCTTTTGTTTCTATGCTGATTTGCGTTGTATTTTTATGTGTTTTTCTTCATGTTACTCTACATATTATACCTTTGTATAGTGTGGGTTAGAAATAAATAGTATTAATAATATATATATATTTCTTACTGTGAATGTTCGAAATTCCTTTTTCTCTGCTTTGATTCAATTAGCTCGCGAATCAGCTTTTTCAGTCTTATGCAAGCATTGATGATAAAGTTAAAATTTGGTTAGGTTGTGTTACAAATCTCAGAAATGGGTTAAAAACCTAACCTACCATGTCACCATCAAACCTTGCATAAAACTGAAAAAGTTGACTGGCAACGCTGACTAAATCCAATAAAAAAAAGTAGTTTGGGCATTCACCAGTGAATGTTGACATTGTCCAATTTCGAACATTCTTCGGTAAATATATATATATATATATATATATATATATATATATATATATATATATATATATATATATATATATATATATATATATATATATATATATATATATATATATATATATATATATATATATATATATATATATATATATATGTATATATATATATATGCTTGATTTTTTTTTATTTGCATATTTATATTGCATAATTAACCTCATATTGGTATTTAGCAAGCTCAAAACCTTTAAATAGAGGTTTTGGCGAATGTCAAGCACAATTTGTCAAACATGTACCAGATTCTTTTGATTTTGGACAATAATACTACAATCTCGATGATTCTTATGACAAACAGTTATTATTCAGGATCTTTCTTCAAACAATCCTGAAATAATTATAAGTCAAAATAGACACCACATATTTACATTTACAAATTAGTGCCTGGGAGATTGAAGGGCAAAGGCCCATGGCTTTAGAGTCTCGTTTTAGGCCTTTTAAGCTTTCAGATTGAAAATCCTTGTATGACTTGGATTTCAATAATGTGTAACTTGTACATCATTCTAATAAAATGTATCTACGAAGTCTCTGCTTTACGTGGGCAATTTACATAATACAGTGTCCTTGCCCCTGGGTTTGCATTTGTCACTGAACCCCTGGCGGCAAATTCGTCATACTGTTGAAATAGCTATCTTGAAATTTTTATCTAATTTTGCATGGGGCTGCAGGGTGCCTACGGGTAAATGAGGGGTCAAAGGGGTGACAACCTGTCCATCGGTCGGATGCAGCCCTGAAGAAAGACACTTGAACTTTTAATGGTGATTGTGTGAGTCTTTTACACCCTCTACTGTATATGATGAGGCTGCAAGGGAATATGATGAGGCTGGATCGAATGGGTTTCATCCAGGCATAAACGTAAGATTTTATTCGGAGGAATAATTTTCCCCCATAAATAAGGAGAGAACACTAGTCGAAACTGCAAAATATGAGGATTAAATTTGACCAATAAGAAGTTTTTTTTTAAGTTACGAAGAGGTATGATATTCTTGGGGGCCAAAGTCGGCATATCCTTGCGTATATTCCTAGTTTTAATGATACTCATTTAGAATGCTGCAAGGGTTTTTGTGCTTGAAATTGTAAAATCCTCAATGGCTTGTCCAACCAATAGTTTATTATAGCTTGTACCCACCTAATGTCGCACACCATTGTCTTTTTTTTAGTCCTATCTATTCAACCGTCCTGTATAAGAAACTCAATTGAAAGTTTCTGAAATGTCAAACACCAGCAACCGTGCCCAACACATTAAATGAATTTAATCCTCCTTGGTCCCTGTATATTGCTCGTACTAGATTTATATTTGATTGGCATGCTTCCTTGTCTCTTTTGATAGGTTGAATCAATTTTGGAGTCCTCTTTAATCTAGGCTATCTTATGCAAATATATTTTAACCGCCCAAGTAATTTACTGGACATTATCGTGACAAATTGATTTTGTTCTTGTAGTTATCTCTTCTATTCACTCTACAGGTTGTCAGATTTTTCTTATTGAAGTTATCTAACTGGTATATTTGTCTTAAGTGTTCTTGTCTCTGCACATGACAAATGGCGTTTCAAAATTGTCTCAACACAATTATCTTTACTATTGTATTGCGCCAGTGGTGGCACAATACAATATGTGGATTGATCTACTATATTATGTGGTAGAGTGGATTGATCTCTGCTTGTTAACATTGGGCTCAGGTTCCAATCTCAGGTCTTGCAGGGCCAATGCAAGGACCTTCATATGCAGGAAACGTCATTACCACAAATATTTGTTATTGTATTGCAAGAGGAAAAATAAAAGAACCGCAAATCAAAGTTCATTTTCCTAAAGGTGGAAAATTAATTATAATTATTTAGAGACCTAAAATAAGGCATTTATTGAAAAGGATGTTTTACTGTTAAATCTTCCAGCGTTAATTAGAAACCTAAGACAGATTTATTATCTTCAACTCATTCGTTATAGAAGTTTTGGGGAAAAGTGTGAAGTTCTAAGCTTGATTTTTCGTAGCTGTATTCAGTGAAGCTAATTTTTGAATTGGTGACTAGAAACTGCTTTGTTAAGATCGAATATATTTTTTTCCGCCTTGCTGTCTTTGTCACTAACCTATTTCATTTTTAGATGTCGACCCAAGGATGCCTGCTCGATGAACAAGTCTTTAAAACCATTCCAGAAGACAAAAGATGTCAACTTGTTGTTACTTGGATACGGTCTCTTGAAGACGCTATGTCAGAAAAGAAGCTTGCAAATATTTCTCTTGAGAAGCTCTGTGATCAAGTATATTCGCAGCTACTAATAACTCCTAGCAAAGCGGCTAGAATATGTATTGGAAATTGTTTAGCAAAATTATTAAGCTATAGTAACTCAGTAACACTACTGAATATTTTAAACAGGTGTAATGATTTTCTGAGACAAGAGAGCACATCATTATCAAATAATCAGTTGGCAGCACTTGATTGTCTGTCTTGTCTTTATTCTGAACTCAAAACTTCATTGGGACGAACCAATGAAGAGACATTATTATTGATATGTAAGCTTCTAAAAGTCCAAGACCAAACCCAGAGATTAATACTTCTTAATAATTTAAAGGTTATACTTGAGTCAGTTCCTTTTGACAGTTCAAATCTTACAAAGGAAATTGTAAGAATCATTAAATTAATTTCAAAGGACCCTAATCCTGAGATAAGAGCCTCTTTGTTCAAATGCTGCTCAGCTTTGTGTTTAACTTCCAGCATAATGGATAGTGAACTGGAAATTCTATATCGTGTAGCTTTCAAGAACTGTCATGATTCTTCCTATCAAGTTAGCGAGTCAGTGGGTCAGTTACTTGGTATCTTAAGTGCTGTCACTCATGCTGACTTTACATTTACTGGAAAAGCTAAAGTCCTGCAGAGGAGCAAAATGAATACAGAGCAAGCATTGTTGCCTTTGAAAACTACTTTTTTAAAGGGGCAGTATGGCTTTATGAGAGGTACTACAGATAAAATAATGAGAATTGTGTCAACTAAAAGAGATGTGCGTTATTCTATCTCTAAAGCGTATGTGAACTTCGCTCTTGCAATGGGTTCTAAGTGGTTGGAAGATAATCTTGAAGCGTTCCTCAAAGAAGTGTTGTCATTGTTGTCGTGTTTTGATCCCTCTGATGATGAATCAGGTGCAGTACGATATAATATTGTACTAATATTAGATTGTGTGTTTGGAAGAATTCTACAGACTTCATTCCAGATTCTTGCTTTAAAAGAGCTCATAAAAAAGGTTGCCATACTAAAGACTACCATCGACAAAGACAGCCAAATCAATGCTGATTTGATTACAATGAAGCTTTCTGTTGTTTGTTGCTTGGAGATGGTTGCACATTTGTTAATGAATAATGATACTTTAGTGACACATTTAATTGATGATAGCACAGACTCGGTTACTGATTTGTTTTATAACTGCTTGAACTCTGCATCTCCTCCAATTAGGACTGCCAGTGCTATGTGCCTAAGGAGTGTTGCTAAGTCTTTTCCAGTCCAATTGCCAAGGCTTGTTGATAAAATTGTTGAATATTTGAACTCAAAGGGCAGGAGTACAGATGGTATCTGCGGTTTTAGCCAGGCACTTGCAGCAATATTATCTTGTGCAAGGGAAAATCCTTTCGGAATTAGCAAAACACGCATGAAGGTTCTATTTAACTTGGCTGAAGAAATGATTAGAAGTAATAGTGGTAGCATACACCTTGTGAAAAGTGGTTGGCTTATTATTGGAGCTTTATTATCAGCAGGTATGAGCATAGTACACACTGAAATCCCACGAGTGATTAATTTATGGCGAAATATTTTTAATTTACCCACAAAAGACAGTGAAGAATTAAAGAAAACAAAGATCGAATTTCAGCCTTCAGCTCTTACAGTTTTTAATCAAGTTGGAGCAGTGTCAAGTATGTTCAGTTTTGTCTTTTATTGTGATCTACAAAAATATCCCGAGTTTTCAAAAAAGTTTGCTTCCATATTGGAGCAAGCAATTACCGTAGTTGTGTCCACGGATATTTCTTATGTCGGGCGTAAGATAGAAAACCAGATATCGATATTGAAAACTAAACTGTATGATGTAGCTCGTCTTTTAAACCAAAAACTATCTAAAGGTTCCCCCGTAACCTTGTTAAAGAGTCTTCTAGCCGATATTGTAACTTCAAAAGGCTATCCCGTGAGACTTAATTCAATTTTAGGTTCTTTGTGCAATAGTGTTTCAGAACCTCTCTTCAACGAAAACGCATATGAATACAAATCTTTAACAGAAAACTGGGTAAAACATGACGTCCCAACTATTTACGATTTAGACGAACATCAACTATACTTGAATCCCTATATACTATCAGAAGTAAATCAAGTGGCTAGACTTGTTGACTCTGCTTTGAAATTGTATGGGAAAACCCCTATGCTTGTTTCTCAGAAGCATGTATCTGATTCTATAACGTATTTCCAAGAAATCTTAAATGATACTAGGTATAAAGCTGATGACCAATCATATGCTAATATAATAACAGCCATTCTTTTACTAACAAAGACTTGTAGCGAAGGCGGTTATCAGTTGTCCTATGACACAGCTGTTAAGTCTATTGTTTCTATAATGTTAAATGCAATATGCTCTAATAATAGCTACATTCGAATAGCCTCTTTATCATGTATTTCGTTTTTGGTATCTTCTTGTAAAGATTCAAAAATAGTGAATGATATAGTTGAATCTTCTTTTCTACGCATCAACGAAAAACAAGAATTCCCAGTTGGATTTGCTTTGGTGGCAGCATTTGCTCTCAAATCTAGTAATCTCAACCCAGGTTCTGCTCAATTATCAAGTGTTATAAGCAGCTTGCTAAAATATGCCCAAGACTCGAATAATCCCCTACAACAGAAATGGGCAATGTATGGAATTTATGTCATGTTTGACGCCCAAGGGTCTAGTTTTGTATCATACATACCAACTTCAATTAGTCTCTGTTCAAAATTGATTCTTTCGTCTAGCAACGTTAGTGAAGAGACATTAGTATTTTCAGGGAAGCTTCTTGGTGCTGCTATTATGGCTCTAGGTCCTGAGCTAGCAGACCAGGGTAGTAGCAACACAATTCTGCAAACTGTAATAAATATTTGCCATGTTCTACAGTCTCAAAGGAACCCCTTGCTACAAAATGTTGCCTTGGAGTGCCAACAAAAGCTATATCTTTTCAACCGTGGTGCATTAAATCTTCTCAAAGTAGTTTGTGTTCTAGTTACTGCGTTGCTTCATCCCTGTATGGAACTTCAAATAACATCGCTTGTGTTTTTAAAGCAGATTCTGCAACGAGATACCGCCCAGATTTACGAACAAGGTTCAATTTGCTTGACTGCCATGGTAGAGAGTAACCACAACGTTATTTATCGGTTAAAGAACATTCCTTGCCCTGAAGATAATTTGGGAAACCTTCTTTTTAAGATGCTAGACACGGAACGAAATACCTCTCTAACGTCACAACTCCGTGAAACAATGCTAATGTTGTTCGCATCTTCCGAGATGTTCAGTCCATGTCTTCAGCTTTGTCGGGAAGTAATTACGGCGTCGCAAGATTTGTCCAAGGCTGAAGACACCACTGATCTTACATCTCCAGATTCCCCTGATGATGAAGAAAAATGTAAAGCTTCAGAGGAGATTAGTTCAGTTTCTTATGCATCTTACTGTACTTCAACAAAAAATTTTGCTGTCAGTTGTGTACAGACTGTTTTAAAGAGCCTTAGTGAGTCTGCAGAATCATCTCTATCGATCTTGGGAGATGTTATCCGAGTCGCATTCATTGCAGCCCTGAGTCCTATGGACTCGCTCAGACTTGAAGGCCTTCTGGCACTTCAAATTCTAATAGACAAATTTTCAGGTGTTGATGATCCAACTTACGAGGGCCATTCTATTCTTGAGCAATATCAGGCTCAAATAGCAGCTGCATTAAGACCATCTTTTGAAACTGATACTTACCCTGATGTCAGTATTGTTGCATGTAACGTTCTGTCATCATGGATGAGAGGAGGTGGAGCCAGTGATGAATACCAAATGCAGAGGGCTTATGGTTTGCTTAAGTCTGGTTATAATCGACTAGTTTGTACATGCACTTCTGAACAAATGAAATGTTGCAGTCACAAAGCGTTCAGCGAGTCTGCATATGGTAGACAAAAACTGGCTGTTTTAAAAGCTTGGGCGGAATTGTATATAGATTTTGCAGAGAAAGATAACCCAATTACTACAGCTCTGTGCAAAGATCAAGAGTTTCTAAGTGCTTTATGGACAAGAGTCTTGTCTGACCATGCTCGGGTCTTGCTGCCTAATGAACTTAGGTTACATGTGCAAGAAATAGGCTTTCACTCAGATGATTCAATTTTCAGCCGAAGTGCATGGACTGTCATTCTTGAAGCCCTTTCTTTGTGGTTAAATAAAAACCAAGGATTGCTGAGCAGCCTACCCCTTAGCCACTTAACCAATACTTTCAAAGCTATTCAATCTTTGTCCTCCTTAGCCTTCGAGCACTTATGTAATTGTAAAGCATCTGAATCTGCTGTGCCTGTTTTATCATGTATCGCCTCTCTTAAACATTTAAGCTATTTTTGTGAAACTGAACCTTTGTTCTTGTGGGAGAATTTATTGTCACCCGAATCTCTTCATATTTTACATAAAGTTGTCCTAACAAAAACAGAAACTGAAGTTCACAGTATTGTGATCGATCTATTGGAAAAACTTATAACCTTTGCGTGTAAATCTGATAGCAAGACTAACAGTGTTTCTGTTGTTAGTAATGTTAGAACACGAATATCGTTTTGCGTTCTAGAGATTTGTTATAGTTTGCTTGTTCGTTACTTGTCTGATCCCATCATGCTAATGAAAAGAGAAATTATCAAAGAACCCCCTTTCCATTACTGGTCTCCTGGAGTCGAGAATATAATGTGTGGAGTAATTAAATTATTTGAACTTTTGTCCTGTATGGGAAATGAAATATTAACAAAAGATGTAATACCAACACTGCTGCATGCAGTTTTTGTGGTAACCTATCAAACAGCTTTTCGGTTTATGAAAAACAACGAACGTTCTGAAGGGAGTCATTCAGTCACCATGGCATGTGTCAAACTTATAAGATCTTTAGTGGACTTTCTGAAGTCTACTGAAAATGAAGCTGCAGTGACAAGGACCATATTGAAGATACTTAGTTCGAGCATTCAGATTCAGTCTAAGGATTGCACCTTTGATCCCTTAACTAGGATGGTGCTATTAGCCATAGTATGTAAATGCGATGTACCAAATAATTTAAAACCGGTTTTGGCACGAATCTGCAGCTATATGTCAAGTGAAATCTTAAAAATTGATGCAAGTGACAAAATAAAGTTGTTACAAGTATTACATTCGGTTTATCAGAGTTGTTCTCATTCCAACCTTCCTATAGTAGTGAAAAATACTTCTAATGCGATATTTAAAACAATTTCATGCATTTCGTATGGTTGTTCAATTAGCACAGATGATGTGAAGCTCTACAGTGAGTCTATGAATTGTTTAGAAAAACTAGTAGAAGTAGCTGACTCTGACAGAAGGACAGTAGTTTTGAACATGCTGATGATTGCCTTAGTGAATGGCCTGTCCGCGGAAAATGACTTGATAAAAGCTATGGCAAATACAAAAATACAGACATTAGCATCTGTTTATCCACAAAATATGAAACAGGTTCTCCATAGTAGTGACATTCGTCAGAGGATCCTTTAAATCTAATTTGTTCCCTCTTGTCCTGTGAACTTACATATTCTGTTATAGAGGGTTTGTGGTTCTGTTATGTACAGTTAAGGTGAAATAAAATGGTATATTTTGACAATCTATATGGTCCTTGCGAATTGCAATGATTTATGTGCATGTAAATCACAAGAAAATGAGATCTCTTCCAGGTGAAAACGTCAAGTAATGTGCTGTTTAGTTTTGGATTATTGTATTGTGAATGCGATTCCAGTTGTCTTTTTTTCTTTTCTTGTTTGTCTTAATCACATTGTCTTAATGGATTTTTTTTAGATAGCTCCACCCCCTGTCATGATGTAGGTCCCATAAAACCAAGTCAAAAGTAAGTATCCATTGTTTGATGATGGATAATTTATTTTATGAAACAGAACTGCAGTAAGCCCAGTGCTTGTTGCAAAGCTCGAGGAGGATTGAAACAAGACTTTTTTATATATAGCGTCATTAACAAATTAGGTCTCTTGGGTTTTTGCCCAACGTAAAAATGAGGTTCAACATTTAAAATGCAGGGAATTTGTAGTGAAAAGCCTTTAATCAGCGGAGCCTTGAACGGATGCATTTTAAAAATTAGCTTTAACGACCTGGGTATGGGTAGAATGCACATCCAATCGATCCAGACTTCATTACTGCTGCTACTACTCGATCACCTCTAAAACCTTTTCCTGGTGTGTCTCATATTCGACATTATTATCTGGAATACATGGGAATTCAGAGAATTTTGTCATCATTTGGTGCTTAAGGTTTTTTTTAATGTTTGAAGTAATTAAAAGTTTTTCAATTAGGAGTTAACTAACTGTTATGAATTGTATTTTGCCATGAATAAAGATTCACAAAGTAATTTTCAATAGTTCTTAAGGGCCAATGTTTTCAAATTAAAAAAAAAATGGTGAAAATAGATTATGGACTTGTAAATATATATTTATTTGTGTTACTACTGCTACTACTACTAACAACACACCGGAGCACTAAGCCGCCTGAGGCCAACACCGCTACGTACGCTCCTCCTCCATCCCAGTTTGTTCAAACCCTCCCTCTTTATACCCTCCCAGAAAGTTACCATTTCCTTTAAATCTTTCTTTATGAAATCCTCCCACCCCAAGCGAGGATGATCTGCTTTCCGTTTAGCTCTAGACTGTTGGTCGAAAAGGACAATCTGTCATCCGCAGAACGTGCCTTAGCCATCTCAACCTTTCTCCCATTATAGCCCTAGAAAGCGGGATTCAAGCACGCTTTTCGTAGAGCCTACTGTTTAAAATACGATCAGTCAGCCGAGTACCCAGAACAATCCGTAGACATTTTCTCTGGAAAAAATCTAGCAAATGTTCTTTCGCTTTTCGGAGCCCCCAGGCTTCAGAACCATATTTGACCGCTGTCATCATTGTAGCATCCCATATTCTAATCTTGGTTTGCAGACTTATCTTCCTATTCTTCAAAACTTTTTTTAACTGTGGAAAAACACCCCGAGCCTTGGCTATTACACTTTTAATATCTTCACTGCTCCCACCGTCTTAACTAATAATACTACCAAGGTAAATGAAGCTGTCCAACTGATCAATCTTTTTTTTACCCGACGTCACCTTTTCATCTTCACTTATTCCTAACCTTAGTGACTTAATCTTCTTAACATTGATTTTTAAACCTATTCTAACACCCTGAACTCGCAAAACCTCTAAAAGATAATTCATTTTGCTCTCACTTTCATCTAGAATGCTTAAATCATCAGCATAATCTAAGTCCAGGAGAGTTTTTCCTCCCCATTTGATTTCGTGGTCACCCATTGCCTTTCCTGTGCTCCTTAAGACAAAGTCCATCAAAAAGATCCATATAAAGGGGTGATCCAATGATCCATAATACATAATGATCCATATGTTTTTGTCTGGTATACCATACAAGGATAAGACCTTCGCCAAAGCTCTTCTATCAACAGAATCGAACGCTTGCTCATAATCTATAAAACTGAGGACCAAAAGTGTTTAATAACTCAGGCAATTCTCAATTATTAACCTAAGACTGAAAATTATGTCGACACATCCTCAAAAAGTATCATGTTACTCAGTAATTTGCTACCTAGAGAGACCAGACTAATGCCTCGGTGATTACCGCACTCACTCTTATCACCTTTCTTATACAGTGCTTTAATTAAGGTTTTCCTAAAATCGCTAGGTACTTCCCCTTTTTCAAAATCATATTCATAATTTCAGTAACTTATTTCTAACCTCAGAGCCACCATATTTAAGAAACTCGTTTACCACACTATCAGAACCTGGAGCCTTATTAATTTTTTTTTTGATCCTTTTAGTACTGATGCTAATTCTTCATCACAAAACCAATCTTCCTTCACATCCAAGGTATCACAAACTTTCTTTTTCCTCTATATCTTTTCCTGCAATTCTATCTCGGTTTAGCACATTCTCAAATGTTCTGTCCATCTCTCTTTAACTCTTTCCTTATCACTAATTGTAGCCCCATTCCTATCTTTAACTGGGACAAGTTCGGATAGACTACTCCCTCTCTATTTATCAACATGCCAGTACAACATTTCACTAAAATGCCGTCTAGCTGCATCTTCCAAATCCTCGGCAATTTTATCCATGACCTCCACTTCACACCTCCTTAATCCATATTTTAATGCTTTCTCCACTTTCTTTACATTCCTTTTGTCTTCATATGATCTATCACTCAGATAATTCTTGTACGAGCCCTTCTCCTCTCTATTAAACATAAAGCTTTTTCACTAATATTCCTAGCTTCGGTCCTAACTTTCTTCCCTAAGACACCATCAGCAACTTCACAAATTGTTTTCCTAAAATTATTCCATACATCCTCCACATTGTCTAACTTTAAATCCTCTAGTTTAGTATTCAACTGTTCCTGGAAAGTTTCTATCAAATTTTCATCCTGGACTCTACCAACAGATTTTGTTGGTCTTTTTTTTCAAAATAGGCTATGGAATTGCAGCTCGTGAGCAAGACTAAAGGGCTGGACACATGCACGGTTTTAAAGCTACGAACGGTAATTCTTATTTAACATGGAATTATTTTCAGCCAGATTTTCGACTAGGAACTAATTCTAATGCTCATTTTGGACTTCTTTTTACGCTGAAGTATTTAAGGTGGAGAGTTTGGCTCAATAAAAATGAATATGTTCAACACTGGATTTAGAGAAGTCATATGCTTAAGGTTTTAGGTCATGAAACCTCGCTCATTATGCTCTCTGATGGCTTTACCAAACGATATTTTTTCTTTCAGCGTTCATGTAAAAATATATTCTAATAAATTCTTTTATTTGCCAAAAAGCAGTGCTTTCATTGTGAAAATGTTTGCTTATCGTGTAGTCTCGTAAAGCACTGAGCAAAAATGAGCCCTCGAGACAAGCAAGAGAACGGCGAATGTGATAAAAATTTGCTAGTAAATTTAACCAAGGACTACAAAAAATCGTTATTAGCTCTTACAAACCGAGTTGGGTCTGAAAACCCTCCCGCAGACTGAATTTTTGGCAGAGTCCATGAAAGTTCACATATCAGATTTTTACTATAATTGCTGCTCAATACTTACCAAGTCTTGTAACTTAGGTGAGATTTATTGGAAAATCAGGCACTCGCTCATACTACAAGTTAGTTTGATATATAAATAGAAGATAAAATTGAAATATTTTCAAATCCCTGTCCCTTGAATGTCATATCACGTGATTTTCTTTTTAAATGCCTGACAAATCTCTCATATTTACATTTTAGCCATGGCGGGGCTTTCTTTTGTGTCCTCTTCGATTCGTCTAGTTTATTTTAGTCTAGCAACGTAAATAAGACTGGAATTAACAAAATTTTCTGCATATATGCTTTTACATAGGGACGATTGTCAGTACACCACTGATATTCACCCGAGAACAGTATCCTTATGCAAAGTAACAGCTAAGAATGCTCCCAGGGATGTTTCATTATTTATCAGTAGTGAGAGTATTGCTCTGTCAAGATGCGCAGCGTTATTTGAGACACAAATCATTCTTTCGGAAGTCAATCTAAGTTCCGTTTTTATACTTTTTTTTTAATTTTTTGTCTAACGTTTAAAAGTTTCGGCTTCCATCGAGGAAATTATAGCCTAGTAAACTACACAGCATTTGCACTGGGTTCTGATTAATGGATAATTTTTCTGGATTCGGTCTGTTTTCGTGGCTTTTTTGGCCTGAAAAAATCCCTTCCTAGCTAAGTTACCTATTATGGGTTGCCTCTTTGCAGTAGCATAACATTTTTAGGCATGAATATACAATGAGTCAGAGGTAACAGGCTTAAGACTGTGCAGAATTTCGACTCTTGTTGATAGAAGAACTTTGCCAAGTGTGGAAAACTTTGTTGTGACCAATGTGGGCCCGGGATTGCAAAAAGCTTCCATTCACACTGGAGGTCCCTGGGACCTCTTGCTGTCCGGTTTAAGCGCTTTGTTTAGACTTGAGAAGATGTATTCGTCCCCGTCCTGCACTGGTTCTGGGACCATTGCTATTGCTCAGGCCTTAATAATTTCAATGATTTAGAAAATATGAAAATTTCAACTTAAAATATTAAAACGCTAAAAGCAACTATCGTATCGACATTTTGACTGACGAATTCAAACGCTTCGAACTGGAATTATTAGTACTTTCCGAAACTCATATCCCGGGAGGGGGGGGGTAAGAAACGTGAAATTAGGTGATATAGAATTTATTTACTCAAAGAGGAAGGATGGGGTGCATAGGCAGGGAGTAGGGCTGATGATAAATAGGCCAAGCCTGATTTAGGCTAGGAAGGTATTAATAATTAAATGCTAGTCGCTAATTTTATGACTAAAAAGTGCAGAGTGTCAGTCGTAGTAGTATATTTGTTATGATGAATGTCCGAAATCTAGTTAATGTCGAAATTCACCGGTAAATGTTCGAAATTCCTTTTTCTTTGCTTCGATTCAATTAGCTTTGCGAGTCAGCATTTTCAGTCTTATTCAACCTATGATGGTAAAAGTTAAAGTTAGGTTAGATTATGTTAGTTAGGTTGGGTTTGGTTTGGTTAAGTTAGATTAGGTTAAATTTGGTTCTAAATATCAGAAATGGGTTAGAAACCTAACTTAAGCTAACCTAAACCGACCTAACCTCGTCTAACCAAACCTAATCTACTCCAACCTAATGTGTCATCATCAAACCTTTCATTGAATTGAAAATATTGACTGGCAACGCTGACTAAATCCAAGGAGAAGAAAAGGTATTTCAGACATTCACCGGTGAATGTCGACATTAACCAATCTGCGGACATTCGCCGTAACATGTGCACCTGTAGAACCGACTGATGAAGATAGTAGTGACTTAGATGAATTACTCAGCTACTGGAGTAAATAGAAAGGGTCCCAGGTGGAATTATGGAGTTTTTGTTAGGGTATTTTCAAGTCCGGGTTTATTACAGACTGTAACCATTGCAGTTATGTAATAATGTAGTTATAGCCAATACAGTGTTCGGTCATAAAATGGCCCATAAGTTTACGTGGTATTCACATGATGGTAAGACAGCTAACGTTATTGATTATGTTATTGCGAACCGAAGACTGGCAGGATCGATACAAGATACTAGGGTGTATAGAAGTGCTGCTATGGATGTTAAAAGTAAGGATCACCATCTAGTAGTGTCTAGGGCTAATCTAAAGCTGAAGTTTAGGAAGGGTAACTACCACCCGGGAAGCTATGATGTTGGTAAACTCTAGGATGAGAATTTGAGAGAAACTTTGCAGGGACTAAACTGGAGAGTCTAAAATTTGACAATGTAAAAGATAACTGGAATAATTGTAAGAAAATAGTTTGTGAAATTGCTGATGGTGTCTTAGGGAAGAAAATTAGAAGCGTAGCTAGGAATATTAGTGAAAATGCTTATGTTTAATAGAGAAGTGGAGGGCGTTGTACAAGAATTATTTGAGTGATTGTTCATTTGAAAATAAGAGGAAAGTACAGAAAGTGGAGAAAGCATTAAAATATGAATTAAGGTGGTGTGAAGTAGAGGCCATGGATAAAATTGCTGAAGATCTGGAAGATGCAGACATGTGGGCATAATAGTAAAATATTGTACTGGTATGTTAATGAATAGGGATAGAACAGTCAATCTGGAATTGTCTGGGCCACAATTAGTGATAAGGAAAGAGTCAAAGAGAGGTGGTCAAAACATTTTGTGAATTTGCTAAACTGTGATACGAGTTATAGGAAATGATATAGAAAAAATTAAGAAGTTTATGACACTTTGGATGTGAAGGAAGATTTATTTTGTTAGGAAGAATTAGTAACAGTACTAAAAGGATAAAAGACAATAAGGCCACAGATGCTGATAGTGTGGTAAATGAGTTTTTTTTTTTTAATATGGTGGTTATGAAGTTAGAGATAAATTACTGAAGATTATGGATATGACTATCGAAAAATGGCAAGTACATAGGGAGTTTAGAAAAACTTTAATTAGACCCCTCTAAAAGAAAGATGATAAGAATGAGTGTTGATATTGTAGACGTTATATTAAATTCCCCTAATAAAAATACCATATTTCTACCTGGGATCCTTTCTGTTTGTTCCTGTAGCTGTAAGTAAAATTCATCCTCTAAGTCACTAATATCTCCATCAGTTGGTTCTGCAGGGGCTTATATTACTGTGACTGATACCCGGCACTTTTTAGTCATAAAATGAGCAACTAGTTTTCTATTATCAATAACTGGCCAACCTAAACAAGAGTAAGCAGCTTCCTTATTCATCATGAGCCCTACTCTCTGCCAATTCACACCAACCTTCGTGCTTGAGTAAAAAAATTCTATATCACCTAATTTCATGTTTCATATCCCTGGGATACGAGTTTCTCAAACTCCTAGCAAGTCCAGTTTGAAGCGTCTGAATTCGTCAGCCAAAATGTCAGTACGATAGTTGTTTTTTAACGTTGTTACATTCCAAGCTAAAACTTATGTATTCTTTAAATCATTGAAATTATTTTGGCCTTAGTAAAATCAATTTTCCGAGAAGTAGTGCAGGACGGGGGCTAACACAACTTCTCAAGTATACACGAAGCGCTTAATCCGGCTTAGAACCGGACAGCAAAACTCGCTGGGACCTACACAACAAGAGACGAGCTCTCACCCCACAGCACCCATATTTCAGCATTAGTCCAATTACAATTAAGGAAGGCTAGGGGGTAGATCCCCCCCTTTGCCTTTCAATATTTGTAATAAGAATCCTTCATTGGAAGCTGGAAAAACTCGAACATAAAAAAACGTTTTGAGACTTAAGGGTGCTTTCTGCGGTTTTTTAGTTTTAACTCTTTTATTCGAAAATTCCTGTTTTTTTTCATTATTCAGTGGATACAATGTGCTTGTGATCTCCATCTTCATTGATCCCCATTATTAACGAACTTCGTTATGAACGCACAAAATTACGAGCAAACTAAGTGTTTTATACAAAAATCTTAAAACCAAGTGTAATAAAATATAACCTAAATAAAGTTTTTCGATTGGCTAACCAGTGGCTTAGTAATTACTTCTGCAAATATCTAATGTAACAAAACAAGATAAAAAAAACAACTAGGTGCTTGCACAGCGCCCTTGAATGCATGACAAGACCTAAACGAGCAGCAAAATAGCATAAAGTGACTCTTGTTCATTGTAGGACGTAGCCAGAATTCTCCTAAGTTTTTTTTATTGAGGGGGGGGGGGGTAACTAATGGAATATATGTATATAGCTACTATGTGATCGTGAACATATGTGCATATTATTTTGTATTTTGGAGGAGGATCAAAACTACCCAACTTTGTCCTGGCGACACCCCTGATCAAATTATCTATGGTAATTCAATTGCCGTTACGTAGCTTTTTATGTTAAACTGGCATTGACAGCCTTCATTCTTAAACTTAAAATCTCTGTGGATTTGTTCAGTCACGTATCTTATTTGATTCTATAGATAGTTAAAAGTTTATGTTTCTTGCAACATACATATTATCTTCTTCGATGTCATGTAAATAATGAGAGAATTGAGCTTCATATATATATATTTATATATATATATATATATATATATATATATATATATATATATATATATATATATATATATATATATATATATATATATATATATATATATATATATATATATATATATATATATATTTTTATTTGTTTTACCGCATCTTTTATAAACAATAATTCGGTGTACAAAATAAAGCTTACTTTTGGTTTTACTTTGGTTTTGGTTTTACAAAAGTAAAACCAAAGAAAAAAACAACACAGTTTTTGTTAAAATGTTTCCCATGTTCAGTACGTACTCTCATGTTCACGATGTTCTCTCGTTTCGAATATCACAGCTGCAATGGGCTTCTGTTAAGGTACTTAGCTTAGGATCTAAACTCTTAAATTAATAAAATTTATTGAAAGCTTTATTAACTTGAAAAATAACAATAATAAATTCCAAAATATATGATAAAAGACTAGCACAAAATAGTTTTAGCACAGGGACAAGTAATAAATATGATTGTGGCGAAGAATCTAAGCTTTTTATTCCTCACTGAGCAGTAACATACATTATAGCCTGTGCAAAATTCTCAATAAAACAAAAAATATTCAAAGATAGTATTTAATGAAATGGCAGAGTGGAATCAAAATTCCAGAAAAAATATCTGTCATGTGGCTTCACTTTCGAATACTAGATTGGTATACTTATCAAGCAGGAATTATGGTACGAGGGAATTAAACCAGTTAAGTGGAAACACTGGTGTATGTTTTACCCACTTTTTTTTATTTAACCAAAAATGACCTTTCATAAGTTATTAAACTTAGGATTCCTAATACATGATTAACTGTAATGTTGCCATATAATTGGGAACCGAGATAGAATAGGCTCAAACACAGACTAAAAAACATGTCCCACGAAATAAACAGAGTTTTTGGATTCTTGATTTTTAGCAAGATTTATTATATCGATTTTGATACTTCATTTGTATTTCTTACATAGACGATATCGATTCTTATTGCAGATAATCTTGAACACCACAAGCCAAATACTGATTCCGAAACAGTATTTTTGTTCATTCTAGTATTTTGTGATTTAATTTATTTTCTCATAAGTTTCTCTTTCAACTGTCACATATATTGAGAAGCTCACAAACATCGCCAGGTTCACAAAAAGTATTTCATTCGAAAATTTCCGAGAAAACATCCAGAAATTTAAAACGATTTGAACGTATGTATACAAAAACAAACTCAGTTATGGTTGAAAAATGAAAGAAAGTGCAAATTGGCCTCCCTCCCTTTGCCCCCCCCCCCCACCCCTTAAGAAAACAAAATGCTCAGAACTTTGATCCTAAATTCAGAGACAATCAAACGTTAAAGCTTAGTCAGCTATATGATGTGAAAGCAGTCCCCACAAATTTTTACCTTAAAACCAAAAGCCTTCAGACTTTTTATGGACATCTGCAAAGGAAATTAATGGCCAAAATGCTGTTTATAACGATTATGTCAATCAAAAATATGAATAATCCAGACAATACGTGCCTGAATATTTATGATAATACAAAAAGTATGTTACTTGTAATGGATATGAAACAGCACGTGGAAACATTTCCCGGACCTGGAGAGAAATCTTAGGTATCACTTCTGGTGATATCTAGCAAAATCCCATTAAATTTTGCAAAAATTGTTGCACACGATATGGTTAGCACGACCACGATAATTAGTGCACTAATAAAATTTATAGAAAACATGTAAACAGGGCGATATAAAGTCTCAGATATCACTGTAATATCTAGATTAATACCATTGTAATATCTATAACAAAATACCAGAAAATTTATGAAAACCTCTTAGAAAGTGAGCCAATGGGAAACAGCTTTAGGGATTGAATACAAAAAGATCTCAAGTTAAAACTGAAGTTGGTGATCTCACAAACCAAGTACTAGTAAAATTATTTCAATTAGTATTCATGGAGCGTATATGTGGAGAAGGCAACTTGAAAATTTCAAATGGAAACCCTATACGGAATGTTATTATTTGAAATAGAAAACGGAAAAGAAGAAGGTTTTGTCGGACAGTTTTTGTTTTCCTTGTTTTTAGGACTTTCCCTATAAAATTATTAGTATCTTTCAGAAAATTAACACGGGGAGTCCCCCAAAAAAAAGATTCGCAAGCCAAAAAGCTGGTTGAACATTTGTTAAATAATCATAATACTTCATAACAAAGTATAACCTCATCAAAAACTTGGTCGAATTCTTGAACAGATCCCACAAAAGGTTGCATTCTATTTCGGGGCGTGACGAGGAGAACTCCGAAATTTCAAATAATACACTTTATTTATTACTCTAGGTTTGGAATCTATAAGGAGAAGGAAGTATATTTTGACTAGTTTTTCTTTTTGGAAATTACTTTCATTATGGCGGTAGAGGTATTACGATGTTAGAAATTTTGATTCTGATATTAGAAATTTCATAGAAATTTGTCTGGAGAAAAGTGACAAAACGTACTTTGTTTGCTTGCAGATTTTAAAAATGTAAAAGTTTTTAAGAGGTAGAGTTTCGAATTTCAAAGTCAACACCTGTCGCTCTATAAAGAAGGGATATGCACCCTTACCTGCTAAAGAATTACGCAATAATTTTCATCAACTCGCACTAAAGTGATCGAATTCGTTTGGTTCAACAAATAGATACTTTTTGGCATTTGTTTTGTTGAATTTCCATGCTAACTTTCTCCATGGTTTGAATACTTGTAACTTATGATAGTGGTATATTAAACACATTTTCGATACAAAATCTACATTTTTTTTCTTTGCAGGTTACAAACATACAACATTTATAGGTGTTAAAATCTTAAATTTTGAATCCTTTCAATGTCTGCTGAAGGGAACCTGCAACCTGTTTGACTCAACATTTTATTTCTAATTTAGTTACAACGATACAACAAAAAATAACATTCTCCTAAATTTAATCAATATATTCATATAGGAATGTACGAATATATATATATATATATATATATATATATATATATATATATATATATATATATATATATATATATATATATATATATATATATATATATATAGGAAAGCAGGGTTGCTAAAATATCCATGCCGTCATTTCATTTATAAAATAAAAATGTATTTCCTCAAATGTCTAAAACTGATCTCTACTAATCTAATTATCGAAATCTATTAAACAGATATTCCGTAAACCTGACTAAATATATTTTTGAGTGCAAGCTCAAATGCATTAAAAGTCAAATAAGAGACTTGCTAAACCTAATTTTGAGAGGAGTGATGTGGCAACCCTGTAGCAGCCCTGCAGGAATGACCTTAGACTTGTGGACATTAATGCAATCAAATTGCTTCAATATCACATTTCCATATCCCTATCTCGTTGGAAAAGAATATATTCCGTATCCATTTCCAGTTGTTGTCGTTTCTCTTCATCGTCTGAGTCAGAGTGCTCACTGTTGAGCAATAGGGGAGACATTACTAATACATTTTCATGCATTTTAGTATGAGTCTCAAACTGATCAATAGTTTTTGCTTTCATTGTAACATGTATTATAATTCCAAGTAAACAAACTACGAGCCCGATTTGATTTGTTACACTCAACTGATCACCAGCTATATATACAGCTATTCCCAAAGTGATGACTTCCTAAAAATAAAATATAATTAGTCCTTTTTTTTCATTGACGATCTGAGAAAATTAGGGATCTTAATTTAGAATTAAGATCTCTGTCTATAGTCTGATGCTGATTTTGATTTTATTTTGACAAGAGGCGAGAAGGAGAAAATACTCCGAACCGATGATTAAATGAAGAAAATGTCAATTGTTCGCCCAAGACGAGGTCTTTACCAATTTTCTACGTCTAACCAACATAATCCAAAGCTAAAATGAAATTTTTAAGCTAGGAAAAAAACACAAAAAAAGGGGACAAAATCACAAACTTGAATAAAAGCAATGCTTTTACTTTCTATGCTTAAAAAAAAACAAAACAAAAAAAAACATGACGATTGTTAGGGATTTGATCATTAAGATCGCTTACAGAGGTGAGGTTTAAGGCAGAAAATCGCAACTGTAAAACTCGCGTGTGCAATGCATTGTTTAAATCACCATAATTCGATTTACAGAATATATATATATATATATATATATATATATATATATATATATATATATATATATATATATATATATATATATATATATATATATATATATATATATATATATATATATATATAGGTTATATTTATATATATTATTCAAGTTGTGATATACATTGAACAATGGAAATTTCAAAATTTTGATCAATGGAGGAAATCAAATTACCGGGGTTTACACTTTATTTCGTTTTACTAGTCCTATAAAAATAGAGAAAGAAAAACTTCTGTCTAAAAAATTGGCTGTTCATCAAACGAAAAAGAATTTATGTTTTACTTTTTTTATTAACTTTTTCATTAATTCCATTAGCAGTGAGCACACTATTTTCATTAAAAATTATCTTTATTGAATGATTTAGAAGCACGACGGCACAGTATTTAAAAAAGAATACAATTATAACAAGGTTATTTCATTATGCTATTAAAACCTACTACAGTAAAAGAAAAATACCTTAAAAATCCCAGACACAGCCAGCGTTAAACTTGAAGAATACGAAACAACCAAATATTCGGAAACCTCCATCAAAAATGCTAGAAAAGCACCAGCAAGTATTTTTAAAGTTTGGCTAAACATAGCTTCATGATCACCATTTTGAAAATTATTTGCAACTCCAATAATCGATTTCCCTACAAAAGAAAAATAAACTGAAACATATGAAAAAGAGAAAACAAAACAAGGACTTGATAAAAAGGGAAAACATTAGAATAAATATAAATTAGTTATCTCACTCTACTGCAGCCATTAACAACGTAGAGTACTCCTTCAAGATAAAGAATTGATCAGATAGTTGAATTTGCAAAGAAGGTTTGCAGAAAATAATAGACAGATGAAGTACGTGTCAATTATCAGATCTTTCCCGTAGCTAAAATGACGATAAACTTCATTGGTCATCTCGGTGCTCCTGCCTTCACAAGTTGATATAAGCTTCTTCTATAGACTTGACATCTGAACACAGCACCACCAGGATTTTAAATTACATGTCAAATGAGAAAGCACTGTATACGGGCTCGACGTTATAGCTGGTGCACATAGTTCAACTGAGGACAGTATTCACCAGTGTGTCGGCATCAGGCAGCCAAAGACCTGAAGGGTTTGAAAGAACACCAGTAGCAACCTGTAGTTTTATTCTTGATTAGGCACCGCTTTAATGTTAAGTTGTATAGAAGTTTTTCTGTTCCCATATTCTTAAAACATGATATTAAGCTGTAAATGAGTCCACGCGCTTCGTTGCGAAAGCAAGGCAATTTTTCTGTGAATTAATTTGCCACCACAAATCAATCAAACTGTTTAGTTACTTATTATTTTTACTTGTTATGAAGACATATGAGGTCGAAGTTTCTAGTTATAAGTATGGTTTAAACCTGAGACATTCATAGTAGTTACAAGATTATCTGACTATATGTAAAAAAGATTATATGGCGGTTATTAGGATTGTCTTTAGATTTGGCGCGTCTATCAATATCAGATATACACTCCAGCGTACCAATTCATTCTCGGCTACTTGAGCCAATAATGACCGTAACAAGAAATTCACATACGGACTGACAGATGACAACCTTGAAAGACCAGGGATAGATACATTTTCAACTTGACTTGACCGTGACATTCTAGATTCTAAACTATAAGTTTTAATCGATTTAATAAGACTTGATGGAATGTCTTCCAAGCCATTACAAATGACGGCATTGAAGAGCATCACCAAGGATAGATACATTTTTAGTTTTTTTTTCTGTTTTTGACATCATAGCCGCTTCGATTTAATCAATTTGATTAAGCTTTATGGAATGTGTCTCAATCCACTAGCGTAACTCAGCCTCCCCTTTTCTCTCCTTGGGATAGGTTCACTCCCCTTAAAGGAGCTTTTAACACTTAAAAAAGGACGTACTGATAAAAAAACGAGCTTTTTAGAGAAGGGAGGGGGGGAGTGGCTAAACGTAAAGATTATAGGCAATAGACCTAGCTCTTACAATCCATATTTAATGAGGTCCTATGTTGTATTTGATTAAGGCTTTTTTTTTTGGTTGTACACGCAGTTTTGAATCTTTCCCAAGTAAGGCAAGGAGCTCTTCAGAAATAAAGTCAATAGAGTCCTCAACTTCCCTCTTAAGCTTTATTAAATAAAAAAAACAAGTTCTTCAACTGTAAGTAAGGAGCAACATTAAAACTTAAAACGAACAGAAATTATTACGTATACGAGGGGGTCACCCCCTCGTCAATATCTCGCTCTTTACGCTAAAGTTTGAACTTTGTCCCAATTCTTTAAGAACGACTCCTGAATCCATGTTTGCATACAGGGTTGGGGAGGTATGGCTATAGTCTCTTCTTCCTGTTTCTTATTCTACATGCTATCCTAATCGACATGAAACCAGTGTGCATTGTGTTTCAAGCAGGACTGGTTGACGTTGTGTAGAATACTATTTATCTCTTTTTACACTGCATAGTATAAGTAATTAGAGGATTGCCATTTGGACATTATTTCTAGTAAAAGGGCAATTTCTACTGACTTCTGATACGCATAATATAGTTTAATCACGGCAATTTAGGTACAGTTTCAAAGAGGCTCTAAGCATTCCAAATTTGATAAAGTATATTATAGAAACATCATTAAGACATGGGAAATTACAGCTAAGTTATGATTTAAATAACCAAAAACTGCATGGAGAATTTCTAAACTGACCTTAAAAAGATCCTTAAAATAAAAAAAAGTTAAGGGTAATCCTTATGAGAGGACATAAAATAGTTAAATTTGTTTTTCGTCCTTTTTTTACTCTTTTTTGGCTTGTTGTTAGTTTATGGCTTATTTTGAAAAGAACAAAATCAAGACAGTATGTCTATTTTTTAGGAATAATATACCTTCAATAAATATAGCAAAGGGAAGAAGGGTCAGAATCATCCATGGTTGAACATGATATATCATATCGATTGGATTGCTCAGGCCAAGTTCAGATCGCTGCATTACAAGCTGAGAAAGAGTCCATCGGAGGCCACTTAAAAAAGAAGAAAATATTATATATATATATATATATATATATATATATATATATATATATATATATATATATATATATATATATATATATATATATATATATATATATATATATATATATATATATATATATATATATATATATATATATATATATATATATATATATATATATATATATATATATATATATATATATATATATATATATATATATATATATATAGTACCGGGACCCAGCACGTGGTAGGCTTCTATATATGAATTCTCATTGTCGCTTGTCTTCTAACCGCAGAAAATTCGAGACAGTTTGCTGTCTTTTTATACTGCTGTCTTTTCAAATATATTTGATTATTAAGGCAAGTCCAATTTCTAACACTAATATCATCTAAGCTTCAAACTTTTAGTTTTCTGTTTTGCAGGTTTTGAGCTACAGTAATCCCTTATTAAAAAATATGCAAATGAAGTTGAACTTCTCTGTTTTTTGCTCTTCACGCTGCTGAGTATCCTTTTATCCTACAATCGGTTTAAAGATAGTTGTTTACTGAATCTGGTCTGATTTCTAACAGCAATATGTATTACGCTTCAAACTTTTGTTTTTCTTTTGTATGGTTTTTTAATTGCTGTAATCTCTTGTCAAAATATATACAAATATTTTTGCAATTAGGCCTGCCAGTTTTTTGCTCTTTAAGCAATTTAATATAAACTTTCCATACATGAAAATCTTCAAGTTTTCCATCTAAGTGTGACAAGTATGACAACGTACGTATTTATCAATACTTACGTATTTAAAAACAACGTCACTCACATATTTTTTTCCAAAATTAATATATATATATATATACATAAAATATATATGTATATATATATATATATATATATATATATATATATATATATATATATATATATATATATATATATATATATATATATATATATATATATATATATATATATATATCCCCTAACTAAACGCTCCATGTTAATGGACAGCCTCAACCTAATGAGGTGGGTGGAGCCCGCCCCAGGGACTCTCAGTATCTAGGCAAGTCCTAGCTCTAATTAGATCCCAGGCCTAGGGTCGGTTGGGCCTGCAACCCTCCACCCAAAAATTTTACCGCAACGAAAAACGATGATGCATTAATCTTCTTGGATTAGAGCTAAAAACTTCCAAGATATTATGGATTATCGCTTCTTGTTAGACTTTTATTCTGTCATTCCAGCTGTTTATTTACAGCTTTTTCAACCATCTACTTTTTCAACAATCTGCTTTTTCAGCCATATCTAGTGTAAATTTGAAGTTCTAGGGGGGGGGGGCAGCTGCCTCCCTCTGCCATCCCCTCCGTATGCCCATAACCCCCCCCCCCCCACCGATTTTGCAACCACTTGACAATTTCATTGGGTCTTATCGCTGCTTAGAAAGTTGACTTTTTGAATTGATTTGCAATAGGAAAATGTTTACTAAATTGATGAAAGAAATGCATTTACACAATAAAGATATAGGTTTTACATAGTCGTTCAAGACGTAATGTTGTATGATAAGAATCGACCTTAAACAAATAATAATAATTGTTTATAGGTTTTTTTCCCGGTCTTTCTGGTCACATACCAATATAAACAGAAATTTAAGAGTACATAAAAAAATTGGGTTCTCTGAAGCTTTGCTGAAAATCATCTTTTTGGGGCAACTCCGAAAAAACTTCTGATGTTGGAATTATTAATACAGACACGAGAGAGCAGGCAGAGCATGCTTTATCCCAATGGTTAAAAAATAAATACTTTATCAACATTATCAAAGAGTCCTAAAACGAAAAAGTACGACATTTCTATAAATATAATTTGAGGCCGAGCGGTATTATATATTTAGAAGCATTGCATGTAGCTGTTTTTAGCTGAAAGTCAAATTTTGCTAAATTAATTGGGTCTTATTTCAAGAGTAGCTTCACTCCCACAAATTAATTCCAACAAGAAGTCAATTCATGACGAAGCAAATCTTTAAAATACATGTCTTTTATCTTTTCTTATTGGGACAATATAGAAAGAGTAATGCAAAGTTTCTCTAATTTGAATTATCATTTTTCCGTTTTTGTTTTAAAACGTTCATATTTAAGCTTTATCTAGACATAGTACAGTAATAATACGGGAAAAAAAATGCCAGAACCAAAAAGGAACAAATTCATAAAATAATGCTTTCTTCACCATCCGGACCAGAAAAAACGCTGAACAACATATCCAAAATCCCCATCTCTAACCCGTTGCGAAATATTTTTTTTTTCGCTATTTTTGTTACATTAACTTTTATTTTTCGTGTCACGAAATGAGTGGTTGATACGTCTATCTGTATCAAAATTGAGAGCTGAAACCGTTTCTGACGTTAGTTTTTCTTATAAACGTCAAATAAAATGAAAAAAAAAAATCCATTTTTAGTTGAAAAATAGCAAAATTTCGCTATTTTTGGCCAAAAAAAACTAAGTGATAACCATGATATCTTTTTTTTGTGTGTTTTTTTGTCCGTTCGTTTTTCTTTTTTCAGTATACATCCAGATCTTTTCAAGCTAGCGTGATAACGTTCACGCATATTATAAACACCATCTCGAGGCGACTGAGCTATAGTGTTACAAAAAAGCATCTCTGATCCGGATAGTTATAATTATCTCATTCAGATTAGTAGTCTACTCATATGGATGCTAGGGTAGGGTCTTTCTTAACGAACCTGCAAATATGCCGAATCATACACTCTTTAACAGAACATAACCTATACCAACAAAACTTCTTCTCTGCATGTATGCTCCCCTTCATAGACCATTTTGCTTATCAGTGCCATCTACTGGTGCAGGTATAAGCAGTTGAAAGATACATTTCCCTGCGTTTAAAGCGTATTAATTTAAAAAAACAAAGTTTTCCCGAGAGAAGTAAAGAGGGATCAAAGAAATCTTGGAAATGGTATACGCACCGGCAACGGTACCACATATACTCTCTGGAAAAGCGATTTCTAGAGTTATTAGAGCTCACATTCTCGTAAGCTCGGCTCTCTACGCTCATCTTTTAGGACAAAATGCGGGAACTTTGGATACTTTCGGTCTTGAGAAACTCTTCAACGACACCCTTGAGGGAAAAATGTCCCCCAGAGACCTTGACGAAGCACCAGAGCTGGGACTACTGGAAAGTATTATCAAACAGAAGATTGAAGACCTACGAGATCACCGAACAGCAAAGCTCTGGCTGCAGTACCTTGACATGGTTGAAAAGCTTCTCAAGTTTATACGTGTCAAGAGGCTGAGCCTATGGGACCTGCATTTTTCAGGTTGCAGCAGAAATGCTTCCCTACCTAGCCGCATCTGGGCACAACCTTTACGTGAAATCTGTTTGGTTGTAGATCCAACAGATGACTAAACTTCCAATTCATCATCCAAACATGTTTCAGGCGTTCAGTGAGCAAGGGCACACAATTAGAAGGTCATTTCAGCGCTGTGCCGGCTTCTCAGCAGCCTTAGTTATTGAAAAAGAGCACATGCGAAGCCTAAATACATCGGGAGGACTCACTGGTGGTGGTGGCATGACTGAAGAACAGAGAGCGATTTGGGTCCTATCGAGGCCGGCGTCTCTTGAAGTCAACCTGTTGATCCAGAACTTGACGAATATCGGCTACTCTACAAGCGAGCAGCATCGTGACTTGAGTCTGAACAGACAAACCCGTGACTTTGAAGATACCGCGAAGTTGGTTGATTTCTTCGAAGTGTCATCCCCATTCAAAAACAAAGTGCAACTGAGAAACGTTGCAAATGGAGTAACTTCATCTCCAGGCGTGAATGTTGACGAAGCCGAATCTACTAGGAAGAAAATCTTAGACAAGAAGTCAGAAAAGACCTTGAAGGAACACGTCTTTAAAAAGAAAAACCAAGTGACTCTGATGACCACAAAAAAGCCGGGCTCTTCTGAGGTGGCGCACATCGACCCGGCGCTACTTTTTCAGAGGTTCATTATCGTTTCCCCATAGGTCTAGTCTCAAGGAAGATTATTTCAAGTTTGAGCTCTGTACCATTCCTCCTGCTCTTTTCGAAAGAAACGGATTCATGCGAAAGGCCAACAAGCCCGATCTAGCAAAAGCAGTCTATCAGTCATGTGGGTTTGATGCTCAGTCCCCAAGACCGGTGGGAATTACCAGCTTCGTCTTAGACGGGGGCGCCCTTCTCCATTGGATCCCATGGAAGGTCACTTCCACATACAAGGCTATCATGTCTTCGTACATTCATTACGTCAAAAAAAGTATCCCCATGCAGTTTTCGTCTTCAACGGATACGACGGCGGTCCGTCAATCAAAGATGTAACCTATTTGCTTCGAGCTGGATCTTTCGGCCGCAAAATGTTATTTACCGAAGACATGAATCTTTGCATGAAGAAAGAAGAGTTTCTTTCATGCAAGGAGAACAAATCACGTTTTCTGAAGATTCTTGGAAGCGCTCTGGTAGTCGGCGGTTGCGATGTATACCACTGTGAAGAAGATGCTGATCTAGACATAGTCAAGAAGGCTTCGGAAACTGCACTCCACAGCAACTCCATTGTGGTTGTTGATGACACGGATGTTCTCGTCCTCCTCATCTGCCATGTAAACACGAGTTCAAATCGAGTTTACTTCTCGCCGGGAGCGAAATTCGGAAGTGAATGCTCAGCTTGGGATGTTTGTCAGATAAAAGACAAGCTATGGTAAGAAGTTTTTCTGGTAATTTCATGCTATCCTGGAATAATGAGGTGCAACATATCATTACAAAATTATGGTATCGGAAAAGAAAAAGCATTGAAGTTAGTTATTCAGCTTCAGTTTTACAGACACTGGCACTCTGTTAACCAAAAAATCGATATTTCATGAAGAGATAGCTGTAACTGAAAAGAAAACCTTATTGATGCCATGTAGCTTCTGGGACCATCCAAGTCTCGACTTTGCCAGGAGCCTAGGTTTCTTGAGAAACCTTAACGCTGTCAACACATTCAAACACCCACAAGGGCTGTCACCAAGTAAGATAGCAGTGAAATATCAATTGCTCTGAATCCTTTAGCAAGGTTCGGATTCGGTTAGGAAGCATGGTTGACCCCCTAAGCTGGGGATGGAATCTTCAAGGCAACGATGTTTTAGGGCCAAAAATTATGGATATCTCCCCTACTCCTCCTCATCTTCTAAAGACAGTGAAGTGTTCTTGCCGAGCTGATGGTTGCGACAGTGAGAGATTCTCCTGCAAGAAAAATGACCTGGAATGCACCATAGCTTGTCGAGTATGTAGAGGAGTTCCGTGTAACAACGCAAAGTGTCAAGAAGATGAATATTCTGAGGATGAGCTTTAAGCCTGTGATTTAATTTTCCCTGTAATTTTTGTTCCTTTGATCAATCAGATGTGCAATTTTCTTACGTTTTATTACAAATAATTTTTACCACCTAGTTTTTTATGGTGATTTTTTCCAAAAAAAATAAAAAATTAATAAACAAAAACAGCGAAAAAAACAAATTTCGCAACAAGTTAGAGGTGGGGATTTTGGATATATTGTTCAGCGATTTTTTTCTGGTTTGGATAGTGAAGAAAGCATTACTTTATCAATTTGTTCCTGATCAAAATTTATTATTCCTGTACTAACAGTGTAAATCTGGATCGATGGAACATCAAAATGATCCTTTCAGACTAAAATCCCCAGACTTGCCTAAAATTAGTCAAATTTGATACCAATTAATTGCACCTGCTCTTCTCTTTCAGATTTCGTCACACTGGATTTTCTTCGTGCCTATACGTTAATAAATGCCGAATTCCTGAGAGGCAATATTTGAACGTTTTTCTAATCATATAAAAATTTCTATGAGCAATGGTCCCAACAAAATGACAAACACGCTATTAGCGCAAATTGTAATGGCCGTTGTAATCGCCAGCCGTCCTAGCAATTACGAATTTGCCAACAACTGAATTAGATAGTCGTTTTCTATTTCTAACTGTGCTCAGTAAATCAAATAGCGAGCTTCGTTGCTCATTTAATAATCAGGGGATTCCCTATAAAAGCTTTGTTTCAATTTTTATACTAAGTTATATCAATATATTGAACGCAATATTTTCGCAAATAAATAAACAAATAAATATCCTAATGAAATGATATTCAGATTAAAGCACCAACGCCTACAAAGAAAAATACACAAAAACAGTAGATTTATTATTAGTCGAAAGAAAATTCTTCTCGTCATCTGCCCAGTTCACGTTATTTTCAAAGAGATCCTCCATGAAACACTTTGCTGAACGACACTTAAAAGATATGGCAAACTTGGTAACTGGCAGGTACAAACTTCGATGATTTAAAACTATTTGGCATGCTTTTTTTCGTTATTTATTTAATTTAGTAATTAATATATTTTCATTAAACAAGAATGAAAATATACAATTTACATAGCCTTTGGTTAAAACTATGACAAAAATATATATAACAGAGGCAACACTATAGTACTGCCTATAGTAAAGAGCCATAAGGCTTCAAAGTACTATTATTAATGATTATTTATATACTTATTTTTCCCAGAGGCAATTCATAAGAAAGGGGTGCTGGCATAAGCTTGAGAGGGGGCTCATTCAAGTGAAAATCAGGAGTCATAGGAGAACAACCAGCCCTCCTCCCAGGCCCTTTTTTTCCCAAATGCATCCAATCAAAATTTTGAGATACCCATTTTGTTCAGAACAGCCCAAAGGTCATATAACTATGTCTATGGGGTTAACTAAAAAAACTCACAGGCCCTGGGTCAAGGGTTATAAGTTATGCAAGTTGCAAGGTTTTTTATTGGAAAAAGAAGGAATGTTTGATCCTTGATCTCCTAAAATACTTAGGATATTAAGATGGAACTTTAAGGAAATGTTGAGAGGAATGACGAACATAATCAAAACACACTATGTGCTTGCTTTGTTGTCAAAAGGAAATATCAGCAATATCTAAGGAGCGGCTGAGAGTATTAAGTTGAAACTTTCAAGGTATGTTGAGGGGATGTTACCCTTTACCCTTGTTACCCTCACCCTTTTTAGGAGTCCTTCTCTTCAATATTGATCGAAATTGTCATTTCGTTCAAACTAGTCAAAAGGTCTAATAGCCAAAAGGTCTAATTTGAACTTTAATTGTGAACTTTTTAGAGGGTTGTTGCACTAAATCAAAAGACCTCAGGTGCATTCAAGTTGTCAAAAGGGCGTAATTGATCGTATCTATACTGATCTCAAGAACAGCTACGGGTATTAAGTTGAAACTTTAATGGAATGCTAAGAGGGATGTTAAACGAAATGAAAAGGCACTATATCCATCCAGGGTGTCGAAACTTTATATCTTCAATATTTTAATTGCAATTCGGGAAGGTTATCAAGTTGAAACATTCAGAGATTGCTGAAGGGGATGTTGAAATTAAAGATATTATGTACATCCCAGTTGTTAGTGGGCGTAGCTGCAATATCTCAGAAACGGCTAAGATTAGTATGTTGTAAATATCAGAAAATGGGATGACATGTTCAACTAAATCAAAAGACACCATACGCATTCTGGTTGTCAGATTTGCATGTCTGCTATATGACAGGAATAGGTAAGGGCACTAAGTTGAAACTTTCAGAGAATGTTAAGGGCGATTTTGAGCTCAATCAAAAGATATTATGTTCATCTCGGGACGGCATTTCTGCAATATCCCAGGAACGGCTAACGGTATTCAGTTGAAACTTTCAGGGAATATTGAGGGGTGTGTTGAAATAAACCAAAGACACTAATTAGAACTAATAAATTATAATCAAATATTTTCAATCATACGCTGGTGACGTGAAAAACTAGAAAAATATTCATTATATTAACCAATAACGAAGCTTCGGCTATCAAAAACGAACTTCACTGCGCTTAACAGAAAATGAATTATGTAACAAATATTTTCATTTATATTTACAAAAAAAAAACAAAAAAAAAACATTCACAGTGAAATAAAATCTTGAACTATTGAGTTTCTAGGAATTAGTATCATTATATATCAAATATTCAGTTTATGCTCATTAGTTCTTTCCAGTCATCTCCATTATTATGGTGATTTATTTTTTATTTGTCATCATTGTTTTGAAAAATAAATCACATCTAGTGTTCAATGAAACGTAAATAACAAAATATGCTGTAGAGTTTTGCGGTTAAGGAAGCGGAAAGGGGAAAGTAACCAAACTCCTGTTTGTAATAATTTTTTTTCATTTTAAACTTGACTTGAATATTCAATTTAACTTTTACTCGTTTTAAGATTAATTTTTTGATATATATATATATATATATATATATATATATATATATATATATATATATATATATATATATATATATATATATATATATATATATATATATATATATATATATATATATATATATATATATATATATATATATATATATATATATATATATATATATATATATATATATATGTGTGTGTGTGTGTATATATATATATATATATATATATATATATATATATATATATATATATATATATATATATATATATATATATATATATATATATATATTTGTACTTGTTATTTTTTTTTGTTGGCTACGATCGTTTATTTTAATTTCTGTTCGTTTTGGGCTTCACTTATTATAGGAATTTGTTTCTGCTGGTATTAAGTTTGATATGACTCTTTGCTATTCTTTGAAACATTCATTTTTTGAAAGTTTTTTTTTATTAATTTGTGTTCGTTTTTGATTACCAATGTTTTGTTATGGGTTAATATAATAAACATTTCCCCGGTTTTCACATCTCCGGCTTATGATTTAAAATATCCAATTCTAGTTTATTGGTTCTAATTATTGTCTTTTGATTTATTTCAACATCCTCGAGATTCCCTGAAAGTTTGAGCTGAATACCATAAGCCGTTCCTGGGATATTGCAGACAAGCCGTTGTGACAAAAGGAACGTGTTATCTCTTGATTGAGCTACAAAAAACCTCAACGTTTCCTGAAATTTTCAACTCTATACCCTCAACTGTCCTGAAATATTGCACACACTATTTTAACAAGCTGAATGTACATAGCAACTTTGATTTAGTCAAACATCCGCTGAAAGTTTCAACTAAATACCATTAATCAATCGATCCTCAGTCCGAATATTTCGGCTCCTTGTCCGGAAGCTTTTGTCAACAGAAAAAGAAAGAAACCATTTTATTCGGAAAAAGAAAAACTATTCGCGCCTCCATTAGTATTTTTTTTCATCATATTAATTATAATTTCTGTCCATCATTTATATATTTTCATTTCGTTGTATTTTTGTAAATAGACCATCAGTGTAATTTAAGAAACTATATAAATTCACGAAAGTTAACCTAATTGAATTTGAAGTCAAAGCACTTGTTTCTACTTTAGTAACTTTTTCAATAAATTCAGATCTGTTCTTTCGGTAAACTCGATTTTGAAAAGAAAGAAAAAAAAATCATCTCACAAGCCCCTTTTTCTGACCATTAACGCAGAACTTTAACTTCCATTATCGAAATAATTGTCGATTCTGACTTCTGATCATTGATGTTTACAACAGAAACATTTAATAATTTTTACATTCAAATATTATACCCAAAAATATTCTTTTATAGTCGATATTTTTAAATTCATACGGTCTCTAGAAACTGAAAGACTAAAGTCTCGCCTGCATAATACAGGTAACTTTTAGTATATAATTTAAATTCTTTCAAAAACTCAAGCAAAAAAAGAAATAAATGTTATTCCCATAACCGAAAAGTCAATGTCAGGTGATGAATTTTATTTTAAATTGAGTTTCGTATCCCACAACAAGAGCATTAAATAAAAACACTTATGACTTATAAAGTAAGGACATTTGATTAACCCAATTTTTTTCTCGGTATCTTTTCTGGCTCTTGTGATTTTGAGGCTTTCTGGGTATTTAAAAAGCACAAGAAAAGGCTGAGCCATAAAACAGATGCAAACTGAGATCATAATTATTATAATTAAGATTAGTAAAAAAAAAACTTTTATATTTATTTTTAACGATTTTTATACACACTTTTTTTTAAGACAGAGTCGCTTTGAGTAAAAAAAAGAGTTCTAATCAAGTCCTTTTTTGATCAACAGACCAGATTTTAATTCCATTAGGAAATATAGTTAGAATAATGTCAACCTACCGTTAGAAACTGATATTTTTAGTTAGAAAACCCAATTTTTTTAAATTCAAACGGAAAAGAACAAGCATGAATAGACTGCACCTTAAAAATGAGGCAAATAAAACCATAAGGAATCCTTCCCATCTGAATTGGGTCGCATGATAGGTAAATAAAAAAAGACCACTTGAAATCATACCAGCTATCACAATAAGGCTCCAATGCTATAAAAGAAAGATGAAATCAGAATTAAGAACAAATAAATACATGCTCTAAAATTAAATTAAATAACATAATTGACAGAAGCGAGAAGTTCATTGCCTTAACAAAGTGAACACCATATTCTCTAGGGCTTCACATTTTAATTATATTAATTACAATTAATAAACAATAACAGATAAAAATAACGAAGCACCTTGCCATTCAGAAGGAATTCCAAAAAAAACATTAACAGCCAAATGAAAGAAAAATAAAGCCAATAATTGTTTTTAAACCATGCATTTGAAAGCTGTTGACAAATTAGCCAAAATACTCGTATGATTTTTTTTTTCTTTCTGTTTGATCGAAACTTCTGTTTCGTCTTATTTTTGTTATTGGCCAAGGTTCAATGCAGAGCCAGCGCTTTATGGAATAAATTAAGATTTGACTAGTTCTAAACATAAGATATAAACTCTTATCAGTTGGAAATTATTGATATTATAAGCAATAAATCATAATCAAATTCGACGATTAATATCTTTTGGGCTTAATTTGCGATCCAGAGACAGTTAATTTACGATCATGATTGGAAACCGATATTTGATTTATGAAAAATTACGGGACATTTTCTGCCTAGTAAAAAATCTTACTCCAGCGGCTGCATATTAATCTAGATTTTAACTCAGCTTAATAAATGCGTAAACTGAATAAATTAGTCAATGACTAAAATAAATAGTCAAAAGCATAAATATCTTTAATCAAAAGAGAAATAAGAGTCAATTGGATTCACTAGAGGAATTAGATTCAATTAGATTCTAACAGTCAATTACTACTACTACTAACAACTCACCGCAGCACAAAGACGCCTGAGGCCAAAACAGCTACGCACGCTCCTCCTTTATCCCAATCTATTCAGAGCTCCCCTTTTTACACCTTCCCAGGAAATTCCCATTTCCGACTTTTTAGCTTATAACAGCTTAAAAAGTCAAAAATATCCCATACGAGGTAGAGGCAGGGTTCGGATAAGTCAGTTCGTTTCAAATTATAGGCTATGTCCTATTTTTATAAGATTTCCCGGGCCCAAATATAGGCCAAATATAGGACTCGGAAGTCCTCAAGATCAGATCTGTAGTAGATGTCGTGGGATGCCTGGTCACATAAATTCGTCATTTCCCGAGTTTATACATTTTTTTTTTTTTTTTTTCAAATACAAACTGTAAAAATAGTAAAAAAACAGTAAAAAAATCAGATACACATACTATGCCAATGATTGACAGATACAGGTAAAATACTTGAAACCACTCTTGCTGCTTCTTGGGTATCAATTTCGATATGAGGTAAGTTTTTCTCTTTGCCAGAGACTGCTAAATTCTCGCAGATTCCACCATCTGCTCTCTTTCACTTGTTCTGAACTTCACAGCTCCTTCGAGCAAAGAAACAGCCAGGCAATGTCTATGGAACTCTTGGACTCGGCAGCCTTCTTCATTCTGTCGGTCACTTCCTGAAGTTGAGTATCTGCTACTGTTCTCTTTTCTTGCTCTGATGCTCTAAGTTTTTTCCTTTTGCTTTCCAGGTCTTCTATTTCTGTCTTTTTGTCATGAACCTCCAGCAACTTCCTCTTGTTGTCCTCTTCGAAAGCTGCTTTCTCCTTCTCGGATGGCTCTTTTTTTTTTCTTTTCATCCAGATATTGTTGATACCAAGACCATGCGGAACGTGCAAGATTCAACAGCTCTTTTGTAATAACAAACAGTTCTGGTTTTCCAGAAGCTTGGTAAGTTCCGGGTACTTGCTGTCCCGCGCTCATTCACCAGACCAAAATAATGGCTCCAGAAATGATCGATTCGAGTAATGTCCTCACGGGGTCCAGTTTCCGTTCGCAAAAGCAGCCACTCAGCCTGGGCGACGTCTGAGCTTTTTCCAATCGCAATCTGTGTACCACAACCGCTGTGTCTGCAATGCTTCTTGAATCCTTCATGTTCATCGGACTCAAATAGCGTAAAGCCTCTAAAGACCATCCTTATCCAGAGGAAATTTGTTCAAAATATGGCAAAAACCCACAATAAAATATTTTCGCACATTGACATAGAAAATGGACTTGTCTTTCACTGTTGCTTTCTCACCAAAAGCTCGTTCCACATTTTCTGAAACTATGGGCTTTTCTGAAAAATTTTCAGCCAGGTTCAACATTTCTGGTGAGAAATTTTCAGTCTCGGTCACGAAATCTGGAGTAAAGACCCGTCCGCAAAGTGTCACAACTAGTCTTTTGATCTTTGAGTGCAGAACATGAATGAGAGGTTCTTTTTTCTGGAACAGTTGGGTGAAACCCATGAACAGTTCTACTGAGGCTAGAACAAACTCGGGTTGGGCCTTCATTGTCATACTTTTGATATAAGCCACAATCTTCAGAAATTTGGGAGTGGACAGAAGATTCTTTAGTTTTTTCTCTCTCGGCACGAAGTTCAGGAAGTACTCTAAGATTGCCAGCCACTGCTGCATGGTTCTACCTAGGCACATCCAGCGGCTTGGGACATGCTTCATGAAAGCATTCTCTGGCACCCCTACTTTCTTTTGGCACTTTCGATAGTCTTCACAACGAGCAGGACAGCCAACAAAAAATGAATGCACAAGAATAACAAAGTTGGAACTTTCTTCTCCGAACACCAAAAGACCATTCAAGAAAGGGTTATGGATTATATAGATTTTGTAAGTACCAATCTTCAACATTCCCTTTCCCGTCACTTTCTTTTGGTCGGCATTGAACCTGTTCCAAATGCTTTTGTTGCCGTTTGGTCTGTCACCTCCAAGCGTGATCAATTTTTCAAGTGGCAGCTGATTCTGCTCAATGGCTGATATAATCTTCCTATACAGGTCATCACTTGTCACGTGGCCCATAAAACTTGTGCATAAATGTCTGCTCTGGATTTCGTTTCCGTATGAGGATCAATATCGAACACGTATCTATAACTCTTCCATACCAGCGTAGTTGGTTGTCTCGTCATATTCTAGTACAAAATATGACTGAATGTCCTTGCCAATCATTTGCATACAGTACGGATGCAGCGCATCGGTGATCAGATACGTGAGTTTCTTCGCACATAGGGACATTCTATCGGGGATCTTACCGGGGAACATCGCATGGAAGGTTTTGACAATATGGTCTGAAGAGTTAGCAGACATGGAACTTTATACCGTCTGAAGTGTCTATATTAACTCAGCTTTATAAGCGGCATCACACTCACAAAACATGTTCGTACCAACTAACGGTTTATCCTTGGTTTTTTCATCAACTCGAGATTGTCCCATCAGGTGAAGCTGTAGTGGATGTAGTTGAGCAGTAACTGCGGCTTTGTGTTTTGCAGATCGCACGTGTTGGTTTAGCTGAGGAACCACAGCTGTGCAACCAAGATTTTTCAAGCAGAGTTTACAAAAGAAAGAGTACTGGTCGTTCCCAGTCTTACACCATTCGTCGATCTTTCTACTGCTGCAATCCGTCTTAGCAAGCCATGAACTATTAAACTTGGTAGGCCCCATACTTAATTACCAAGCATCACCTGCAAAATAGCATCCCGCGATTAAAAGGCCATAAAAAGGAAGATGTGTATATTTCCAAAATTGGGCCGTATTCGCATCAGCCTTTTATAGCGTTCGTTCAGCCAGGAAACGCATAAGTCGGAAGAAAGAACTCCAGTCTCATTAAGCAGAGACAGCTAGCCTATATACTGATCTTCACTCATTTTCAGACAGGCCCAACATGACAAACAACAAAACAAAGGCTACTAAGTCAACATAGCAGCATAGCCCAGGCAGAAGCAGCTTACTAAGCTCAACACAAAGCATTAGTTAAGTTCAAACAGCTCAACAGTTGTAATTAATTATCGATCTACACTGAAAGACACCACAGTTGACAAGCAGTCAAAAGCAAAGAAAATCACATCTTGGCTTACTTAACGAGCAGTAAAAATTGCAAATCATGAGCAATGTTCTTAGTGCTCTTCAGCCAAAAATATAGGAATAATAGGATTTTAGCCAAAATATAGGCCTTTTTTAGGAGTGCATTAAAATATAGGAATTTATTGGAATTTATAGGCGAGTCCGAACCCTGTAGAGGGTATCCTTTCGAATTCGCTACCATCTTGCCAATATTTTTTACTCTGAACTACAAACGCAAGAAATTTTCAACATGAATTTTTCAAGTTTAGATTCAAACTTTGCATTTTATTTTTCCTTTTGAATCTTCTCAGCGTTCTGAGTAAATCTAGACGAAACATATTGTAACATTTGCAGTGAGAGATAGGCAAGGGGCGATTAGATTTCTCTTGCGTGGAGAAATTTCTATTTCTTTGGTTTTCAAAATCGATTTGTAGCTATTACCCCACTAATTGAAGATAATAAAACCCTTGCTACTACTAGAGGAAGTAATGAAGTGGCATATCTTAAACATGTTCATGCCTAACCTAGAAATGTTTGAGCGGTTTGTAGTTGCAGGTGAGATGTCACTAGATGATGGTTTCTTCTACAAGTCACTACAGATGTCACTACAAGCCTAACCTACAAGATGACACTACAAGTCTAACCTAGAAATGTTTGACTGGTTTGTAGTTGCGGGTGAGATGTCACTAGAAGGTGGTTTCTTCTACAAGTCACTACAGATGTCACTACAAGTCTAACCTAGAAATGTTTGAGTGGTTTGTAGTTGCGGATGAGATGTCACTAGAAGATGGTTTCTTCTAAAAGTCACTACAGATGTCACTACAAATCTAACCTACAAGATGTCAGTACAAGTCTAACCTAGAAATGTTTGAGTGGTTTGTAGTTGCGGGTGAGATGTCACTACAAGATGGTTGGGGGTCTCTATGCAAGAGGTAACTGCTGTCTATCAAAAGATTTTAAAATGTTCATTTGACCTAAAGCACTGCGTGCAACCAAGTTTTCATAAACTCAGAAATTAGGTTTTGCTTCTTGAAGGTGTACTAGTTCATAAAACCGTCATTAAGTAGTATTTTGTCTCTAAAACAGCAGTAAAACGAACTAGCCTCCATTCCCTCAGACGTTCTTGATTTCCTTCATTAATCAATTTAAAAATTACCATGAAGAAATGGTGGCAGAGGGCTTCTCGTATTCCTCCATATTTGAAGGGTCTAAAATAAGGCACAAAATTTCTCACGCAAAACCATTCCTAAAGTAAAAGTAACCAGCCAAACTGAAATATGGTCACATGCGACATATCGCTTCTAGTTCTGCTTTCATCACTTTGTTCCAGTTGCTTTTCGCTCCTAAAACTGTGCATGTTGAACGGTGCAAACCATGTTAGCTTTAAACAATATAAATAAAAAAAAACAAGTTTTTTAAACTGAAAGTAAGGAGCGACATTAAAACTTAAAACGAACAGAAATTATTCTGTATATGAAAGGGACTGTCCCCTCCTCAACGCCTCGCTCTTTACGCTAAAGTTTTTTATTGTTTTACAAAATAAAGTTGTGAGACAGAGTCAAACTTTAGCGTAAAGAGCGAGGCGTTGAGGAGGGGACAGCCCCTTTCATATACGGAATAATTTCTGTTCGTTTTAAGTTTTAATGTCGCTCCTTACTTTCAGTTTAAAAAACTTATTTTTTTTTTTTAATTTCTGATCGTTTTTTAGTTAATATAGCTTTTATTTGCATAAAAATTTTACTTTTGTTTTGCTAAATGGATGTCTTTACAAATTAACTTACGTAACTGACTTCGATATTCGTATATTTTTCTTCTGGCAAAAAATACAAAGTTGCAGATTTTTGCAGATATGAGCTTGAAACCTATGTAATAGGGTTTTCTGATACGCTGAATCTGACGGTGTGATTTTCATTAAAATTCTTTCACTTGTAGGGGATGTTTCCCCCTCTTTAAAAAATCGAGTAAATTTTCTCAGGCTCGTAGCCTTTGATGAGTAATACTAAACTTAATAAAATTTATATATTTAGGATCAGCATTATAAACACATTCTTTTGATACATTTATTGACATCAAAATTTCGTTTTTAAAAGTTTCGATTACTATTGAGCCGTATCGCTTGTTTTTTTATTGTTTTTTTTTTATTACGTATATGTTATTACGTATATGAAGGGGTTCTCCCCTTAGTCAAAACCACGCACTTTAAGTTAAAATTTAAAAAAAAAATTTATTCACAAACACCTCAAAAACAAACGCCGATTAATTATAAAAGATCGTTCTTTTGAAAGCACAAAAAAAAAACTGTAGCGTAAAGAGCGAGGTATTGACTTGGGGGAGAACCCCCTCACATACGTTATAATTTTTGTTCGTTTTAAGTTCTAATATTCCTTCTTACATTTCAGTTGAAAAAACTTGTTTTTTTTATTTAACTTCTGATCGTTTCTTAAATAATGCTTGGAAATCCTGCGCCCCCTTCATAGAAATGTCCCTTACCCCAAAGAAACATCCTCCACGGAAATATTCTCCCGAGTCCTCCCCTCCTCTAGCCCCCCTCCAGAAAAAATCCTTCCTGAAAATGGTTGTATACTTCCCAATAACCAATAAATAATGCTGGCAAGTCCGGTGCCCCCTTCATGGCAATGTCCCTTCCCCCATGAAAACTTCCTTCATTGAAAGATCCTTCCAGTTAGCCTCCGACCCTCGCCTTCCCCCACCAAACTGAAAAAATATAAAAAGAAAAAGTCATTATAATAAACAAAAAACAAACAAATGCTCTATTTTAAAATTTATTAAATGTAATAAATATAAGCCCTCCCCTTGGAGACTTTGAGGGATTAAGTCATTCTAAAAGGCATAGTTATAATAATCTCAACCATGGTGAATAAAATGGCTATCTCAAAATTTTGATCGGATGCCTTTGGGAAAAAATGAGCGTGGGAGGGGGCCTAGTTGCCCTCCATTTTTTTTGGTCACTTAAAAAGGGAACTATAACTTTTACTTTCCGTTCCAATGACCCCTCCTAAGATTTTATAGGACCACTGGGTCTAAACTATCACCCCTGGGGAAAAAAAACAAAAAAAAAAAAAAAAAAAAAAAAACCCAACCTTGATCTTTATTCTGACAAACAATGCAAAATTTCACATTTTTGTAGATATGAACTTGAAGCCTCTGCATTAGGGTTCTCTGATACGTTGAATATGACGGTGTGATTTTCATTAAGGTTCTTTAGTTTTTTTGGGGTCTTTCCCCCTTTTTCCTAAAATCAGCCAAATTTTCTCAGGCGCGTAACTTTTGATGGGTAGCACTAAACTTGATGAAAAATATGTATTTTAAATCAGCATTGAAATCTGATTCTTTTGATATATCTATTGGTATCAAAAACCCGTTTTCTAGAGTTTCGGTTACCATTGAGCCGGGTCGCTCCTTACTTACAGTTCGTTACCACGAACTGTTTGAAAATTTTCGATTCAAATGTTTTAAAAGGTAAATCGGTGAATATATCGCTTCCAATTAGTAGCTGACTATATTTTTTGCACTCCAATGTGCTCTCACTAAATCATAATTAAACTTTACCATTACCAGCGGTAACGGTACAACCGTTAATAGCGCCCTACGGCGGTTTAATTACTCGTATTAGCGACGATTTTTGAATAAAGAAGCTGTAGCTTTAACATAGCGCCTTTATTTTTCGGCAGGCGGAATTAAAGCTTTTCTTTCCATAAGGGCTTGAAAAATAAAGAAGAGAAAAAAAAATTAGAAAAAAAGAAGGGTTAGAAGAATAATGATCTGCAAATTTGTTACCAATGTTGATTCACATTAGGAGACAGCAGGTTTGATGCTAGCGGGATTACAGGAAGAGACAGCAGAATTTGCTTTTTTTTTGCTTGCAATGAATTGGCTACCACTCTTTATTAGTTCGCCAAAACCATGATAAAGACAATAAATTTCGCTATTGAATGCTTAATTTAGCTTCTGTGACCAAAAGTCTAATTCGAAACAAGAGCTAAATCCTTACTAATGGTACGATAATATTGAACGGTAATTGAGATTATCCTAATTGATATCATTTAAGAATTTTAAATATTCGCTCAAAAGCTAATGTTAAGAAATTTGAATAAGAAGAAAAGAGCCTAGCTTACCTTCTTTTCAAGATTAAAAAGTAATGCAAATCCAGCTATAAAGATAATAGCCGTAGATTTCGTCATCGTGTATCTAGAAAGAGATAAAATATTAATTGTATTGCATTCATCCAAATCAATTAGTTTCTATTTTGTGGTTTTCTAATGAAATACTCATAGGTCTAAAGTGATAATATATATATATATATATATATATATATATATATATATATATATATATATATATATATATATATATATATATATATATATATATATACATACATACATACATATATATATATATATATATATATACACACACACACACACACACACACACACATATATATATATATATATATATATATATATATATATATATATATATATATATATATATATATATATATATATATATATATATATATACATATATATATACTATCACTATATATATATATATATATATATATATATATATATATATATATATATATATATATATATATATATATATATATATATATATATATATATATATATATATATATATATATATATATATATATATATATATATATATATATATACATACATATATATATATATATATATATATATATATATATATATATGTATATATATATATATATATATATATATATATATATATATATATATATATATATATATATATATATATATATATATATATACATATATATATATATATATCTAGATCGCGTTTCAGCCTAAAGTTGAAAAACGTGTTTGGAGAATGCATGCCTTTGGCTGCTCAATTTGATTTGTTCGGGAATGTTTGTAGGAGCTAATATATGAGTTAAGTCCCTAGGTGTATAAATTACTATTGTAATTTTTCTGCCGAAATTTGAAGCAATTTAGAATCTGAGATGTGTCAAACGTTAATGTCTTTATCTAAAAGCTCCGAATCAACTGATGTATCAATAAACAAATTGTGTTTTGACATTCCTCCTATTTATGCTTAAGGCTATCGACCTTCAGGTCTGTAGTTTTAGTCAGCAGACGATTTATGAAATATATTAATATATTAATTATATTATATTAAATACATTAAAAACATATCATATAAATTACAAAAATATTATATAAATATTATATATTTTATGTAAAATATAATATAATAATTATACTAATTGATATATTAATGGAGATGGGACGGGGAAACGAATTTTACCAAAATGGTGACCAATCTAGATCGCGTTTCTGCCTAAAGTTGAAAAACGTGTTTGGAGAATGCATGCCTTTGGCTGCTCAATTTGATTTGTATAATATCTATTTATATAATATCTATTATGTTTAACTTATCTAAGTTCCATCACATGCATAATTTGCTGATCCATAAATCTAAAAATGGCTTATATCCAGATTGCAAAACTCACAGAACAATCTCAAAAAACTTAAAAAAACATCAAAAATTGGTGCATATTCATTTTTGTTACGTTTTAGCAGTCAAACAATTTTTTTGGAGGGGTGGGGGGCTCAAACTCTGTAACTCCCCCTAAATACAGACTTGAACATCGTAACTATTTTTGTTTTATGTCTCTTGTCTGTATAAGGGTTTAGGTTCAATTAAAACGAAATACCGTTTTAATTGAAAAACAGTGCGTAGGTAAAGGGCTTTACACGATGCTCAACGTTTTTTTTAACTAACAACATTTTTGCCTCCTTGTTTTATAACCATTTTATTTGATAGAAAACTAGCATCAAGTACCTACGCACTGTTTTATTCAGCTGTAAGATCAGGATGGAACGTAGGGATACCACTCCAAACACCTTATGCAAGTCTTCTATATTTAACACGGCTTGAGTTAGTGCAGCTCCATACAGCTTACAACCTGAACACGCGAAAAGCCTTTCTTAGCCAGATGAAACACCCGATCTGCGTGAGACAGGTTTTAATGCTTTATTTTGAGGTGGATGACTTTTCCAAGATCCTCTTTTCGATCATTTATTCGTGTTGAACGTGACTGCATCCATTGGATAAAATTTAATCAGAAAACTATTTTACTCGATAATTACGTAGGTATTACCTGACTTATCAACGACTTAGTTAAGAAACAGATCACAGTTGTTGGTTAAAAATTGACAGTACTGTTGCCATTCATCGGATCAACACGCACCCATGCAGAACATTTTGAAGAAGCGAAGGCTATTGTTTGTCACTTTGGATCACAAGAGTTCTTCATAACTATGACTTGCAATCCTGATTGGCGAGAAATTAAAGAAGCAGAGTGTATTATATCTGATGATAGAAATTTATCATAGAGAGTCATCTCAAGATCGCCCCCAATCTTATCGTTTTAATTGAAAAACAAAAATTTGGTGATATAATCAATAATTTGGATAAAAAACAGATATTTGACAACGTGGCAGCAAATGTATACATAAAAAAATTTGAAAACCTATACTACTACATATGCACGTGTTTATTAATCATGAGCCCTCGTAATCGAATCCATAACCCAGAATAATCATTCTTTTAAGTATATACACAAGAAAGTCTTAAAAAAGTACTAGATATAACAATTTCCTTGAAATGAGCCCTTGAAAAGTTCTCTATGATGTTCCAGCGTCCCTTTAGCAGTGAAGGCAAAAAAAAAGAGGATACATCAGTGCTACCTAAGCAAAAAAGTGATTTTCATTATTATTCAAGCCAAGGGACTGTAACCTTCGTTTAAAAAACTTTTTACCACACGCACATTGACGCAGAACTTGCACAGCGAAATCAGCGGTTGAAAGATAAATGGGCTGAAGGCACGAGTTATTTTAGCGGAAAGGACAAACATGAAAGAGGGGCAACGTTATTAAAGCAAGATGGCTCCGAATAGCAAAAAGCATAGAAGAAACGATCTAGACAGGTAGTGAGTAATGAAAAATTTGCTTAGAGCCTTGACATTGGAAAAACATTTGTCATGTAAATGCCATCACATTCATATCCATTTAAAGATTCAAAAAAATCATTTCTTCTGGGCACTATCATTTCGTTTTTGGTATCTATGACGCACAAGAAATTATCTAAGATGGCAAATGACTCCGAACAGCTGAAGCAAAATACATGGAACAAGCGACAGCAAGAATCCCATTTAATTGCAAACGAAAAAGTTGTGCAGTGGTTCGCAGACAAATCAAAATTACAATTGAATATATGAACATTTTATTTTAATGCATGCGAAGGATAAGCAGGCAGGAGGAATTGAATTCATATACACTGAATTGCAAACGAAAAAGTTGCACAAAGAATCTGCAGTTAGAAGACAAATAAAAATTACAATGGAACGAAGGAACGTCTTATTTTAACGGAAAGCATAAACAGATAGGAGGAATTGAATTCACTATTTGTCACCATATGACCTAAAACTAAAGAATAGCACTATAATTACGGTAATTCGTAATTTAGATATTTTGGAGGATGTATGTAATGGAGCATAACTGGTTGTTACTACATTATACAAGAACGTAATAAAAACAAAAATACAATTACTGGGGGAAAACTGGAAAAGTAGTTCTTTAGTATTTATGAAGTCCTGCAAAATTACACAAGACGATAAGTGAATCAAAATAGCTAAAGCAATAGCTACGGAAAAAAATTTGAGAGCTAGAGCGAGAATCATAACAAATCCCAGAAGAATACATATTCTACGAAATGTAATGATTCTGTGAATGATAATTAGGAAGGAGAAATTGAATTCACATCAGATTTTCTTCATTGAACTGAAGCTGCTGATTTGTCATCTCATGACTTAAGATGAAGAGTAAAACAATAATCATGAGCCCCTCTCCCAAAGCCAGTCAAAAAGTAGGTTAAACCGCATTTAATTTTTAGTTATTCTCTTATACATAGCATTATTAAGCAAAATGCAGAAATGAATACAAACCTTTATCTACTTCAACAAGGGCATTTCTACTATATATACTAACAGTGTTTCATTCTTATAACAAAGTGCGGTCCATAAGATATTTTTTAATGATGTTAATGAAAAATTAAAGATGAACACAGTTCAAACAGGAAAGATATCTGTAAAAACGGTTTCAATCGTTATTGCAACATTGACAGCAGAAAAATATTATTTAAACGTGATAATGATCTATTACAATGTTCATGGCACGATTTTTTTTTCATTTGACTGCACCAGACATCATCTCCCCAACGGCCACAATTTCACCACAGACATTTTTTATTTGAAACAGAAAGCTCAAATTGCTTCTGTATACTCTGGAATTAAAATGTCTCCATAGAAAAAAAAATTACAAGATTAAATTGCGTGAGAGCTAATTTAACTTTTATTTTTTCATGATCGGGTTTTAGGAAAACCTTCCACAGACTCTTCATAGAGGTGTATTAAAAATGAAGGACAGGATACCAAACGACATGGATTTTTCATTTGAACATACTTCATACTCAACAATTTTTCTCGTTTCTGCTAATGACATGTGAAATTCCATCAAAAATTGAACCCCATAAAACGCTTTCCTGAACACTTTCTTACATTTGATAATCCCTTTTTCACGAAATTTCCATGTATAGGACTACTGTAACTTCAGATATTTAGTCGAAATTATGCCTTTTTTCAGGGCTCAAAAATTCAGCTTCTACTATTATATTTAAAAAGAATTTGATTAGTCAATTAATACACTAGACTATGACACTTACAAAGAAACATTGATAAATACAAAACTCCAATTTGAAAGACCAATGTCTAATGCACTTGTTACTCCAACAGGGCTAATTCTGAGTAAATAATCATGCCAGGACAGCACAACCCTTTTTTCGTCTCGTTTTCTTTCCAAAATACAACGACAGAGAGAAGCCAATGCTAATTTAACTACCAAATGACATGTGACAACGGAAAAGGGGAAATGGAAATTCTGAAAGATACAAATTGTTAGACTGTTTTACTTCATTCCCAACAATCATGCTAAACTATAACTATAGCCAGATTACAGGAGGACAATTCGTAAGTTGACGCAACTTGTTAGTTTGTTAGTTGATGCATCTTATAAGAAAATGAAATAAAACTTGCTGCCAATTGGTTAGAATGAACATACTAATCGATCATTGTTCTTACTACCATACAAAATCAAATTACATTCCTTGTAAAAAAAAAAAAAAAAACTAGTTTAGACCAACTGTACTTTGCACAGAAACATATGAATAATAAGGGTGCGTATTGGATTTTGAGTCAGGACTAAACAAAAAGGAGACGATTTAAAGTTGTTCAGGCTTCGTCAGTCGACACAGCAGTCAATAGTTATATAGAATGTTTCAAATCTAAAATCTGTATAGTGTGTTTTGATTCTGGAGGCTTACACAATAGGTAAATGTAAAAACATAATAACATTGCACCAATATAGTATAATAATTCTTAAAATAATATACAACTGCTAAATACATAATAGATATTGTATGATAAAAGGAAACGATATAATAAAATTGATAACAGCAAAAAATATATAGATAGCATAGCATATAGCCAACTAAGTTACAGACCGGAGGAACTGAACAAGAACACGAGATCTTGATTCTATTATAATGTTTTGCTCATGTTTATAAATTTAGGTTTATCTTGTCTAGTTTTTGTTTTGATAGACTATTTATTTCTAAACAATTTAGAATTCTTGCCTTATTCACACACTATCCGAGTTAGATGGTTTGACTGTTTGAGTTTGAAAGTGAATTCGGCTTGCTGAGAACTAGCCACATAAATTTCCTGAAATAGGTTTGTCTTCAAACCTTGTGACTAAGTTCACAATTTCTAAATTGTCTAATTAAGTAAAAATTAAAAACAATAATCCAATCATTCTTATAGCGAATCCTCAGTACTTAGTCTGCTGAACATCATGTACCCCGAGTCTTGTCCTTTCTTGTCCGAGTCTTGTCTAAATTTAGTAGAAAAAATATAGAATTTCAATGTCTTTTGAAGTTTGAAATATGAGTAACTAACCAGCCAGAAAAAAGTTAGTTATTAAGACATTAATCTTTTTCTTCAGAACTCCTCCGAAATATTCTCGAAGGGGGGGGGGAATAACATGGAGCAGAGAAAGAATATTTTAATTTCAAATCTTATTTTCTTGGCTTTAGACCATTTTGAGTCCCACAGAAAGTTCAACAAAGTATTTACAAAATGCAGTACTGAATAAACACAATGAATGTTAATAGAAGCACCATTTGATATTTCTTTAAAGGTCTGGGCACGTACTATTTTGAGAAGAAACGGTGCTGAGGGGGGGGGGGGCCAAAAATAACCTGTATCAATTTCATTTTAAGGAAAATCTTTGCTATTTTGTTCACAGTTTACCAGTTTTTAGATGGTAAAATGCCACCTTTCCATCTCAAAAAAGGATCCTTTACAGCGACATACCAAAAGGCTATTTTTTGTGGCGGGCTGTAAACACAGACGAAGAGTAATTAATGCAGACGTCCAAAAGGTTTATCCTGCAATGTTTAAAACAAGGTATCAGGTATTATACGTGCCTTAAAGTTACTCGTGATAGGGTATATATTTGAGGACTATGTATTGATTGCTCTGTATATTGAGCAATCGAATTATTAAAAGTATCAATTCATGATTATTAAAGAATAGTTATTAGGCAATCATAGGTTTAAAACTAATAGATAATTACGAAAAAAGGTGCGATTGCTTTATTAATTATGTTTAGTGTTCTTGGATTTCTTTCCAAGGTTTCAAATGTTCTAAATCAGCTTGCTTTTAACAGGCAATGGACATTTTTTGAAGGAACTGAAAACATACGAGCATAAGCACCAAATTTATGGGTAACCAGCAAATTGCTCAGTTGGACATCCGTATTGTATACTTCTTATCTGTGGCTAAACGCAGTGCAATGCACTTGTTGAGATGAAGTGATATTTTGGCAACATTTACATTGAAGAGAAAGTAATTTGCTTTGTCTGTTCCCTTTAACTGAGCCATCCATCAATCTGAGCGATGTCATATAAAATGACTACGAACCATAGTCAGGCAAAATCAAGCTCAGCAGGTATTCTATGCAATTAGAAATAAGCTTGTTAAAATTAATGCCAATACCTAAGTATTAGCATCATATTTTGTTGCACAGTAAAATTATGGCCCAGACTTTTCATAAAATTACCTAAGAAGTAAAGGAATCAAGTTCTATATATTGTTTTACAAGATTCATTCTGAAATCGTCTTGTCATCTAGGCTTAGTTATTTTATCTTTTGTTGTTGTTTTTCCCAACTAGTGATTGTGCTTTCCGTTACTTAATAGCAAGAAGTGGAACATAATTTTCTTAAATAAATTCTTATCAGGCGTGATGAATTTTAAACAATAGCCTTTCGGGAAGTATTATATCGAGTAATTCCCAATTAGTTTCAAACTTGGACATCAAAGCCATTTCCCAATGGCTCAACGGAAACAAAAAAACATGGAGATGAATTCCATTCATTGCAAAAACCCATTCTTAGCTAATTCCTCGCATGTTGCATCAACCTTTCTCCGATTACACCCGAACAGAATGACGATATTCCATTTATCCCATATACTTCTTTGTAATTGTAAAAATAAAAAAAAAACTGGTGCAATAGGTTTGGTTAAGTGCTAACTTACAGAAGCATAATTATAATAATTTTCTTGTAATATGACCATATCCCATACATTTCCTTGTAATTAGGATTCCTTACTCTAAAGAGACAAAAGAACCCTTTTCCTGCTCATAGATAGATATATATATAAAAAAAAAAATTACTGCTGAAAGAGAAGGAAGAGAGGGTCAACCATAGAAAAGAGATAGCCACACTAAATAATTGGAGAGTGCTTTTTTATTCTTCAGGGGCGAGGAGACACTAAGGTAATCTAACCCCAAGGATGGTTGATAAGCAATTCATACATTGAGTAATGTCTGAAAACATCACGTATTTGAATATAATTTAATTCTCATGAACGGCGGAATTCATGAGCTGTTTATTTTCATCTCAAAATCTGGCAAAGACGCATAAAAACACAACATAAAACAGTTTGACATCAATTCAATACAGTTTTATTTTCTGAAGAAGAAAGAAAGGGTAGGTCATACATAATTTCTAAGACCACAGCAACAAAAAGTAACAAGACATATCTTTATTTTGACATTGAAGAAGATAATTTACACCAAAATTTACTTCTGTAGGCAAAAATAGCCCAAATTGCAGTTACAATTAGTTAAGTTGGAATTATATATTGAAGCTGTGTAATTTTAAGCTATAATTCACTGAATAATATGATTAGCTGTTTAACAAACCAATTAATTTTTCAAACTCTTCATTACATTATATAAAATTTTCATTTATAGAAAAATTAGCTTTATTTAAGAGAGGCTGATTTTTGGAAGAAATAGAGGCTTATTTTTTACTATAAAAATAAACGAGACAACTTTTTGTTTAAAGAATTTCAAGCTCTAAAAATAAAATTATTTTTCTGATTTGAGACTTGGTTCAAATTACACTTTTTTCGTGTCTAATGCTGTCTACGTAAAAATTATTACAATAAATGCTCAGCCTTAAAGATTCACAAAGAGGGCAAATCATAGGTAGCGGAATAGCACAATTCTTATTTCGAGCTGAATGTTCTTATTTCTGATAATATCGAAAACAAATCATAACCAAAATTATTGAACAAAACAACAAATGAATGTGGATTGACAGTTTAATATATACATATACTGATATTTATTCCTTTTTCGTTTTGGGTTTTATTTATTTATTAATGCTTATTTTTTGTAGTTTTGCGCTTGGAAAATTATTTGACTTTGTCTCTGCTCATTTTCTGCTTAATGTAGCTCTTTAATTATCTCTGAAAACCTTATTTCATACATTTTTTTTTTAATAAATTAGCCTTAAAAAAGAGATATTTATTGTTTCTTTAATATATAACAGAAATCTAACCTGGAATATTAAATGCCTCGGAAACAGTTGCAGCATAGAACATACTGTTTTGCTATAATGAACTGAACTACATAAAAATAACTCTTAAGCAGAGCATTTAAAATTCTTTATATTGTTTTTATCCAATATCTTAGTGTACGACAGATACTCAATATTGATACCGTAGCGATATCTAATAACCATTTCTTTGCATTGGACAAAGACCTAAGTGAAAAGATCTAAAGCCGAACTGGCCAACCATGACAAAACAAAGAGAGAGAAAAATCTCAAGATGAAAAAAAAACAAACAGGACTACGGCCAGTAGAAAGAAAAGACAAACTAAAACGATGCGGATATTTCACCTGTATAAGAAAAAGCGTCTAAGAAACAAAGATCAAATCTAAAATAAACTTAAATCAAAAACCATGAAAAAAAAGCATATATATATATATATATATACATTTGTGTCTGATTTGATTGAGCACCTCAGAAGCTAAATAGAGTTGCTTCAATAAGAACACCAAAGCGACTGGATAAAAATAAAAGAAACTGCAATTCTCCTAGGTCTTGTATTTAATCTAGTCCCCTGGTGATTTTGTAAAGCTATATTATCCTCATTAGCTATTGATTCACTTTTAAGAAGAATGTTCTGAATCAAGTCTATATTCAAATTACCTGCATATCTATTTATTGAAAGCATTGGCTTCATTCATACAAAGCACTGGACTATAGTTTATTGAATAGGCTACTATGACCATGCCTCCACCAAGAAAGCAAACTAATCTTGGGTTTCTTAATGCGATTCTATTGACCTCTGGAGTCTTTAAATTTGTCATTTTATCCAACTTCCAAAGAGCAAACAATTTAGCTATAAAATTTCATTCACAGTGGCTATGCAAGAGTCAAGAGAAGAGGGACAATGTCAAAAATTGATACATTGTATTATTAGTTTGTAATAAAACCTACTGTTTATAAAAAGGTAAAATGAAATTGATGTTCTAATGATAGATGGCCAAGGACAAATCCAGCATTAGCAGAAAAATGGGTATCTTGAGAGGGTTAATGACATAAGTCATGTTAAAAAAAAAACACTAATTCTGTTGGTATACTATGTTTCCACGCAATGATTCTAGCTAGACAGATTAAATGTCGTTCTTGTCATTTTTACACAACAGACAGGTTTGATTTAAAAATCAAACCACTGTTATGATCTTTTTTTTTTCAAACCCATTTAAATACCCAACTTGGACAGACATAAGAAAAGAGGTTGCTACTATTTTTAATCGTGTTTAAACTGTATGTATCATCTTTGTTCATTAGTGTACTTACTAATAGCTTACCTGTCATTTTATTCTAATTAAAAATAATAATAAGAAAAAATAGAACTTGCCACCATCAGCCATTTTTGGTAGAAAGTAAGTCCTATTGAGGTACAATAATAGAAACCAATAAGCAATGCTGTTCTTAAAAATATCTGCATATATCTTCTCCGTCTAGATATAGTCTCTGATGTTTTTGAACAGGAGCAAGAAAATAAACTTGAATCTGAGTGGGTTTCTGACTCGGACCTTCTTTCTCTATATGATGCCATCTTTGGAAAATTGTTTGAGGTCCTTGGCAGAAATAGCTATCTGGTCAGATATCGCTTCTCATGGCTAAATAGAACAAAAGAATACAGTCTATTTGATGGTTTCCACCTAAAACCACAAGAACTACTTAGATAATACATAAAGTTATAGGCTATCATGAAATTGGTACAAAGAGAGAGAGGGGAGGGCAAATAAGTCCCCTGCCAACTCCTGGTGGGTTCTCTATATGATCCAGCTTAAGGTTTTAGGTTAGTGTATTTTTTACCATGTCCAAATTACAGGTAGTGGCTTTAATATAGGTGTATCTAATAAAGATAGTGTATTTTTCTTGGCCTTTCCTGGGATATTGCATATACCTCACATATTGCATATATGAGTGATATTTGGTCATTCAAAGTGATAACATGCTATCAGTGATGAGTGTACAGTGGATCAGAATTTAGCCAGACTCCCAGGATATTAACGTCAGTAAAGAGTGATTCACTACATTTCGTTGTTGACTGAGGAAAAGAAAAAAATAAAGCAATGCCCTGTGCTAAAGCAAGACACCAAAAATATTGCTGGCAGAGAATTGTGTAGGCGATTTTGATTAACTTAATTGCCTAGAAGTAGCAAGAGAAATGGATGAAATCCCAAGCTGTCTCCCTGACACTTCAGGTCCCACAGTCTTCAGTTTACGCGTGAGATAAATTTTAAACTGGATTTTCTCCCTCAGCTATCAATTAGATTAACTGATACACAGTCACAAATGAACAGTTTTACCAAACAGTTGGGCACCACAAGAGCCAAGATTTCAATCGAGTTGAAAGAAATGAGAAATAAACTCAGGGAGTCTTCAATGACAATGAATTCTATGGAGGTAGAACTAAAACATTATAATCTTGTGATTTTATAAACTCCCTAAGTATAATCTGCCCCTGTCAAGTTTGAATGTCAAGGTAATCAATTTTCTTAATTTGTGTCTCCCGAACCTCCAGCTAGCATGATTTGGATATTAGGAAGGCGATTTTAAGGAAAGGTTTCATGCTGAAACAAAACGGTGTTGGTGTTGCTCTGGTTTATACTACGTACCAACGCGAGGCTAAAAATAATTTAAAACTCATGCTGTCTGAAGCCATAGAAAAAGGTCAAGATGCTCATCTCAAAGGTGATTAGCTCATTATCAAAGGTAAAACATTCGTTTATTATTATGATTGTAAAAAGAAATAAACACAAGCCACCCTACTACGCCTCCTATTAACTATAAGAGTTGAGGTGCAAGTGCCACAGACAAGAACATTAACATCCAGGATGGTAGTTGAAATAGACACAGACTCGGCTAAAATAGCAGGGAGAGGCAAGCCTCAAAAAAGCAACAAAATTAGTCCAGTGGAAGATTACAGCAATGCTGCTAGATATATTCGGAAAAGGAAAAACGAACGTGCATTTGAAGAGCCATTGGCAAGCTGGTATATCGGTGGCAATTAGCCACCAAATTACAGCAATTTCACTCCCCCGCAAAGGCAGCCACTGACAAAACAGCTTCATACGCCAAAACAACAAACGCAGCATCAGATAAACTATAGGCCTATGAGTAAAGATCATTACAAACTAGCATTCCTGCCTAGATATTATGGTCCCCAATATGATAGACAAGGACATACACAAGCCCAGAAATTTGTATCTTGGAATATACAGGGTATGGGAAATAAGCTAAGTTCTTTGGAAAGCGAGTTACTAACATTTAACATTATGACACTAATTGAAACATGGCATGGCCCCAGAGATATTCCAAAATTAAAAGGCCTCAAAGAGGAAAGCATATCATGAGACTAGCGTCGAATAATCGTTATTTTGTTGGCTTTTAGTATTCATAAAAGAAGTTTCTTTTAGAGGTTTAACAAGAATGAAAAGTGAATCAGAGAATAATTTTTGGATTAGATTAGATTATTTAAATGGTTCTAGTATTGTAATAGGATTTATTTATATACTGCCTTGAAGTATCTAGTACTGGAATGAATATACTTGGGGTCCGTTGGAAAAAGAATTAGATGAAAAACTGCTAATTTGAAAAAAAAGGTTAATATTAATGGGTGATTTTAATGCTTATTTATACTGGTTATGAACTTGAATTAAATTATGTATTAATTCCAGGTATTCCATCAGTAGTCCCAGTTGTGAACATGATCCCTAGAGCTAGCAGGGACAATAAACAAAGAATAAATCAACGGGAGATAAGGCTGTTGTCACTATGCACAGAATCAGGATTGATGGTTGGTAATGGGCAATTTAGAAAGGATAGTAACTGGGGTGCGTTTACTTGTTTGTTTGGAGCTTGGCCAAGTCTAACTTTTCATTTTTGGGTGGACATTCGTTGGGATCCAGACGATCTTAATGTAGAGGTGCTTAGACTATTGGGTTTAGACCACCAATCTGTACTATTAGAAATTAGCTTACATAGTATGTCTCAAAGCACAGTGATTACATGCGTAAATCCGGAATCTAATGAATCACTTAAACACCAGACACCTAGGGTCAAAAGAAGATAATATAAAACCTACCAAAGCGTTTTCCAAAAAAGAGGCAGTTACAAGTTTACACTATTTAGAGAATGTAGATAATCAGGTTAAATTAATTGATGAATTTACAGAGATAATACGTGCAACAGGAGGATCAGTTCTAAGAACAAAAGAAAGCTTGAGGGATATATAGTTTAGTATGAGGAATGCAGGATTAGAAAATTATTAGTAGTTCAAGCATTAGAGATTTTAAGGCAGGAAGAAAATGACAAAGATAGGGTTAGACTATTTACAAGGTTTAAAATGTTATATTACTTTTACATTACGTTTTTACATTAGTTTTACGAGCTAATGTTGAAGTAAATCAATAAACAGGCTAGACATTAGTTTAACATTAGTTTTACAAGTTAATGTTGAGTTCTATTAAATAAGAAAACCAAAAAGTCTTCAGTATAACTTCATTCATACTTCTCTAAAATAATTTGATATTTAAAAGTCATACAGAAGACTATATCATTCTCCATGTTTAAAGGCAACACAATATTTTTAATTAATTTCACTCGTTTGTTCCTGGCCTCCCCAAGGCCATTCAGCGTGTCCCCAGGTGGCGATAGGGGAACCCCCTGCAGATATGTAGGGTACCTCCATAGGAGGCACGGACCAAGGGGGGACCTTGTCCCTGGGAGTCCATAATAGAAAATGGGGCACCCTCGACCGGGGTCATAAATACAGACGGAGGAGGAAGAAGGCCCCTCAAATGTACACTGAAAAGGGCCCACTGGTTTGTCCACAAGTCCCATGAGTTACAAACCTTCTCCCAATAATGGGTTAAATTGCACGATGATGCAGAACACCATCGCGTGAGGATCCTCTATTGGAGGACAACTGCAGCAGGGCGTAAGATCCAGATCTATGGACAACGGCCTCTGCAAAGGGCTGCCTCGACCCTTTCGGGGTACCTGCAAGACTGGGGGCCTTGCGGTCAACTCTATTCCCACTTGAGGAGTGGCGCCCCTCGAGGAAATTATAGCCTAGTAAACGACACAGCATTCGCACGGGATTGTGGCTAATGGACAATTCTTCTGTACTTGGTATGTTTTGACGGGCGTCTTTAGGCTGAAATTGCGGATGGGACTATAAACGTCTTTTAAAACAGAAGAAGGGGATAGCTATTCAAAAAAGCAAGGAGGAGCTTATTCAGTTTTACAAAAAGAGTGATATGAGGTCCTTCTGGAGAAAGATGAAGCAAGCTGCCCCTAAACCCCAAGCAAAAGTACCTGACCCCCACCCATGGTTGATATATTACAATAATGTGGACCAGCAAAATAATTATTTTGATTGCTGGCTCAGAGAGGAATTATCAAAAGTAGACAAAGAGTCAAGTTTCCCACTGATAGAACACAACTATGATTTGCTAAAACCAGTAGCAAGAGAAGATATTCAAGAATGCATAAGCGCAACAGAGTTGGATTCTAGATTAGCAGAATGGTTGCAAAAATATCATATATTGAAGAAGGAAGAGGTTTTGAGAAGGTTACAATACTATAGACAGAGTCCTAGTCCTTCAGACACCTGTGGAAAAATATACAAAGCCTTACATAGCCTGATTATGTGTCTTTAAGTGGACATTATTTAATATTTGCTGATGATGCGGTACTCATCAGTAAATCTCCAGAGGAGCTCCAGATTATATTGAATATACTAGAAAGATATTTAGCTAAAAAGAAACTGGTCTGGAACAATATAAAAACGGAGATAAAGGTTTTTAAAGGGACCAATAACATGAATGGTGAACAAAAAACTAAATGTTTCTATTAATGTGAGAGTTTGAAACAAAGTGAAAGATTTAAATATTTGGGAGTAATCTTAGAAGTTAAAAGCAGTTGGAAAGAGCATTTAAAAGAGATGATGAAAAGGAAGAAAGCATTTTCATCAACAATCCTGCATAAACCAACTCTTTCAAGCATAAATAAGTTTTTAACACTAAAGTGCATCAAATATTAACTTACAGAGCTGAGCTCTGTGAAAATGACCCAGCAGCACATTTGGAATCAATACAGCTGCAACACTTTAAAAGATTAAATGATGTCCACTTAAAGACACATCATCAGGCTATAAAGGAAGACCTTGGATTATTTTTGCTTAGATTAAGCAGACTTGCGCAAATCATACAGCATTGGGTACAGGTTGCTAGCCTGCCAGATGACAGGTTAGCAAAGGCAGCTTATACTTGGAATGAGGGGCTAGGTCTGCCAGAGAAGGATGAATTGCTTATGGCTTAGTTTAATAGCAGAATAGAAGACCTGGAAATTCGGATTTGGATCCAGGCAGTAGGGAGGTAACAGACATTGAAGATTTATGCCCAGGTTAAAGAGACTTTTGGTTTTGATAATTATTTTAAATTAGATTTACTGTCCAAGATATTAGCAACATGGTTTTGTATTTGAGAAAATTGTCTATCATTAAAAAAGTGAAAAAAAAATGTCTTAGAAGGAAAAAAGGTGGCCTCAGATATAAATTACTCTTACTCCAGATGCAACACATTAGCATATTGAAATATGCTAATGAAGAGGTAAAGAGAGGAGAGTAACACACTTTTGTTTTTTGTGTGTTTTTTTCCTGGGGGGGCGGAGGATTATTATTTTTTGTGATGTTTATTATTGAATACTGTGTTGTATGACCTTATAAGGTTTATAATAAGAAAATAAATTTTGTATGCATGATATTGATGTTGAAAGGAAAGGAAAGGAGAGTAATATACGTTTGTGTTTTGTCTTTTGTTTTTTTGCTGGGAGGGGAGAGTAGACTTGTGCTACTATATTGTGACTTGAAAGCTCCAACTTGATACCTAAGGTGTTCCCAAAATATTGCAGACATATCACTTTGATAAATTGGCAGCAAATAGCATCGTTTGATTTACCTTGTTACTTAACTGTGCCTAGGTTAAAAGTTCCTTAGAGTCCAAAAACGTCCGGTGGATCAGAGACAAAATCTCATAGTCTCTTTCCCCTCCCAAAACTCCCCTACTCCTTGTGCATCTCACCTCCTTTCCTTAGAAGTACCAGTTGGTTTCAACGTCCTACCCCAAACCATTCCCAAGACACTGCAGGTAAATGTTTTGATGACTTTGATACATATAGGCTAGTGCCTTTCAATCTAACTCTTCCTCTCCCCCAATTTGAAGTTTAAGATCCACTTGATTCCCCTCCCAACACTCTCTTGACAGTTTTAATGCAATCCCTAAGCCATTCTCAAGGTACTGCAGACAATTTTAAACTTGGATACACGTAGAAACATGTGACCTACTCAGATATGTGTGGTGTTACCAAAGAACACCCCTGGGAGAATTTGGGAATCTTGTCTTAGCAAACAATCCCTCCCTAAAAACTTCTAGAAGATCACAAAAGCAAGACCAAGCATGACAGCTTTTTCTACTAAAACCTGTTTGTGAATAATAGATAGTCTATATAATATAGTCCGGAGGTATACTTATTGGATTATTCAACTTTTCTGAGTAAAACAACTATCTCAAAATCTTATCCAATAGCATGTGGGCTAAAAGGGGTTTGGGTAGCAGAAAAGGAAATGCAAGGGAGCCTGGCTGCTCTCTGATCACTTTGGGCTCTTAAAAAGGACACAAGAACTTTTAATTTCTAATTAAACAAGCTCCTTCTAAGTTTATCCAACCACCCACAGAAGAATTTGGGACAACTAAAAACTGCATGAAAAAACTTCACACCAGAAGTGTGAAGATAATAGATTTTCAAATTTCCCAATGCATCCACTTTGAGACAATATATATTTCTTGAATTCCAGTATACAACATAATTTTAATAGCTTTCAGTATACAATTATAATTCTCTAAAACTTCCAAAAAAACTGAGTTTTAAAGTGGAGAGCTAATTTTCAGAGTTCTACAAATATGGTGAAATATCACAAGTCAGTTTATTTAGGCTTATTTTTTAGATATATGTTGCATACTGCAAAACATTAATTTTGTTTGTTTTAAGTTTCAAATTTACTTTTTACTTCCAAAAATTTTTTCTATAACTTTTATTTATTTTTAGTTTTTGTTAAATGCACACAACAATTATCACAAAAAGGCCCTTGTTTAACTTAGGCAGTAGAACAAGGAATTACAAATTTGTTACAATAGGGCATTAAATATAGATTTAACTTACAACCTCCCTTAATCTTTCCCACAAGATATATACAACTTTGTCACATAGATAAAGAGCCCAAAGGGTATATTACCCCTGCTATTTTTGAAAAAGTTATAGATAGTAAATTCAAATTATTTTCATGAAAATAAAAGTAAATAAATATTTTTTTTTTTGCTTTAGGCAGTATTTTCTTCAAATGTTTTTTTTTTTTAGTTTTCACTCACAAAAGACACTGGGGGAAGGGAGAGAGAATATAAGAAAGGAGAAACCTACAAAACCTAAACCTACAATTAAGAGTCTTTTCTGTATAAATAAGATTGGTTTCCTTGTTATGCTTCCCAGCCTATCCACTATAGAAATGATACCATTAAATGACATTTATGGTGTCAAATGGCAATTTATAATGAGGTTATCAAGACTTATTCATAAAAAGCACATAAATATGAGGAGCAGCTTTTAAATAAGCCATTTAAGGTATCTTGACAATCTTGAAGCTTCTAGCCATGGCAGAGAAAAAAAAAAGACATTACTAATACCCATTCAAAAAAACAATCTTCCCTTTTTTTCAAGGTGTAGACCAGAAACAACTAGTATAGGATTGTAGACCACAAAGGTCAGGTGACTATCTTAGAATTTGCATTCCCTGGCATTTTGACCCTTTTTGGGTAAACACTGATACTTTGTGGCACAAACAGCAGAAAGCAGCACTTTGTTATGGCAGAATCTCATTTGCTACTTAAAAAGGCTCTAAATTGCTCAAACTGGCCCTCTGCCAATGTTATACAACTACTGGGACTGCAAGTCTCCAGTTTAGGGTTTATAACAATAAGAATCCCAAGGATGGACTTTTTGTTTTAATCAAAAAGTACCAAGAGTGATAAGACTAATGATAAATAGGTTTGAGTGTGAGCTTGCATGTGCTATATTAATCTAAATTTATGTGTTGGGAAAATATATTAGACGTAGATTAGATTAAAGTTGTCTCAGCTGGCTTCTAGGTAGGATTAAGTAAAGTGTGTTTTTACATCCTGTTGGATTTTGTTCCAAAACTGCTCTCAGATTAGCAAAAAGAAAACCAAAAACAGGTTGCCACTGATTTGCTAGAGTGTTCTGAATTTGATGTTGTTTTTTTTAATACCAATTACAACTGGTGACAAGACTCGGACACATGAATACAATCCAGAAACAACGGTACAATTTTTGCAGTGGAAGACACCTGATTCACCACAACCCAAAAAACTTGTCAAGTTTGGAATCAAGTTAAGGTTATGTTGACTGTTTCTTTCAACTACCAAGGTGTTGTTCATCATGAGTATGCTCAAAAAGGACAGACCATAACTAAGAAGTACTGCATTAATGTTCTTTGCTATTACGAGATGCTGTACAAAAAAAGAGAGCCAAGTTTAAAGAGTCTAGTAGTTGAAAACTGCATCGCAATAATCCACCAGCCCATTTAGCCCATGTTGTGCAACAGTTTTGGCTAAACATGATATCCCAGTTGTTTTTCAACCCCCCAATTTGCCACACCTAACTCCATATGATTTTTTTGTTACCAAAGATAAAAATCGTGCTCAAGGGTAAAAGTTTTCAAGATGTAAATGAAATAAAACAATATGCAACAGAGCAGCCACAAGGAGTTTCTAAAACTGACTTCCAGAATTGTTTTCTAAAATCGCAAGAATGTTAGAGAGCATGTGTAGACTCAGAAGGAGCACACTTGGAGGAGGTTGAATTTTATATTCAATCCAGGAAGGATCCCCTTCCTTTGATTAATAATGGAAGGCAACACAATAATCTCATTAATATAAATATGTAGCACATTTTAAGTAAGAATTTCATTGTTTTGGTGTTTTCTTTCAGTTTGACACATATCCTAAGGCTATATGTGGAACCATAAAGGTTGGGTGTATTGTCAGAAAAAAAACCTTGATATTTGGAATTTATCTAAAATAATGAATCCAAGAGTATTCTCCTGCTTTTATTTTATTAAAGTAATAATAGAGATGTTTCCATTACTGACCTAAAAATTAGGTGAACATACCATATGATGGATGTTACAGGCTACACTCTTTTTGGGTATAGAAAAGGATAAAAACATTGGCTTAAAACTTAATATTGGATCATAAATCAATTTTTTTTTAGTTTCATAACTTATAAGCATTGATTATTTAAAGCCCAATTGGGTAAAAAAAACTAAAATTATTTTTTGGCATGCTTAGTCAACACCATTGTGTGGTTACAAAATGAAATACCTTTGGGGCCCCTTTAAGGGCTCCAGATGCAATTATTTTATAATGGAAGAGCATAAAAAGAGGCATCAAATGATGTTTTCACTTTCATCCTAGTTAAATTACAGTGCCACCTAGAAATTTACCTGGCTCTAGCCCCCTCCCTGTGACTGAATGATTCTGCCCATGGGTGCCCATATGGGGGGCTCCCGCCCCCCCCCCCCTAGCTGAATGATGCTGCCTTATTTTTATATTTTTGTTCTGAGATTTCTATTATATAGCATTAAAAGTGCCAATTAGACGAGGTTTCCCCCCCTGGAATTCAGCTTATGGGCGCCCATGATTCTACCTTATATTTTGTTTTGAGAATTCTATTAGGCCTATACAGCATTAGAAGTGCCAATTAGACCAAGTAAGCCCCCCCCTAAAATTCAGCTTATGGGCACCCATGGTAAGATGTCAATATGTAATTGAACAAGTGGCCTAAAAGGAGAAGAAAGAATAAAATGCCAAAATTTATTTCAGAATTTTCTTTTCTAACTGAATTTTGAATAGCCTAGTCAATGTCTGTGGATAAGACTATATAACTTTAACAAAATATGTTTATAATCAAATGGCAAGTTTGAAACCAATAGCCTAATTAACCTTTTTTTTATAACACTAAAAATAGGATAAAATGTATCATCTTTAAGGGTCTCTAAAAGGCTTCAAATTGAATTTCTGAGTAAAGTTATTAGCCTGTTAGTTGCCAGATTTGCATAGGTATACAAAGGGTCACTTTTTTTGTGTGGAGAGGATAGGTTTTGTCAGTACTTGTTCTGTAGATGATTATACTTTGAAGTAAACATACTACTCAATGCCTTTTTTTAAGCTCTTTCCAAATATAATAATCATTTTTATTGGAAATTAAGGTAAAATTCTACTTCAGCTACTTTTGGCTATCTTGGAAAGAGGTTAGGTTAGGAAAATGAAACTTTCAGGGATGGATCTACAGACTAAAATATGTCCTGGGAAGGTATTTTGAAGTACCTACCTCTACTCCTCCCTCTAGAGGGTCCTGACCTTTGATGACCTTTAAAACTCTGTGTGTTATAAAAGTGAGACCTTGCAAAATAGATCTTCTGATTAAATGAAGTACAACAAATTTATCATCAGCTTCACAACTTTGCTCAATCCCAATTTATAAGGTTCTGAAGATATGCAAATACATTTTCAACATCTTGAAAAAAAAACATTGATATGGCCTAATCTTCTATTAAAATAACAGGAATTGCATTTTCCGAACTAAAGCCAAAGAAAAAGAAATGGATAACTAAAAATTAAAGTAAAATGTTGTTTTGTCAAAATTTTAATAGGTATAGACCTGTCAAGTAGACAAATTCCAGGACCCACAAGAGAGAGAAGGAGTGGAGGTAGGCACTTCAAAATACCTTCCTGGGACATACTTTAGCATGTAGACCCATCCTTGGCAGTTTCATTTTCCTAACCTAACTCCTTTCCAAGATAGCCAAAAGTAGCTAAAGTAGAATTTTACCAAAATTAATTTTACCCCCACCCCTATATATACCAATTCAGGGTAGCCTATATACTTGCACATTAGAAGGGTGGGGTGAGGGTAAATATCTACAAAATCATATTATTGACTTATGCATAAAGTGAATATACCACTTGATGCCTTTTTTTATGCTGATTACAAATATAATAATCATTTCTATTGGAAATGAATTTCAGCCCCCCCCCCCTCCCTATATATGCCAATTCTGGTTATATAATTCTACATTACGGGGGGGGGGGAGGGGGGCAAATTTTTTTTCTGATGTAAATGGGAGGTAAGTTTAAACTTTACCCCCACCCCCTCCCTAATGTAGAAATTTATACCCTGAATTGGCATATATAGAGGGGGGGGGGCTGAAATTCATTTCCAATAGAAATGATTATTATGTTTGTAATAAGCATAAAAAAAGGCATCAAGTGGAATATTCACTTTATGCGTAAGTCAATAATATGATTTGGTAGATATTTACCAATGTGGGGGTAAAGATTAAACTTACCTCTCATTTACATCAGAACTAAAATTTATCGCCCCCCCCCCAATGTGCGGATATACACCCTGAATTGGTATATATAGGGGTGGGGGTAAAATTCATTTCCAACAAAAATGATTTGGCTAGGCTAGCCTAGGTAGGCTATAGACCTGTCATCTATGTTCTAGCAATAAGAAAAGAGTAGAAACGTTAGCTGGGAAATACCTTCCCAAGCTATATTTTTGGCCCTGGATTCATTCTTGAAAGTTATGTTCACCTATTTTTTTTTTCTGAGCTTCAAACCTGACTGAAACTTCTTTTTAACTAACAATTTCCTATTTGGGTAGGTTATATTTTATTCAAAATTAAAGTTTAGATGTCACTGATGCAAGCTTAATTATAGTGCATTGGTTGCAAAAAGCCTATTAAGGACCAGACACACGTAGCTTTTTCCGGCACCGATTTGCCAAATCGGCACCGAATTGCAAAAAAAAACGGCAGCGCTTCGAGTTTGAAAACATTTTAGTTTTCGGTGCCGATTTACAAAACGGCACCGAATTTTATCTTGATTATACAAAAAATTGTTCTTCCTGAGGAGTTTTAATTCTCAATCGTTTCCTTCTTTTCTGCAGGAAAACCAAAAGAAATAAGTTGTAGCAAATGATAAAATACAGTTGATTATTGGTGTCCATGATGTTTAGTTTTGAAAATCTTGTGCAAAGGGTACTTTTTTATACTGCTATCGGTTTCCCACCCAACTGTTGAAATCGGTGCCGAAAAAAGTAACGTGTGTCCGCCTCTTTAGGTCTATATGGCCAAACAATTTCCTATTAGAACACTGTAAAAATAATGTTTTGTTCCAACAATCCATTTTACGAGATATTTTTTTCTTTTAATATTACGTTTTTTGGTGTGGGGGGGGGTATTTAAAAATTAAGACCTTTAGTTGTGCATGCAAATTTAACCTTATATTTCAAATTTCGGTAAATATCTAAGTGACACTATAATTAAGCTAGAATGAAGGGGAAAATATCATTTGATGCCTTATTTTATGCTCTTTCATAATTCAATAATCGCTTCTGTTGCAAATTACATTTTGATCCCTTAAAGGGGTCCCGAAAGTATTTAATATGAATTATAAAAGAGCATAAAAAAGCATCAAATGATGTTTTCACTTTCATCCTAGCTTTATTATATGGCCCACTACAAATTTACTTTGAAGTGTACCCCCCACCCCTAATAAGGAAATATATACCTTGCATTGGAATATACCCTGAATTGTCGACAGCAAAGTTTCGAATCGCAAAATTCAGCGCTATTTTTGCTGACGGTATTTGAAAAACTTGAAACGGTAGGAAAACGGTTTATATTTAAGTTGCCTAATAATTGAGATTTGAAATTTTATAAATAAGTACTTTTGGAATATATTACTCTTGAACAACTTATTTAAAAACTAGTGATATGTTTTTAACCGCTTTTCAAAAGCTTAACTAGTGTTGATAACTTTTTTGTGTGGTTACAAAAACGAAATAATTTTGAACCCCCTTAAGAGCTCAAGATTCAATTTACGACAGAAGCGCCTATTGAATTATGAAAGAGCATAAAACAAGGCACCAATTGATATTTTCACTTTCATCCTAGCTAAATTATAGTGTCACCTAGAAATTTACCCAAATTTCAAAATAAATATGAAAACGAACAAACTGATTCGGTAAAAAAATTAACCAAGTCCAAAATCTGAAATTTCAGATGATTTTTATAATTAGTATAAAAACGAGCGAAAGCAAAGTACAAATTTTGAACCAAAGCCATATAAGGTTTTTGATACGTGTACTTGGAGGACAAAAGTAGGCTCGAGATCCTTTCAATATACCCAGCCCCTCCTCCCAACAGCTTTATACCGTGAAGCAGATTAAATGGCACCTTGTTGGAACAGGAACAATAAAAGTGTTTTATGTTTGAGGTTATGAACTCCTAGTATTTAACATGACTCCCTTTACCAATCATACGGAGCGGAATAGCGCTGTCTAAGTAAACAACGATGTTGGCACGATGTATTATTTATTTTCCATACCAGGGCACTTCGTATCGAAGGAGTTGTCGTAGAAACTTGGAAAAAGGGCTCATTCGATTTGAAATTGGAACGGCTAGTGCCCTTTTTAATAGTCGAAAGTGATTGGAAGGCAACTAACACCCTTTCCACGCCCATCATTTCCCAAAACACATCCAATTTAAATTTTGTTCAGCGCAGTTAATTTTCAGATTGAAATTGTGTTTTTGAGGAGGACGCACCCCCAAAGCCCTCAGGGCAAGGGTTTTAACTTTTGCCCCGGGGACAGATAAGAACGATGTTGGCACAATGTATTATTTTTTATTTATTTTTTTTACTTTAGACCAGGGCACTTTGTATCGAAGAAGTTGTCGTAGAAACTTCGAAAAGGGCTCATCCAATTGGATATTCGAACGGATAGTACCCTTTTTAATAGTCGAAAGTGATTGGAAGGCAACTAAAACCCCTTGCACGCCCACCATTTCCCCAAACACATCCAATCTAAACTTTGAGATAGCCATTTTGTTCAGCGTAGTTGATTTCCAGATAGAAATTATGTTTTGGGCGAGGACACTCCCCCACAGCCCTCAGGGCAAGGGTTATAAGTTATGCCCTGGGGCATATAAGGTTCTTACAGAAAGCGATGTCGTAGAAACTTCAAAAAAAGGCTCATTCGATTGGAAATTCAAACGGCCAGTGCCCTTTTTAATAGTCGAAAGTGATTGGAGGGCAACTAATCCCCCTCTCACGCCCACTTTTTCCCCAAACACATCCAATCAAAATATTGAGATAGCCATTTTGTTCGAACTAGTTGAAAGTTCTGGAAATTAGGTCTTTGAGAATGACAAACCCCCCACAATTCTCAGGGCAATGGTTGTAAGTTATACCCTGGAGGCATATAAGGTTTTTATAGAAAGCGTTATCGTAGAAACTTCAAAAAAGGCTCCTTCGATTGGAAGTCGAAATGACTAGTGCCCTTTTTAATAGTCGAAAGTGATTGGAAGGCAACTAACACCCCTTCCAAGCCCACCATTTCCCCAAACACATCCCATCAAAATTTTTAGATAACCATTTTGTTCCACACATTTGAAAGTCATGGAAATTATACCTTTGAGCAGGACACTCCCCCCACAGTCTTCAGGGCAAGGATTATAAGTTATGCCCTGGGGGCATATAAGGTTTTTATTAAAATCTTTGTCGTAGAAACTTGAAGAAGGGCTCATTCGATTGTAAATTCAAAGGGCTAGTGCCATTTCTAAAAGTAAAAAGTGATTTGAGGGCAATTAACCCCCATCTCATGTCCACTCTTTCCCCAAACACATCCAATCAAAATTCTTAGATAGCCATTTTACTCAACGTTGTCGAAAGTTTTGGAAATTAGGTCTTTAAGGATGACAACCCCTCCCCCCTCACAGCCCTCAGGGCAAGGGTTGTAAGTTATGCCCTGGGGGTATATAAGGTTTTTATAGAAAGCAATGTTGTAGAAACTTCAAAAAGGGACCTAATTTCCAGAACTTTCAACTACGTTGAACAAAATGGATATCTCAAAATTTCGATTGGATGTGTTTGGGGAAATGGTGGGCGTTAGAGGGGGGTTAGTTGCCCTTCAATCACTTTCAACTGTAAAAAGGGCACTAGCCCTTTCAATTTCCAATTGAATGAGCCTTGTTGAAGTTTCTTACAACGTCGCTTTCTATAAAAACCTTATATGTCCCCAGGGCATAACGTAAGACCCTTGCCCTGAGGGATGTGGGGGTGGAGGGATTGTCATGCTTAGACCTAATTTCCAAAACTTTCAACTACGTTGAATAAAATGGATGTCTAAAAATTTTTATTGGATGTGTTTGGGGAAAAGTTGGGCGTGAAAGGGGGGTTAGTTGCCCTCAAATCACTTTCGAGACTATTAAAAGGGGCACTAGCCCTTTGAATTTCCAATCGAATGAGCCCTTTTTCAAGTTTCTACGACAAAGATTTCAATACAAACTTATATACCCCCAGGGAACAACTTATAACCCTTGCCCTGAAGACTGTAGGGGGAGTGTTCTAATCAAAGTTATAGTTTTTTAAACTTTAAACCGGGTGGAACAAAATAGCGATCTAAAAGTTTTAATTCGATGTGTTTGGGGAAAGTGTAGGGTCGAAAGGGGTGTTAGTTACCTTCCAATCATTGTCAAATATTAAGAAAGGCACGAGTAAATAAAATTTCAAGTCGAATCGAAGTTTCTACGGCAACGCTTTCTATAAAAACCTTATATGCCCCAAGGGCATAACTTACAACCCTTGCCCTGAGGGCTGTGGGGGGTTGTCATCCTCAAAGACCTAATTTCCAGAACTTTCAGCAACGTTGAACAAAATGGCTATCTTAAAATTTTGATTGGATATGTTTGGGGAAAAGGTGGGCGTGAGTGGGGGGTTAGTTTCCCTCCAATCACTTTCGACTGTTAAAAGGGCACTAGCCCTTGCAATTTCTAATTGAATGAGCCTTGTTGAAGTTTCTTACAACATCGCTTTCTATAAAAACCTTATATGTCCCCAGGGTATAACTTATGACCCTTGCCCTGAGGGCTGTGGGGGTGGAGGGATTGTCATCCTTAAAGACCTAATTTCCAAAACTTTCAACTACGTTGAATAAAATGGCTATCTAAAAATTTTTATTGGATGTTTTTGAGGAAAAGTTGGGCGTGAGAGGGGGGTTAGTTGCCCTCAAATCACTTTCGAGACTATTAAAAGGGGCACTAGCCCTTTGAATTTCCAATTGAATTAGCCCTTTTTCAAGTTTCTACGACAAAGATTTCAAAAAAAACTTATATGCCCCCAGGGAATAACTTATATCCCTTGCCCTGAAGAATTAAGGGGGAGTGTTCTAATCACATGTATAACTTTTTGAAATTTAAACTATACTGTAAAAAATGACTATATCAAAATTACGATGCGGTGTGTTTGGGGATATAATTGATGCGAAAGGGGTTCAGGATGCCTTTTGTCTGCTTTTAACAGCTGAAAAGGGTACAAGCCAATCCGATATCCAATTGAATGGAAGTTTCTACGGCAACGCGTTCTATAAAAACCTTATATGCCCCAAGGGCATAACTTACAACCCTTGCCCTGAGGGCTGTGGGGAGTTGTCATCCTCCAAGACCTAATTTCCAAAACTTTCAACAACGTTGAACAAAATGGCTATCTTAAAATTTTAATTGGATGTGTTCGGGGAAATAGTGGGCGTGAGAGGGGGGTTAGTTGCCCTCCAATCACTTTCGACTATTAAAAAGGGCACTAGCCCTTTGAATTTCCAATCGAATGAGCCTTTTTTGAGGTTTCTATGACAACGCTTTCTATAAAACCTTGTATGCCCCAGGGCATAACTTACAACCCTTGCCCTGAGGGTTGTGGAGGATTTTCCTCCTCAAAAACATAATTTCTATCTGGAAATCAACTACGCTGAACAAAATTGCTATTTAAAAATTTCGATTGGATGTGTTTGGGGATAAGGTGGGCGTGAGAGGGGGTTAGTTTTCCCTCAAATCACTTTCGACTATCAAAAAGGGCACTAGACCTTTGAATTTCCAATCGAATGAACCCTTTTTTGAAGTTTCTACGACAACACTTTCAATAAAAACCTTATATGCCCCCAGGCCATAACTTATAACCCTTGTCTGAAGGCTGTGGGGGGGAGTGCCCTGTTCAAAGGTATAATTTCCTGAACTTTATACTGCGTGGAACAAAAAGGGCATCTCAAAATTTTGATTGGATGTGTTTGGGAAATGGTGGGCGTGTAAGGGGTGTTAGTTGCCTTCCAATCACTTTCGACTATTAAAAAGGGCACAAGCCACTCCAATTTCCAATCGAATGAGCCCTTTTCGAAGTTTCTACGACAAGGTGTTCTATAAAAACCTTATATGCCCCCAGGGCATAACTTACAACCCTTGCCCTGAGGGCTGTGGGGGTTTTTCATCCTCAAAGACCTAATTTCGAGAAATCTCAACTACGCTCAACTAAATAGTTTTCTTAAAATTTTTAATGGATGTGCTCGAGTAAAAGGAGGGTGAGAGAGGGTTGTTAGTTATCTTCCAATCACTTTTGACTATTAAAAAGGACGCTAGCCTTTTGAAGTTCCAATCGAATGAGCTCTTTTTAAAGTATCTACGACAAAGCTTTATACAAAAACCTTATATGCCCCCAGTGCATAACTTACAACCCTTGCCCTGAGGGCTCTGGGGGAGTGTCCTCCTAAAAAACATAATTTCTATCTGGAAATCAACTACGCTGAACAAAATTGCTATCTCCAAGTTTTGATTGGATGTGTTTCGGGAAATGGTGGGCGTGGAAGGGGTGTTAGGTGCCTTCCAATCACATTCGACTATAAAAAAGGACACAAGCCACTCCAATTTCCAATTGAATAAGCCCTTTTTCCAAGCTCCTACGACAACTTCTTCGATACGAAGTGCCCTGTTCTAAATGAAAAAAAGTAATAGATGATACATTGTGCCAACAACATTCTTATATGCCCCCAGGGCATAACTTAAAACCCTTGCCCTGAGGGTTGTGGGGGAGTGTCCTCCTCAAAAACATATTTTCTATCTGGAAATCAACTACGCTGAACAAAATGGCTATCTCAAAATTTTGATTGGATGTGTTTGTGGGAATGATGGGCGTTTAGTTGCCCTCCAATCACTTTCGACTATTTAAAAGGGCACTAGCCACTCTAATTTCCAATCGAATGAGGCCTTTTCGAAGTTTCTACGACAACTCCTTCGATACGAAGTGCCCGGGTATGGAAAATAAAATTAATACATTGTGCCAACATCGTTCTTTACTTAGGCAGTGCTCTTGTGCTGCCTATGATTTCTATTCGTTCTGGGTTTCATTTATTTATCAATGCTAATTTGTGATAGTTTCAAGCTTGGTAGATTATTTGATTATATTTTTGCTAATTTTTAGTTTAATGGAGTTCTTTACTTTTCTTTGAAAGACTTATTTTGTGGAAAACGTTTTTCAAATTAATTTTAAGTAGGGATAAATGCAGATTTAGTTCAACAATCTGCTTGTCCAAGGTGAATTACCTTGGGCCAATTTAACGGAAGAATTGCATCAAACGTTTCTTGGTAACGAACTGTCATTAAGGAGCAACGTGGCTCAATAGGAACCGAAACTCTAAAAAGCGGAACTTTGATATCAATAGATATATCAAAAAATTTGGGTTATCATGCTGATTCCAAATATATAAAAGTCTTAAGTTTAGTGTTACCTATAAAAAGCTACGAGGCATAGAAAATTTGCCTGATTTTCAAAAAAGGGGGAAAACACCCCCTACAACTTAAGGAATATGAATGAAAATTACACCATCAGATTCAGCGTAACCAAGAACCGTTTTGTACAAGTTTTTAGCTCCAACCTGCCAAAATGTGGAATTTTGTATTTTTTTGCCAGAAGAAAGATAACGGATGCGTGTTTATTTTTTAGTTTTGTTTTGAATTTTTTTTTTCCAGGGATGATCGCATCGATTCAATAATTCTAGAATGCAAACCAAGCAGTCCAATACTACTACTATGATACTGGTTAAAGAGTTCGTGGTAAGGAACTGTAAGTAAGGAGTCACGCGGCTCAATAATAACCAAAACTCTAAAAAACGGAATTTTGATACCAATAGATATATCAAAAGAATTTTGATATCGATTGATATATCTAAAGCATCGGCTTATTATAATGATTCTAAATATATAAGTTTAATTCACTTTAGTATTACCTACAAAAAGTTACGAGCTTGAAAAAATTTGCCTGATTTTCCAAAAAGGGGGAAACACCCCCTAAAAGTAAAGAAATAATGAAAATTACACCATTAGATTTAGTGTATCAGAGAACCCTACTTAGAGGTTTCAAGCTCCTATCTGCAAAAATGTGGAATTTTGTATTTTTTTGCAAGAAGAAAGATCACAGATGCGTGTTTATTTGTCTTTTATTTTCTTTTTCCCAGGGGTGATCATATCGAACCAATAATTCTAGCAAATCAAAAAAGGGATCGTTGTGACGAAATTTAAAAGTTCTAGTGGCTTTTTTAAGTGACCAAAAAGATTGGAGGGCAACTAGCCCCCTCCCATCCCCTATTTTCCTCAAAGTCGTCCAATCACAATTTTGAGATAACCATTTTGTTCAGCACATTTGAAAAGTTCAGTAACAATGTTTTGGGGGATAACATGATTCCCCACAGTCCCTGGGGAAAGGTCTATAAGTCATGCAATTTCCCCATTGTTTACGCATAGTATTTGTTATTGGGAAGTATAGGCTACAGGGGGAGGGGGGGGGGAAGAGAATAGTTTCTGTTATTTTTAAGTTTTAACGTTGCTCTTTACTTGCCGTTTAAAAGAATTATCACTTTTACTTTAATTTCTGACCGTTTTTCCAGTTATGCCAAGGAAATCTCCTTCCCTCTCCCCTCTCCGTGTAGAATTTTGATTGCAAAACTTTCATCACGTGTCTTTGGGGACTAAGGCGTGTGGGAGGGGGGCCAGTTGCCCTCCAATCTTTGTATGTCACTTAAAAAGAACTCTAGAACGTTTGATTTCCTTTTGAATAAGCCCTCTTCCAATCTTCTAGGACCATTGATTGGATGCAATCATCCTCGGGGAAAGAAAAAACAAGAATAATAATAATAAAAAAAAGTCAAAAACCAAAAACAAAAAACACGCATTCGTGATCGTTCCTCTGGCAACAAATACTTAATTCCACATTTTCTAGATTGCAGCTTGGAACTACTTGGGTTCTTTGATATGCTGAATCTGATAGTATAATTCTCAATAACATCACTAGACGTTTTGGGGGTGTCCCTCCCCCTTTTTGAAAATCTGATGAATTTTCTCATGGTCGTAGCTTCTGATTGGTGATATTAATTTTAATGAATTTTATATGTTTTGAATAATAAGGAGCGCAATAGTGCTGCCTAAGGAAAGGGTGATGTTCGCACAATGTATGTTTTTTTTTTTATTCTCACTAAGGCATTTCGTATACAAGGAGTTGTCGTAGAAGCTTCGGAAGGAACTCATTTGATATGGAATCGAAAGTTCTCGTGCCCTTTATTTGTTGAACGTTATTGGAGGGCATCCAGCCCTACTCCCACGCCCATTAACTCCCAAAACACATCCAATAAAAATTTTGAGATAACCATTTTGTTCAATATAGTTGGAAGGTCCAGAAACTGTATCTTTGGGGATTTCAGATAATGTGGAGAGAAAAATTGATCTGTGCATACAGGTTGTCAAAAAGGCGTAGCTCAGGATTAACTAAGGGTATAAAATTGAAACTTCCAGGGAATGATGAGGGGGATGATCAATTGACAAAAAAAAAAAATTGCACGCTTCTACCAATACTAACGTTACTGCTACTACTACCACCACTGCTACAACTACTCCTTCTGTAGCGACTACTACTAAGGCTGAGGATATGAAGAAGATAATTTGAGGAAATGTTGAACTAAATCAAAGCATACTGTGTGCATACAAATTCTCAAAAGGGCGCATCAGTAATATCTGAGGAACAGCTTAATGTATCAAGCTGAAAATTCTTGGGCATCATAAGGGGGATGTTCAACTAACCAAAAGGCAATATGGGTATACTCCTGCTGCTGCTAATGCTATTGCAACTACACTTACTACTACTACTAATGTGCCGACTACTACTACTACTACTGCTACTAGTATAATACTAATAGCCTACTACTAATGCTAAGGGTATAAAGGTAACAATTTAAGAGAATATTGAGGGGGAAGTTGAACTGAATCAGAACACACTGTGTGCACACAGGTTTTCAAAAAGGGTGTATCTCAAGAACGGCTTAGGGTACTAAGCTATGACTTTCAGGGAATTCTTAGGGGGAAGATCAATCGACCAAAAATACAATATGTGCACGCTATTATTATTGCTACTACCAGTACTACTAATACTACTCCTGATACTACTTCTATTGCAACTACTAATAAGGCTAAGAGTATTAAGGTGAAAAATTCAGGAAGTGTTGTAGGATAAATTGAACTAAATTAAAACATACTTCGTGCATGCAGGTTGTCAAAAGGACATATCATCAATGCCCCAGGAACTGATATCGTAAAATAAGTGGCATGCTATCAAAACTTCCAGGGAATAACGAAGGGGACGTATGACTAACAAAGAAACACACTATTTGCATGCAGGTTGTCAAAATGGTGTTTTTCGGGAATGACTTAGGGTATTAAGTTGGAACTTTCTGTGAATGCTTAGGGGGAAGATTATTTGCCCCAAAGGCAATATGTGCACCCTTCTACTAATACTACTACCATCAGGGCCGTATCAAGGATTTTTGTTGGGGGAGGGGGGTTGCCCCAGGAACTGTGTACAGGAATAAATTGAATATTTCAGCATATATTGAGTGGGATGTTAAAACAAAACAAAAGGTGTTATGGGACTACTGTTACTAATACTGCTACTACTAGTACTACAGCTATTACTACTGCCGAAGCTGAAAATATTAAGGTGAAGCTTCCAGGGAGTATTTTTGGGGATGTCAAACTAAATCAAAACACACCATAAGCATGCAAATTATCAAAAGACCGTACCAGCTATACCACTTTTGCTGCTTTCTCTTCTAGTATTGCTGTTATCAAAACTGATCATAAATAAATTTTATACCACAAGTTTTAGATATTAAACATATCATAAATTTTATTTTTTTCGGGAAACTTGAGTAGGTGCAAAACTAAATCAAGGTACAAAATGTGTGCCCAAATTTTCAAAAGCGCGTATAAAATTGAAAATTGTGAAACAATTTTCTCCAACATATAAATAGTAAGCCGAAAAATGGATTTCAATAGGATGAAACGATAATATTTAAATATTATTTTCTTTAACATTGAAAAAGACTTTGTCAATCGAAACGAACAGAAAATAATTTAATTTTTTTTCCAAAAAATGATTTTTTCAAAGAAAATTAAACAAAAATTGTAAAAGTAAAGTACATTGAACCAAGTAAAGTCCAATAATTTTCAAACATAACACGACCACAAGTCACCACTAATAATAATAATAAAAAAAAAAATCCTAAACGAATTGAAATTATAATAAATAACTAAGTTAAACTCAAAACGAGCAGAAACTAAGATGAGTAGGGTTGACTCCCCCCGCGCCTTCTAAAGAACAGCACATAATATGAACTTTACTGAAAACCAAAATTATTTTAAATATTTTCTCTTTTTTAACTTTAATAATACCAAAATTATTAAGTCTTTCAGGAACGAATATCAGCATATATATATATATATATATATATATATATATATATATATATATATATATATATATATATATATATATATATATATATATATATATATATATATATATATATATATTTCTTTATATCTATATATATATATATATATATATATATATTATATATATATATATATATATATGTATATATATATATATATATATATATATATATATATATATATATATATATATATATATATATATATATATATATATATATATATATATATATATATATATATATATATATATATATATATATATATATATATATATATATATATATATATATATATATATATATATATATATATATATATATATATATATATATATATATATATATATATATATATATATATATATATATATATATATATATATATATATATATATATATATGTTGATATAAGAAGTAGAAACATTCAGCTCGAAATAAGGATTGTTCTTAGTAAAGTACCAATTATACGCTTGTCTTTAGAAGGCATGGGGGGTGTCAGCCCTAACCATCTTGGTACCTGCTTGTTTTGAGTTTGACTGGTTTTTATTATTTTTTATAAAATAAAAGAGTCAAACTCAAAAAAGCAGAATTTAATATGACTAGGGTTCAAAACTCCTGATGTTTTGTCAAAGCCAGAAAATAATTTGTACTTTACTGAAAAAAATTCAAATGAATTTACTGAAAAAAATGTACATTGTCAGTTTAATATACATATGCTGATATTTATTCCTTAAAATCAAAATTAATTTTTGATTTCTTAAAGTTATAAAAGTGAAAACGTTTAAAAGAATTTTGTTCAGTAAAGTACAAGTTATGTTCTGGTTTTTAGAAAACATAGGGGTTTTGAACCCTAGTCATATTAATTTCTGCTCGTTATGAGTTTGACTCTTTTATGTATTTTAATTTCTGTTTGTTTTGGGTTTCATTTATTTATTGATAATTTTATTTTTGTTCATTTTGGTTCAATGAAGTTCTTTACTTTTTTTTGAAAAACTTATTTTGTGGAATTTTTTTTTTTTAATTAATTGCGGAAAAGCTATTTCATAACTTCAATCTGATGAGTTTAGTGAAAGGCGGGGTTGTGGGGGGGATTAATACCCTCCATCACTTTTGACGCTTAAAAAGGAACTAGACATTCCAATTTTCAATCAAATAAGCCTCTTCTAAAGTTAAACAATCATACCTTCCATAGAAACCTAAAATACCCCCTGGGCATAACTTACAGCCCTTGCCCTGAGTGCTGGGGATATTTGTTATCCTCAAAAACATAATTTCCGGATCTGTCAAATACCTTGAACAAAATTGTTTGGGGAAGGATTTGGGGAAATAATGGGTGTGGGGGGTCTTTTGCCCTCTGATCACTTTCGACTAATAAAAAAAGTACTAGTCCTCTCAATTTCCAATCGAATGATCCCTTTTTGAAGCTTCTACTACCACACTTTCTTTAAAAACCTTATATGCCCCAAGGGCAGAACTTGTCATGAGGGCTATGGGGGGGGGGTGTCATCCTCAAAGACACAATTTCCAGACCTTTCAACTACGTTGAACAAACGGGCCATATCAAACTGTTGATCAGAATTGTTTGGGAAATGATGGGCGTGGGAGGGGGGTGATTCTCCCTCCGATTACTTTCGACTATTAAAAAGGACAATAGCCCTCTCAATTTCCAATCCAATGAGTCCTTTTTGAAGTTTTTACAAAACACTTTCTATATAAGCCTTATATGCCCCCAGGGCATAACTTACAACCCTTTCCCTGAGGGCTTTGGGGGGGGAAGGGGTTGTCATCTTCAAAGACATAATTTCCGGACCTTTCAACTACTTTGAACAAAATGGCTATCTCAAAATTTTAATTGGATGTGTTTGGGAAAATGGTGAGCATGGGAGAGTTGTTAGTTGCCCTCCGATTACTTTCGAATACCAAAAAGGGCACTAGCCCATTCAATCCCCAATTGAATGGGCCCTTTTTTAAGTTTCTACGACAATGCTTCCTATAAAAACCTAATAAGCCCCAGGGCATAACTTACAATCCTTTCACTGAGGGGTGTGTCATCCTCAAGGACATAATTTCTAAAATTTTCAACTACGTTGAACAAAGTGGCTATCTCAAAATTTGATTAGATATGTTTGGGGAAATAGTGTGCGTGACAGGGGGGTTGGTTGCCCTCTAATCACTTTCTACTATCAAAAAGGGCACTAACCCTTTCAATTTCCAATTGAATAAGCCCTTTTTGAAGTTTCTACGACAACACTTTCTATAAAAAAAAATTATATGTCCCCAGGGCATTACGTACAATCCTTGCCCTGAGGGCTGTGCGGGGAGTATCATCCTCAAAAACATAGTTTCTGGATCTTCCAACTACGTTGAACAGAATGCCTATCTCAAAATTTTAATTGGATGTGTTTGGGGAAATGGTGGGCGTGAGAGGGGGGTTAGTTGCCCTCCAATTACTTTCGACTATTAAATTTCCAATCGATTGAGCCCCTTTTGAAGTTTTTAGGACAATGCTTTCTATGAAAAACCTCACATGCCCCCAAGGCATAACTTACAACCCTTTCCCTGAGGGCTGTGGGGGGGGGGAAGTGTCATCCTCAAAGACATAATTTCAAGATCTTTCAACTGCGTTAAACAAAATGGCCATCTCAAAATTTTGATTGGATATGTTTGGGGAAATGGTGGGCGTAAGAGGGGGGTTAGTTGCCCTCCAATCACTTTCTACTCTTAAAAAGTACACAAGCCCTTTCAATTTCGAATCGAATCAGCCGTTTTTTAAGTTTCTGCGACAACCCTTTCTATCAAAACCTTATATGCCCCCAGGGCATAAACTACAACCCTTGCCCTGAGGGCTGTGGGAGGAGTGCCATCCTCAAAGACATAATTTCCGAACCTTTTAACTACCTTGAACTGAATGCCTATTTCAAAATTTTGATTGGATGTGTTTGGGGAAATGAAGGGCGTGAGAAAGGGGTTAGTTGCCCTCCAATCACTTTTGACTATTAAAAAGGGGAATAGTCCTTCCGATGCCAAATCGAATGAATCCTTTTCGAAATTTCTACGACAACTCCTTCGATACGAAATGCCCTGGTTTAAGGAAAAAAAACCAACAAAAAAAAGAAAGAAAAAAATACATTGTACCAACATCGTTCTTTACTTAGGCAGTGCTATTGCGCTGCCTATGATCCCAATAGAGGAAAATATTCCACTTCTTGTTTGTTACCGTTTCCAACCTACGGAATGGATCGGGTTTCACCAAAAACAGCAACAACAAAAGCAATAGTGATATTCCACGATACTATAAAACAATTTACGAGGTATATGAAATTAGTGGGGAAGCTTCAAATAGGCAGTAAAAGAAATATTCTATAGTCGATTTCGGAAACTTTTTGATCAATCAAAATTACGTTATTCCATGAGCTTTTAATTTAATAGAAGCATCATATTTTTTTTGGTGGTCCATCCTTAAATTTAGTAAATGATTTCGTCACAGAGAACAGTTTTTAAAAAGAAATTCTACACAAAAAACCTGAGCTAAAGTAGTAATCTCTATTTAAAAAAGACCAATGTCTTTAAATTTAATAGGAATCCCATTAAAATCATTTTATTCTCGCAACATATCAAAGGTAACTTGTGTAAAAAATTTAAAACTATTACTGGAAGTACCATGTCGCATCACTATTCTCATAACTTGGTAACTCATTGGTAATTGTAAAAATTGCATAATAGGATGACATGACCAGAAGCATGAATATTAGTCTATTTTCGAGTTTAGGACTATCTCAGAATACTAAAAAGCGTTGCGAAACAAAACAATACATGTTTAATAAGATCCAGTTACGATCACAACCACAGCCTAACAGCTGTAAAACTACAGGAGAACATTTTAATAGCAGCTTTCATCATACACTTCGACGAATAAAATTATCATACTTATTTCTTTCTTTGTCTTTCTACCAGTAAATTAGATACTTCCATTACACCAGTTGAATTATAGTTATACAGAACCGGTTAGCTGCCGTAAAAAAAAAACAACAGGGAGTAAAAATATATATACAAAAACAATCCTTTGTTCTAGGTACTATTTTTTCAGATCAGTTGCGACATACTTGGAAATATACAAGCTGTTTCAGCAAATTTTATAAATGTATTAATTTTGTATACTAAACAGTTAAATAATCAGGTAATCCCTAACATTTGAATGATCTATCAGCATACAAAGAAAATGCAGTAAAAAAGAGAGGGGAATATATCAGATAAATAGAAAGGACTCACACACAGATTGGGGAGTGGGGTAGGTTTGCTTGCTGAGAAATATGATTTTTAATACGTGTTTTTTCCAGCAGCCTACTAACTTAAAACTTCAGCTAATCAATACTCATTCACATATGTGTTTTACTTTTGGATTGCCGAAAATAAGAGAGCAGTATTTAAATTGGTGTTTCTTGTTACTGATACTAATTTCTAGAGCAAGATGTCGGATGGCTTTGAAGCGACATTGTTTAGGCAATACGCTAAAAAAAAAAATTTTTTTTTAATTTTAGGCGGAAAGAACACACTCTAATCTTAAAACTAATGGAAATTTTGTTATTTAGTCACCATACGAAATCGGAAGATACGTTAGATTATAGTGTAGGTTCATTTTCTCAGAGAGCTATTGATAGCCCACGACTAACCATATTATGAGATGTCCAACGAAATCCTAAACAGAAAGTTACTTGACGAGGGAAAAGGGAGTTGTCAGAAAAAACACAAAGATGGAGAAAAATCGTTAAAAAATTTATTCAATAGTGGAGGAAGCTCAAGGGCCCTGTTTCTACGTTGAAGCCTGTTTCTGACAATTATATTTTACGCTGAAAAGTTTCAATTAACGTGTCAAAAATATTTACAGGTTTTATCGAAAATAAAATTTTCTCCAAAAAACGGGTAATCTTTATGATAATTCTGAAATTAAACTGGAACGTCCAAGAGCCGTATGTCAGAAATATAAAGCTCCTATGCCTAAGACTACGACATTTCGTTTTTATACCAGGGGGTGATTCAAACATAAATGTTAAATTCTAGAATTTAAAGTTCTAGTTTTTTGAGTAACAAAAGATGTATCTCAGCAGAATGTCGATTTCTGCCATTTTGTTCACATTTTCGCCCGACTAGGGTCAAAATTCTATTTAACTGAATTTGTAAGAAAGGGAATTGGTGTCAAATTATCGAAAAAAAGCTACGTAGGACAATTGGCCAACTTAACGGGAGAGGCTCAAATATTTATTTCTTTTGTTTTAAGACCTTACTTTTTCCTCTCCTGTTAGGCTTGATCACATTACGATATATTATTGGCCAGCGGCAACCTGATCATAGTCCCTGAACAAGAATCATTCCTGAAAGGACAGACAGATACAAAGGTGCATGTTTTATAATTAAAATTACAACAATGTATATATTGGGCCTCACCCAAAGCTTTAGTCTGTAAAAAAAAGGCAAGACACAGTTCTAAAGGCAACTATTTTCTAATTTGAGCTAGAAAAGTACAAACATCACTCATAATTTTACGATCCTGTCATGTTAGCACTATGTGTTCTTTCGATTAACGCACGCGGCAATAAAAAATATTACCGATAAACCTACACCAAACGCAATAAAGCACGCATTTAAAAACCAAAAAGCTAGATAATACACAGTTTGATGACAATATAAAGGAGATTCCACATCATGAAATTCTGGTGGATCAATACGGTAGACGAAAACACACCCTGAAAAGTTGAAATAAATTAGAATGATTTATAACTAACATGACATATGAGTTTATATGAACAATGAACAAACAATGTAGAGAGAAAGGATAGAGAAGGAGGAGAGAGAGAGAGAGAGAGAGAGAGAGAGAGAGAGAGAGGGAGAGAGAGAGAGAAACAGAGAGGGGGGAGAGAGAGAGAGAGAGAGAGAGAGAGAGAGAGAGAGAGAGAGAGAGAGAGAGAGAGAGAGAGAGAGAGAGAGAGAGAGAGAGAGAGAGAGAGAGAGAGAGAGAGAGAGAGAGAGAGAGAGAGAGAGAGAGAGAGAGAGAGAGAGAGAGAGAGAGAGAGAGAGAGAGAGAGAGAGAGTGAGAGAGAGAGAGAGACAAGAGGCTTAAATTATACGTAGGAATACATCTTACTCACCTGTGCAAAACCAAACAAGATTCATCGCAGTAATGACAAAACTTAGAACTTGAAAAGTTTTACCAAACCATCCTTCTCGCCAGGTTGAGGAACGAGCATCCATTAATACATAAACCATTTGAATGATGACCCTTGCAAGAAGACTGGCACCTATTGAGAAATGATTAATGAATTAGACTATAGATGCCAATTAAAAGCTGTCATTTAGGTATATAAAATTACTAGGTAGTCCTAAAAAAATGGTTTATATTATAATTGCTATGAAAGAAGTAGATGTTTTTAGATTTCTTCAACAACTAACGAATATTTCGGGCAAATCTGGAAAAATATCTTAGTTCACTAATGCACTGAGGAACATCAAGTTCCGGCTACGTTTTAGGGTATCTGTATTTAAATAATGAAAAAAAAACTTGATTCAATTAATTTTAAAATATTCACGTTGTAATTATATGGTTAAAAACTGCCTTTTTCTACAGACAAGCCGGTTTGCAGATCAATAACCTGGGGGTTCAAATAGGCCATTCTACTGAAAATCAGGATCGTGATTTCACTATTTATATTTTGAATTTGACAAAAAAAAAATTATTCAAAATGAAAGCAAAAGCGGCATAAAAACTTAGAACGAACAGAAATTATTCCATATATGAGGTAAGCTGCCCCCTCCATAATCCCGCTCTTTTCGCCAAAGTCCTAGAGTACTAAGCTGAAAGCATTTAAGAGTGCATTAAAGTGCAACCGACTGTCTTTTAAAATGCTTTAACCTAAAACTTTATTATTTAAATCTAATGCACATCAATCATTTCTCCTATTCTCGAGATAATGTGAAACACTTTTTTATTCCATTCCAATAGACCTTGTGTTTGAATTGATATTTCGTCTTTATTTTGTTTCAGCGAACTGAAAATAACGTCTCTATTTTAACTCAAGCTATCCTATTGGTCTGGAGGAAACACTTTTATAAATTTAAATTTAAGACATACAGAAAGTACCTAAAGAAGAACGCTGTCACGCATAAAAGCTCGTGCTACATTTTGCTAAAAGGCTGAATACTTTACTAGAAACACAGAAAATATGTCTGAAATTTGTACTTCCCTGACGTATAAAAATTAAGACAAACGGCAATGGATCCTAAACTGAATTACTCAAGCTTAATTTTAGCTTCCAAACTACTATATATCTGATTCGATGGTTTGACGTAACCTTTCTAAAATACCCTATAAAGACCCCATATAATTAAAATACTTGTACTAATGCTCTAAATACCTCAGATTTCTTTAAAATTTCAAAGTTACTCACGTAAAGCTAATTTTGATGTCCAAAGAGAGTTCAGTAGAGCATATTAATTGCGCTTATTCAGTAAGTAACTGCAATTAATTACAACAAGCTATATTAAGCGTTGGGTGGACCAATCAGACTTTTCAGAGAATTTTTTGATTAATTAAAAAAATCGCATAGGTTGAACTTCGCGCTTGCTAATTCCTGGCATTGGTAAAAACTTCATTAAGATTGGGTCTTAAGCCTTTTACTACACTATTACACATTTTTTTCTTATCTAATATTTTAAAATTATATTTGGTCGATTTATGGGAAAAGTATTGTACCTCCAACTATAAGAAACAAAGGGATTCTTGGCTGAATAGGGCATTCGTGTTGATGCAAGATTCCAAAGGTTAGCATTGCAACCGGCAACGCAACGAAGACAACTAAAAATATAGCAGTTGCACCTGCAAAAAAAGAAAGAAATAGAAAGAAAAGCATACAAAATCATCCAAGACTTTACATACTTAAAACAAGTTCTTAATCATGCAAACTATTAGCAAAGCAAATAATACATTTGACAAAACGAAACTACACTTTAATTACTCCCATTGGACGGAATGAGGTGGAAGATGCTATGGAGGTTAGACCACCCTCTATTGGCCAAAAAAGTTATCCATGCTTTTATCCCTATTTAGCTAGTTCTAAATATCATGGGAAATATTTATATTCATGCTAAATGTTTTTCATTGGCTTAAACAAAAACGAGCTTGTTTTAAATGGAGAAAAGAGCGAAAATAAACTCAAAACAAATTGGACATTCTCCTGCAGGTGAGAGTTTCTCGTCTTCTAGTTTCTTGCTCTTTATACTTAAATTTGGCTAGTGATTTTCTGGAAGTATTTTGTAGGGCAAGCAATATGGGAAACTGCTAATTGCAAGTGTTTTATTTCCAAACTACCTCTCAACAAATGAACTGAAAACGGTTAAATATTTAGGGTAACTGCTTATGTACAGCTTTTTCATTCATTAGGATTAACTGGGGAGACAAGTCTAGCAGCAACCGACATAAGATTCTCGGGAACTAGTAAAACATTTGCAGCTACTTTTTCAAATGTGTCTTTGTTGTTCTTTAGTGCCTGATAGTTTCCTATGTGGTACTGTTACCTCAATTGTAAAGAGAGGAAAAGACATAAATAAAGGTGATTCTTATATTAGCAAACTTTTTGAATATGTGCTTCTTCCTTATATTATTGATTTTGTGAATTATGATGCTAATCAGTTTGGATTTAGAAAGGGGATTTCTTGTCATTATGCACATCGGGTGCTTGCTCTCCTTTTTAAGGATGCACAAACGAAAGGTCAATCATTACATATATGTGCTTTAGACATATCTAAAGCTCTCGACAGTGTTGTGCACCCTCAGGCTTTTTATTCTTTACATCAGCTTGGTATAAACCCATCGATTATTTCTCTGCTATGTTTTTGGTATTCGAATTCATATGTTAGATTGAAATCGAATGGATTTGTTTTTGGAAATATTCCTGTTAAAAGCGGGGTTAGGCAAGGAGGAGTTCTTTCGCCTTATATTTTTAATGCTTGTATTTCGAGTATGATTAATAAGATTCCCTCCAGTTATTTTTTTGGTTTTTCGGAAGTGTCTTATTTAGCATATGCTGATGACCTCCTCCTGATTAGTCGTTCCAAAAGGAGGCTTGAATGGAATGTTAGCATGGTGGGATCTATGCTTAGTGAAATAGGCCTATCATTAAATACTTTGAAATGTGAATATTTACTCTTTAACGCTGTTAATCACCCTGCTACTCCCCTTGCTTGCAATACTTTTACGGTACCTAGGGTCCCTGTTATTAAATGGCTTGGTATTTCCATTTGTGAATCTGTAGGAAGTATCCGACGTAAATTTATTTGTGATTCGAAGGATAAGCTTAAAGCTGGTTATGGGAAAATTGTTGCAAACCGTGGACGTTTTATTAGGCATGGTCTTGCTAAACTCTACTGTAGTTTCTGTGACCATGCGATTTTATCCGCTTCTGGGCTGTATCCGCTTTTTACTAAGCATGATCTGAAACAAATGAAGGTTAATTATTTTAGATATTGTAAATTCCTATTATATTTGCCGCTTGCTGTGCGCAATAGGCGCCTTGTTGGTCGTTATGGTGCAACAGAAATTCTGTCCTCGCTTGAAATGGTGCAAGCGAAGATCAGTCAGGATGCTAGTTTTCGGTTGGGCCCACATCACAGTCTTATCCGTTTTTTTTTATTAGTGTTTATATTTGTGGTTAGATTGTCGCTGTTCTTTTTCCTTTTTTTTTTGTGTTTGTATTACTCCACTATTTTACATTTATTGTACAGTGGGTTATAAATAAAATAAAATAAATAAATATTACTCTATGTTGCACTAACCCCTAATAACAGATAACACACGTCAACGCAGATGTCATTACTCATGACACTTTAAATACATGGCGGAAGATAGACGTCCCAGAGCGGTAATGGAGTGAAAGCCAGAGAGAAACCAAAGAGGAAGACAGAAACATACACCTTGTCACATCAACCAGCACATGGACGCCAGCAAGAGGACATTACCCCCTCTGGGAAAAATAAACACATTACAAATTCCACTTCGGGATCTTGACGGTTTTATCCCCCCGCCCCCTTGTTCTTAGATCTATATAAAGTTAAGTCATTTTCATATTAATGAAGATATTACAGGCTATTACCGTATTTAAAGTCCTTTAATTTTACGAACCACATTTTTAGTAATATTAAAAAAAAAAATATCAAAAATTTAGATTTTCAAAGAAAATTAAAGAGCTATATTAAACCCAAGATGAGCAGAAATAGAGTCATATAATAATGAAAACTTAAAACGAGAAAAAATTACAAACAATGAATAAGTGAGAACCAAAATGAACACAAATAATAATAATAATGATAATAATTTATTTTTGACCCACTATACAGAAAATGAAGTGGAGTGACCAATGAGTAACCAAGTCAAAATTAAAAAGAATAGAAACGATCACAAAAAGGAGTAGGGTTAACGTCCCCTAAGTCTTCTAAAGCCCAGAGGCTCATTTCGGACCATCTGGTCCGAAATGACCCAGGGCATAACTGGAGCTTTGGGGGGTTTGTCATCCTCAATGACCTTATTTCCAGAACTTTCAACTACGTTGAACAAAATGGCTATATAGAAATTTTTATTGGATGTGTTTTGGGAAATGGTGGGCATAAGAGGAGGGTTAGTTGCCCTCCAATCACTTTCGACTATTAAAAAGGGCACTAGCCCTCTGAATTTCCAATTAAATGATCCCTTTTTGGAAGTATCTACGACAACGCTTTGAATAAAAACCTTATATTCCCCCAGGGCATAAATTAAAACTCTTGCCCTGAGGACTGTGGGGGAAGTGTCCCCCTCAAAGACATAATTTCTAGATTTTTCAACTACGTTGAACAAAATAGCTGTCTCAAAAGTTTGATGGGATGTGTTTGGGGAAATGGTGGGCGTGGAAGGGTGTTAGTTGCCTTCCAATCACTATCGACTATTAAAAAGGGCACTAGCCATTCCAATTTCCAATTGAATGAGCCCTTTTCGAAGTTTCTGCGACAACTCCTTAAATACGAAGTACCCTGGCCTAAGACAAAGAAAAAAAAATAATACATTGTGCCAATATCGTTCTTTACTTAGGCTGCGCTATATAACGCTGCCTATGATTTAACTGTAACAAAATTGTTTAATTCTACATACTCTATGGTTTGATTAAGACTCTTTAAATATGAAATAATTACGTGAGCGCAAAGAGGTCACAGCGCAATAGTTTAGTTAGGATTTCTCTGGAAGTACGAGGGAATACGAACCGGCAGTGTGATGTCACAAAATCCACCTGGTTCCAAACAAATCTCTAACCTATAACGCCATTTAATGCTTATCAACTTAAATGAGTTTTAGTGATTAATTTGACAGCTAAATATGCCTCATACCTTTTTATACAGGTTTAGACATCGATACATACACACATTGTGCAGATTATTTCCTTTGTGAACGAAATATACGCAGCTAACAATGTGTCAAAAAGTAAAAGGGGACGCGGTCTACCAGGGGATGCGTCGAAGGAGGTACTTGTCTAGAATCTGGGTACACACGCGAGAAGTGAAGTTTGGTTAATGCTAATTAAATACTACAAAATAGGATGAAAATATAATAGTTTAGAAACAAATTTAGGCTATATATATGCACATTAGGGGGGTGTGTGTGTAAAGCATAGCATATATTAAATACGTAACCTAATCTAACCTAACCTACCTTTTACTCCCCCTAAACCCTAAAAACTAAAGTTTAAATCTTTGTCACGGAGTGAGTAACATCTCACAAATCTGTTTGTCAATAGCGGCTTTGAGATTTCAATGCGGTCTTTCTTTCGTGTGTACCCAGATTCTAGACAAGTATCCCGAAAAGAATAGTCCGCTTACCCCAAAAAAGCGTCTAGGGCCGGCCCTGCATATATCTAATTTAACCCTAATAATAAAAAAAGAGAAATTACACAAAGATTTCCTTCCATATTACTTGATAGGTTTTCGGGTATTTACCTAAATGTTTTGTTCGCAGAAAAATCTCTCTAGATCAATTTGTGGCTTAAAATTTGACTTTTTTTTTTAATCCTTGTAATTACTGCAAATTCTTGACCAGCCCGAAACCAACGCTTCTTTTCGCTGCCCTCTCCCCCAAAGACAGGTGATTGAGAAAATAATTGAGAGATTCAACAGCATTGCTTCCGGGAATGACGTGACCCTCTACAGCCCTTGGAGCAAGAGTTGTAAGTTATGTAAGTTGCACGTTGTTTACATATTGGTTTTGTTACTGGGAGAGGGAGAATGTTTCATTGTGGGCCACCAAAAAGGCCAATGGTATTAAGAAGATACTTTCGGGGAATGCTGACGGGTATGTTGAACTAAATCAAAACACAATGTACATGCAGGTTGTCAAAAGGGTGCATCGTAAGTAGCCATGGTAGGAGTAGGAGTTGTTGTTATAAGAGTTTTTGTGGCAAGTGGAGTAGCGATAACGGCTGCAATAGCTTCGGTACGGGTTATTACCACGACTAGGAATAAATGTGACGGGAATCAGGACTAGTAGTTGTGGTAGAGGTAACAGCACTAGCAGTCATGGTAGACTACCATTTGGGACAGGTTTTCTTATGTAAGTTCGTTTTGTGGATAACGCCAGTCTTGGTAAGAGTTCAATAATTAAGTTCAGCGTAAAAACTTCAACAGACTGCTTCCAAGTATATTTCCCAAAAAAATTACTTTAAAAGGTTGATTTGGATTCTTAGAATGTTGGAAGGATCCTCAGCTGTTCTTATGTAATTAATTATCCGTGTAACATGCTGCTAAGTAGCTGGTGAAGGTTTTGTCTCAAATATATGATCATTAGTTGCCCAATCTGGCACATGATTGACATTTTATATGAGGATTAGACAAAAACCGACTTGAAATAGTTTGCTATTGAAAACTGCTACCAGTTTTTTTCGAACTTAGCGTTCCTTGTCTGGCAAATACATTCTACAGAAGTGTTTATAATATAATTAATTAAAAATTTTTGACCGGGGCGGGAGTCGGGCTTATCTAATCTTTGAACTACTTTAAAAACCCTTACATAAAAACCTTAAATGTCCCCAGGGCATAACTTAAAACACTTGTCCCCCAGCTCTGGAAGGTTGTGATGACCCTGGATTTTTATTATCTGATCTTTTGACTTATTTTAACAAAATGCCTATCTCAAAAATTTGATCTGATGGATTTGGGGTAAAGAGAGCGGGGGGGGGGGCTAGTTGCCCTCCGGTCCCTTTTGACTCTTAAAAATGGAACTAGAGCTTTCAGTTTCCAATAGAATGAGCCCCCTCCAAAGTTTATGCGATCATCCCTTCCATGAAAACCTTGAATATCCCGGGGCATAATTTACAGACCTTGCCCCCGGGGTCTGAGGGGTTGCGTAAACCCCGGAGTGCTTGTTTTATGATCATCGGTCTATTTTGGACAAAATGAACATCTCGAACATGCGATCGGACGCATTTGGAAAAAAGAGGGTTGGGGGGTAGTTGATAACGGATATCTTTTGACTCTCAGAAAGAGAACTAGAACTCTCAATTTCCAGCAATTTGAATCCCCTCCGAAGTTTAGAAATCATAACTAAACTATTGCGCTGTGACCTCTTTGCGCTTACGTAATTATTTCATATTTAAAGAGTCTAAATCAAACTATAGAGTGTAGGATTAAACAATTTTGTTACAGTTAAATCATAGGCAGCGTTATATAGCGCAGCCTAAGTAAAGAACGACGTTGGCACAATGTATTATTTTTTTTTTTTTTTTTGGTTGGTTGGTCTTAGACCAGGGTACTTCGTATTTAAGGAAGTTGTAGAAACTTCGAAAAAGGCTCATTCGATTGGAAATTGGAAGGGCTTGTGCCCTTTTTAATAGTCGAAAGGGATTGGAAGATAACTAACGCCCCTTCCACGCTCACCAATTCCCCAAACACATCCTATCAAAATTTTGAGACAGCCATTTTGTTCAGCGTAGTTGATAGATCTATAAAATATGTCTTTGAGGGGGACACTTCCCCCAAAGTCCTCAGGGCAAGGGTTCTAATTTATGCCCTGGGGGAATATAAGGTTTTTATTCAAAGCGTTGTCGTAGATACTTCCAAAAAAGGCTCATTTAATTGGAAATTCAGAGGGCTAGTGCCCTTTTTAATAGTCGAAAGTGATTGGAGGGCTATTAAACCCCCTCTCATGCCCACCATTTCCCAAAACACATCCAATCAAAATTTTGAGATAGTCATTTTGTTCAACGGAGTTGAAAGTTCTGGAAATTAGGTCTTTGAGGATGACAAACCCCCCAGAGCCCTCAGTTATGCCCTGGGGGCATATAAGGTTTTTTATAGAACGCGTTGTCGTAAAAACATCAAAAAGGGCTCATTTAATTGGAAATTGAAATGGCTAGTGCCCTTATTAATAGTTGAAAGTGATTGGAGGGCAACTAACCCCCCTCTCACGCCCACCATTTCCCCACACATTTCCCCCCACGCAAACAAAACTTCGAGATGTTCATTTTTTTCAACGCAGATGAAAGTTTTGAAAATTAGGACTTTGAGGATGACACCCACCTCACAGCCCTCATGACAAGAGTTGTAAGTTATGCCCTGGGGGCATATAAGGTTCTTATAAAAAGTTTCGTCGTAGAAACTTCTAAAAGGGTTCTTTCCATTCGAAATTAAGAGGGCTACTGCCCTTTTTAATAGTTGAAAGTTATTGGAGGGCAGCTAACCCCCTCTCACGCCCACCATTTTCCCAAACACATCCAACCATAATTTTGAGACAACCATTTTGTTCAACGTAGTTGAAAGTTCTGGAAATTATATTTTTGAGGATGATACCCCCCCCCCCCACACCCCTCAGAGCAAGGGTTGTAAGCTATACCCTTGGGGCATACAAGGTTTTTATAGAAAGCGTTGTCGTAGAAACTTCAAAAAGGGCTCATTCTATTAGAAATTGAAAGGGCTAGTGCCCTTTTTGACAGTAAAAAGTGATTAGAGGGCAAATAACCTCCCTCCCATGCCCATTATTTCCCCAAACACATCCAATCAAAATTTTGAGACAGCCATTTTTTTCAACGTAGTTGGGAGTTAACGAAATTAGGTCTTTAAGGATGACACGACCCCACACAAAACCCTCAGGGTAAGGGTGTAAATTATGCCCTGAGGGCATATAAAGTATTTACAGAAAGCGGGGTTGTAGAAACTTAAAAACGGGCTCATTCGATTGGAAATTGAGAGAGCTAGTGCTCTTTTACATAGTCGAAAGTGATTGAAGGGCAACAACCCCCCCCCCCTCTCACGCCCACCATTTCCCCAAACACATCCAATAATTTTTTTTAAGATAACCATTTTGTTCAACGTAGTTTAAAGTTCTGGAAATTAGGTCTTTGGGGATGACAACCCCCCCCCCTCCCCACAACTCTTAGGGTAAGGGTTGTTAGTTATGCCCTGGGGACATATAAGATTTTTACAGTAAGTGTTGTTTTAGAAACTTCAAAAAGAGCTCATTTGATTGGAAATTGAAAGGGCTAGTGTCCTTTTTAATAGTCTAAAGATATTGGAGGACCACTAACCCCCTCTCACGCCCACCATTTCCCCAAACACATTCAATCGAAATTTTTAGATAGCCATTTTGTTCAACAAGTTTGAAAGGTCCAGAAATTATGTTTTTGAGGATGACAACCCCCCCCCACAGTCCTCAGGGCAAAGGTTGTAAGCTATGCCCTGGGAGCATATAAGGTTTTTACAGAAAGAATTGTCGTATGAACTTCAAAGAGGCCTCATTCAATTGGGAACTGGGAGGGCTAGTGCCCTTATTAATAGTCAAAAGCGATCGGAGGGCGAATGCCCTCCCCCCCCCACGCCCATCATTTCCCCAAACACTTTCGATCAAAATGTTGATACAGCCATTTTTTTAAACATGATTGATGGGTCCGAAAATTACGTTTTTGAGTATGACACCCCCCCCCCCCAAAGCCCTCAGGGCTAAGGTTGTAAGTTATGCCTTGGGGGCATATAAGGCTTTTATAGAATTTGTTGTCACATAAACTTCAAAAAGGGCACATTCAATTGGGAATTGAGAGGACTAGTACCCTTATTAATAGTCGAAAGCGATTGGACGGTGAATGCCCCCCCCCACGCCCATCATTTCCCAAAACACTTCTGATCAACATTTTGATGTAGTCATTTTGTTGAACGTAGTTGAAGGGTCCGGAAATTATATTTTGAGTATGACACCTCCCCCCCCCCTCCATAGCCCCCAGGGTTAGGATTGTATGTTATGCACTGGGGGCATATAATGTTTTTATAGAAAGAATTATCGTAAGTAGGGAGCCAGGTATTACCGCGGAACGAACACAACTGCTGCCATCTATAATCGAGTCTAACGGGACAGGGTCAATGACACCTTTTTTCAAGGTCAATCAGGGGATGTTTCTAAGCCTATTGACGCGGAACGAAGTTTGCACATGCGCACTGAGAATACTAACGGTACAATGTTATTGATCCACGAAGGGGACAGGATTTCTGGGAAATTGATTACATAATCGACGGGGATGTTTTTAAGTGTATTGATCTACGAAGGGGACAGATTTATGGGAAACTGATTTGCATAATCGACGGGGAATTATCGATTCTAACGGGACAGGATAATGTGTCTCTTTCTAGGTCAATCAGGGACTTACCTTTTGTTTTTTTTTGTTAAACACGATTGACTGAAACAAAAGCGGAACTCTTAAAATCACAACTGAAGGTCAGTAAATAATTGCTTTTGTTTTTTTGTTAAACACGATTGGCTGAAATAAAAGCGGAACTTTTAAAATCACAACAACTGAAGGTCAGTAAATAATTCCTTTTTTTTTTTGTTAAACACCATTGGCTGAAATAAAAGCATAAATCTTAAAATCACAACAACTGAAGGTCAGTAAATATTTCCTTTTTTTTTTTTTGTTAAACACGATTGTCTTAAAAAAAAGCGGAACTTTTAAAATCACAACTGTAGGTCAGTAAATAATTCCTTTGTTTTTTTTGTTAAACACTATTGGCTGAAAAAAAAGCGGAACTCTTAAAATCCCAACACCTTATGTTAATTAAATATTTCCTTTGTTTTTTTTTGTTAAACACGATTGACTTAGACAAAAGCGGAACTTCTAAAATTACAACAACTGAAAGTCAGTAATTGATTCCTTTGTGTTTTTTGTTAAACACGATTGGCTTAAACAAAAGCGGAACTTTTAAAATCACAACAACTAAAGGTTAGTAAATAATTCCTTTCTTTTTTTTTTAAACACGTTTGGCTGAAAAAAAAAGCGGAAATCTTAAAATAACAACAACTTAAGTTCATTAATTATTTAATTTTTTTTTTTTTTTCAAACAATATTGGCTTAAATAAAAGCGGAACTCTTAAAATCACAACAACTGAAGGTCAGTAAATAATTCCTTTGTTTTTTTGTTAAACACGATTGGCTGAAACAAAAGTGGAACTTTTAAAATCACAACAACTGAAGGTCAGTAATTAATTCCTTTGTTTTTTTTGTTAAACACGATTGGTTGAAACAAAAGCGGAACTTTTAAAATCACAATTGAAGGTCATTAAATAATGCATTTTTTTTTTTTTTGTTAAACACGATTGGCTGAAATAAAAGTGGAACTCTTAAAATCAAAACAACTGTAGGTCAGTAAATAATTCCTTTGTTTTTTTGTTAAACACGACATCGGGCGGGGCCCCCCCCACCCCCCGGGGCTGAAAGCCGGCAACGGGTGGAACCCCCACCCCCCCCGGGTTAGGTTAGGTTACCTAACATTTCTAGGGTTAGGTTAGGTTACCTAACATTTATAGGTTAACTTACACTAGGTTAAGGGGCGCGCCACTTAACCTAGTGTAAGTTAACCTAGAAATGTTATGTAACCTAACCTAACCTAACCCTAGAACTGTTAGATAACCTAACCTAACCGGGGGGAGTGGGGGACCCAGCCAGTCCTGGCTTTCGGCCCCGTGTCCCCGGGGGGTGGGGGCCCCGCCCGCAGTCGTGTTTAACAAAAAAACAAAGGAATTATTCACTGACCTTCAGTTGTTGTGATTTTAAGAGTTTAAGGTGATTTTAAGGTGATTTCTGTTATATATTAAAGAAACAATAAATATCTCTTTTTTAAGGCTAATTTATAAAGAAAAATGTATGAAATAAGGTTTTCAAAGATAATTAAAGAGCTAAATTAAGCAGAAAATGAGCAGAGACAAAGTCAAATAATATTCCAAGCGCAAAACTACAAAAAAAAACCATTAATAAATAAATAAAACCCAAAACGAAAAAGGAATAAATATCAGTATATGTATATATTAAACTGTCAATCCACATTCATTTGTTGTTTTGTTCAATAATCTTGGCTATGATTTTTTCGATATTATGAGAAATAAGAACATTCAGCTCGAAATAAGAATTGTGCTATTCCGCTACCTATGATTTGCCCTCTTTGTGAATCTTTAAGGCTGAGCATTTATTGTAATAATTTTTACGTAGACAGCATTAGACACGAAAAAAGTGTAATTTGAACCAAGTCTCAAATCAGAAAAATAATTTTATTTTTAGAGCTTGAAATTCTTTAAACAAAAAGTTTTCTCGTTTATTCTTATAGTAAAATATAAGCTTCTATTTCTTCCAAAAATCAGCCTCTCTTAAATAAAGCTAATTTTTCTATAAATGAAAATTTTATATAATGTAGTGAAGAGTTTGAAAAATTAATTGGTTTGTTAAACAGCTAATCATATTATTCAGTGAATTATAGCTTAAAATTACACAGCTTCAATATATAATTCCAACTTAACTAATTGTAACTGCAATTTGGGCTATTTTTGCCTACAGAAGTAAATTTTCGTGTAAATTATCTTCTTCAATGTCAAAATAAAGATATGTCTTGTTACTTTTTGTTGCTGTGGTCTTAGAAATTATGTATGACCTACCCTTTCTTTCTTCTTCAGAAAATAAAACTGTATTGAATTGATGTCAAACTGTTTTATGTTGTGTTTTTATACGTCTTTGCCAGATTTTGAGATGAAAATAAACAGCTCATGAATTCCGCCGTTCATGAGAATTAAATTATATTCAAATACTTGATGTTTTCAGACATTACTCAAAGTATGAATTGCTTATCAACCATCCTTGGGGTTAGATTACCTTAGTGTCTCCTCGCCCCTGAAGGATAAAAAAGCACTCTCCAGTTATTTAGTGTGGCTATCTCTTTTCTATGGTTGGCCCTCTCTTCCTTCTCTTTCAGCAGTTGTTTATATATGTTTTATATATATATATATATATATATATATATATATATATATATATATATATATATATATATATATATATATATATATATGTATATATATATGTATATATATATGTATATATATATATATATATATATATATATATATATATATATATATATATATATATATATATATATATATATATATATATATTTATATATATATATCTATGAGCAGGAATAGGGTTCTTTTGTCTCTTTAGAGTACGAAATCCTAATTACAAGGAAATATATGGGATATGGTCATATTACAAGATAATTATTACAATTCGTCCCCTGAGAGTGGTTTTGTCGTATCTGCAACTTTTTCGGGAAGTGGAGTTAGGACTGCCATCTAACGTGAAATTCTTTGCTCTATCCGATTCCGTCGACCATTTTGTTGTAGCTCAGCTAGAAGTGCCCCAATTTTAGATTTCTCGTTTATCGTATCTCACATTTTGCCATTTTGTTAAGAGCGGTTTTGTCGTACCTCATATGGGAAAATTACATGGGCATTTTTGTCGTAACTCCGTCAACGTATACTTGTGAAGATGAAAAGATTTGGTTAAAGATTCACAATGAGACCCAAACGGACATTGTATACATCCGCACAAGCTGCACAATATTTGCAGGAATCCAGGTACCTCATTTTTGTGGAATTGACTAATATTTTGTTCCAAGAGTATATCAAAATTTGATATACTCTTGGAACAAAATATTAAATAAGCTAAAAATCAGGTAGCCTATTTAATAGGCTAACTGATTTGTTATGATTTTTGGTGCATATCAGTGGTCAGAATAAATCTTGGCTATGGTCATATTTTGGTAGTGTTTCCTTGTAATGCAGCAGCCTGTCTGTTAAGCAATTTACAGGTCTGGATCTTCCTGTAGCTTCAGCCGTCAAGCTTGGAAACACCCTTAAAGATCTAAGTGATCTGACCCCCACACAACATACAGGAGCTTGACAACCATCTAACTACAGAAATGATCTTTGAGGGCTTCTCCTTTACTGCGTGTTGCAATTACAATATTATGAAGATCCCCCCTCCCCTAGACGGACTATAAACTCCCCTCTTAATACTGTTTTAGGGATTTCATGAGATAGAATCTGTAAGCTTTGAAAAAGATCGAAAGATGTGTTTAAAAAGTATCGAAAAATTTCTGTAAATACAAAGTAAATACAAAGCAAGATTTTCGTTTTTCGACAAAAAAAAATTCTGGGAAAGAGCTGGAATTTTTGGAAGCTTGCAGTTCGGTCTTGTCAGGTTAAGAAGACTATTTTGATCTAATTTAATAATGAAATACTATGCTTTTAGGAATTTCAAAAATTAACATGGGCTCTTATAGGAAAACGAGGTTTTTCGTAAATTTAAATTCGGAGGATATTTTTTTCGGTCTGAAAATATTAAAAGGCTCTAAAAGGTCGAATTCCGATTCGAATGAGTCCTCATTCACCCAGATCTGTTGCCAACTGTGGCCTGTAGGCGTGTCAGATAAAAAAAAACTTAATGAACATTAAGTGGCTATATTTGGTTTTTGGAAAACAGAAAAGGAGTGATCGGATTGAGCTGAAATTTTGAGGATGAGCTCCCAGGCCCTAGGAAAGCTTATCCTCTAAATTTCAGCTCGATCGGACAACGTTAAAGGGGGGCTGTGGTGGGAGGGTCGAAACTTCCGGCCCACTCTCCCCCATGAAGATAAAGTCAGAGGGGATTGAAATTTTGCATGTTTCTTAGTTTGAGCTTAAGTTACAAAATGCGATCACCGCCGTCTCTCTGCGACCGCTAGGACCGGAAATCGCTTAACATTGTGGTGGGTTGCCTCTTTAAAGAGGCACAAGTGTGCCTCCTTCAACTTTTATGACTGGTGTACTCAAGTTTTAAGCTATAGTTTTTTGTTTGTTTTTTCTAGTGAGGAAGATCTATCTTCTGATTGAGAAAAAGGCAGTTGTCCTCTCTATCGACCTGAACTAGATGCAAGCAGCCTTTCAGAACTATATTTTCGAGAATCTGATCAGGAAGTAGCTGAGGCTCTTCAAGAAAATGTGGATTATGATCTCTTTTCAGAGGTTAATGTCAGTGTTGGCCGTAGTTCTAGTTCAAGTGCCATAACAGGTTCAGTGGAAACAGAAAATTAGGAGCACCTCGAGATTCCCAATAATGCTGAACCTGTACAAGAAACAATCGAGCCAGATCTAAATAGTCAAAGCAATACAGTGGATCATCCTAATTCACGTAAAAAGACTAGAAAACAAATTTCAGATAGGAAGAACTGGGTTAAGACAAAGATCAAGGCAGCAGTAAAATCTGGTACTGTATATATGAATCCTAACAACCAGAAAACTCATGGGAAAGAGAAGAAAGTGAAGGATGTTGTTTGTAATAAGGATTGTCATTATAATTGCAGTCAGGTTATTGCCTCTGAAGAGAGACAAAAGATTTTGATGATTTTTGGAGACTAAGTAAGAATATGAAGAAAATGTTTTACTTGAAAACAACTAAGACTGTTCCAACCAAGAAGAAAGCGGAGACGCGCAGGAGTTGCACACTGCGATATTATTTTGTCGTTAACACGAAAACAGTCCGGATTTGCAAGACATTTTATTTGGCTACTCTTGATATTTCAGAGAGAAGAGTTTACTACGCACATTCAAATGTTGCTACAACAAGAGTGCCAAATCCAAAGGCAGTACAGGTACCTCGAAACAAAACTAGTAACGAGGACAATGAACTAGTGAATAAGCATATTGAATCTTTCCCGTGCGATGAATCGCATTATACTCGAGCCAAGTCTACCAGAAAATTCTTGGAGGCAAATCACTTGGAGGCGAATGCTGCAGAGAACTAGCAAGAAATGATGTTAGTGAGTTCAAGTATCGTGAGATCTTCAACACGCAGTTTAATTTTTCATTTCATATTCCGAAAACAGATCGATCTGATATATGCGAGGAAAAATGGGTAAGTGAAGAAAACCGAATTGAAATGGATCAGGAAGTAAAAGACAAGTTTGAGGCTCGTGTGAAAAGCAAAATTGAGACCAATATTGAAAGTGACGTGGACAAGTCAAACCTATCTATTCCCCTTCTTTGTTTTGATCTGGAGAATGTTTTTCCGCTGCCCCGGGGTAATTTTTCTTCATTTTTCTATAAAAGGAAGATAACTACATTCAACCTCACGGCAATTCTTTCATTCCAGAGAAGGACTGGAGAGAAAATCAATGATGTATACTGTTGCATTTGGTCCGAGTTTGAGGCTGGACGTGGAGAAAACGAAATAGCTAGTGGACTAGTGGCCATACTGGAAAAAGTCCTTGATACTTACCCTGATATCTGTCAGTTAATTACTTGTTCGGACTCCTGCGTGTCCCAGAACCGAAACTCAATTATAAGCTTCGCCATCCAAGATGTTCTAAGAAAATTTCCGCGCTTAGAACAAGTGGTTATGAAGTATTGTGAACCAGGTCATTCAAGTATACAGGAGGTTGATGCTATACATAGCACTATTGAGCGGGGGGCTAAAGCATCTTGATTTGTTTTCCCCACTAGATCTGGTGAGGAAGTTACTGAAAGTACGAAGGATATATCCTTTTAATGTCCTGCAAATGACCCAGTCAAAGTTTTTTGACTTTCAAAAGCCAGCAAAGCTGTACAAGTACTCATTGGTACCGTATTCAAAGGTAAAACAACTTGAGTTCCGTCAGGATAACGCTAAGAGATTTTGGTTCAAAACTTCCTCCTTCTCTGGAGACTTGCAAATGACTACTATATCACAAGAATGTACTTCGGTTAAAAAGTGTCCCAACACTTCGGCTGTCCGTGTTGTTGAACGTCTTGTTTTGCCCAAACTTTGTGGCAAAAAGATTGATCTACCTGAGGCGAAAATCAAAGATGTCAAGTATCTCTTGAAGTTCATCCCCAACCAAGACAAGGAGTATTTTGAAACCAAGATTGAACAGTACTGCAAGGCCAAGGGGGATGCTGAACGTTTGGAAGCCTCTCCGTCTACGCGAGATCCCTTTCCAGAGGAGGATTCCACTGAAGCAAAACAGCGGCCGGCAAAGAAACTCAACAAAAAATAAACGTTTCTGACGTTTTTTGTAATTTTTTTACTTTTTCAAATAGTATTGCTGCATCAGAACTCGTTTGTCGTATCTTAATGGTGAAAAGAATAGGCAGCCCATACCATTTTATTGTATCTAAGTTTACTCCCATTTCGTTAAGGGCGGATTGTCGTATCTGTATTTCATTTCAAGTTTCGACAATGAAAACCTTGCCTTTTCCATCTAATTTTGGGGAGGCCTTCCTTGTTATTTTTTCTCTTTTTTTTTGATGTATTTGCGAAGAAAATCGGTTGTACCGTGTAAGTTCCAGCAAAGGTCAAATTTTCAAAGTCATTTTTCTCGGAATTTTGAAAACCTTAGTTACGCAAAACCGCTCTCAGGGGACGAATTATGCTTCTGTAAGTTAGCACTTAACCAAACCTAGCAACCAGTTTTAATATTACACCAGTTTTTTTTATTTTTACAATTACAGGGAAATATATGGGATAAATGGAATATCGTCATTCTGTTCGGGTGTAATCAGAGAAAGGTTGATGCAACATGCGAGGAATTAGCTAAGAATGGGTTTTTGCAATGAATGGAATTCATCTCCATGTTTTTTTGTTTCCGTTGAGCCATTGGGAAATGGCTTTGATGTCCAAGTTTGAAACTAATTGGGAATTATTCGATATAATACTTCCCGAAAGGCTATTGTTTAAAATTCATCACGCCTGATAAGAATTTATTTAAGAAAGTTATGTTCCACTTCTTGCTATTAAGTAACGGGAAGCACAATCACAAGTTGGAAAAAACAACAACAAAAGATAAAATAACTAAGCCTAGATGACAAGACGATTTCAGAATGAATCTTGTAAAACAATATATAGAACTTGATTCCTTTACTTCTTAGGTAATTTTATGAAAAGTCTGGGCCATAATTTTACTGTGCAACAAAATATGATGCTAATACTTAGGTATTGGCATTAATTTTAACAAGCTTATTTCTAATTGCATAGAATACCTGCTGAGCTTGATTTTGCCTGACTATGGTTCGTAGTCATTTTATATGACATCGCTCAGATTGATGGATGGCTCAGTTAAAGGGAACAGACAAAGCAAATTACTTTCTCTTCAATTTAATGTTGCCAAAATATCACTTCATCTCAACAAGTGCATTGCACTGCGTGCAGCCACAGATAAGAAGTATACAATACGGATGTCCAACTGAGCAATTTGCTGGTTACCCATAAATTTGGTGCTTATGCTCGTATGTTTTCAGTTCCTTCAAAAAATGTCCATCGCCTGTTAAAAGCAAGCTGATTTAGAACATTTGAAATCTTGGATAGAAATCCAAGAGCATTAAACATAATTAATAAAGCAATCGCACATTTTTTCGAAATTATCTATTAGTTTTAAACCTATGATTGCCTAATAACTATTCTTTAATAATCATGAATTGATACTTTCAATAATTCGATTGCTCAATATACAGAGCAATCAATACATAGTCCTCAAATATATACCCTATCACGAGTAACCTTAAGGCACGTATAATAACTGATACCTTGTTATAAACATTGCAGGATAAACCTTTTGGACGTCTGCATTAATTACCCTTCGTCTGTGTTTACAGCCCGCCACAAAAAATAGCCTTTTGGTATGTCGCTGTAAAGGATCCTTTTTTGAGATGGAAAGGTGGCATTTTACCATCCTAAGAGTAAAAACTGGTAAACTGTGAGCAAAATAGCAAAAAATTTCCTTAAAATGAAATTGCTACAGGTTATTTTTGACCCCCCCCCCCCTCACCACCGAAACTTCTCAAAATAGTACGTGTCCAGACCTTTAAAGAAATATCAAATGGTGCTTCTATTAACATTCATTGTGTTTATTCAGTACTGCATTTTGTAAATACTTTGTTGAACTTTCTCTGGGACTCAAAATAGTCTAAAGCCAAGAAAATAAGATCTGAAATTAAAATGTTCTTTCTCTGCTCCTTGTTATTCCCCCCTCCCCTTCGAGATAATTTCGGAGTTCTTAAGAAAAGATTAATATCTTAATAACTAACTTTTTTCTGGCAGATTATTTACTCATATTTCAAACTTCAAAAGACATTGAAATTCTATATTTTTCTACTAAATTTAGATAAGACTCGGACAAGAAAGGACAAGACTCGGGGTATATGATGTTCAGCAGACTAAGTACTGAGGATTCGCTATAAGAATGATTGGATTATTGTTTTTAATGTTTACTTAATTAGACAATTTAGAAATTGTGAACTTAGTCACAAGGTTTGAAGACAAAACTATTTCAGGAAATTTCTGTGGCTTGTTCTCGGCAAACCAAATTCACTTTCAAACTCAAACAGTCAAACCATCTAACTCGGATAGTGTGTGAATAAGGCAAGAATTCTAAATTGTTTAGAAACAAATAGTCTATCAAAACAAAAACTAAACAAGATAAACCTAAATTTATAAACATGAGCAAAACATTATAATAGAATCAAGGTCTCGTCTTCTTGTTCAGTTCCTCCTGTCTGTAACTTAGTTGGCTATATGCTATGCTATCTATTTGCTGCTGTTATATTTTTTGCTGTTATCAATTTTATTATATCGTTTCCTTTTATCATACAATATCTATTATGTATTCAGCAGTTGTATGTTGTTTTAAGAATTATTATACTATATTGGTACAATGTTATTATGTTTTTACATTTACCTATTGTGTAAGCCTCCAGAATCAAAATACACTATACAGAGTATAGATTTGAAACATTCTATATTACTATTGACTGCTGTGTCAACTGACGAAGTCTGAACAACTTCAAATCGTCTCCTTTTTGTTTAGTCCTGACTCAAAATCGAATACGCACCATTATTATCCATATGATTCTGTGCAAAGTGCAGTTGGTCTAAACTAGTTTTTTTTTTACAAGGAATGTATTTTGATTTTGTATGGTAGTAAGAACAATGATCGATTAATATGTTCATTCTAACCAATTGGCAGCAAGTTTTATTTCATTTTATTATACGATGCATCAACTAACAAACTAACAAGTTGCGTCAACTTATGAATTGTCCTCCTGTAATCTGGCTATAGTTGTAGTTTAGCATGATTGTTGGGAATGAAGTAAAACAGTCTAACAATTTGTATCTTTCAGAATTTCTATTTCCCCTTTTCCGTTGTCACATGTCATTTGGTAGTTAAATTAGCATTGGCTTCTCTCTGTCGTTGTATTTTGGAAAGAAAACGAGACGAAAAAAGGGTTGTGCTGTCCTGGCACGATTATTTACTCATAATTAGCCCTGTTGGAGTAACAAGTGCATTAGACATTGGTTTTTCAAATTGGAGTTTTGTATTTATCAATGTTTCTTTTTAAGTGTCTTAGTCTAGTGTATTAATTGACTAATCAAATTCTTTTTAGATATAATAGTAGAAGCTGAATTTTTGAGCCCAGAAAGAAGGCATAATTTCGACTAAATATCTGAAGTTACAGTAGTCCTATACATGGAAATTTCGTGAAAAAGGGATTATCAAATGTAAGAAAGTGTTCAGGTAAGCCTTTTATGGGGTTCAATTTTTGATGGAATTTCACATGTCATTAGCAGAAACGAGAAAAATTGTTGAGTATGAATCATGTTCAAATGAAAAATCCATGTCCTTTGTTATCCTGTCCTTCATTTTTAATACACCTCTATGAAGAGTCTGTGGAAGGTTTTCCTAAAACCCGATCATGAAAAAATAAAAGTTAAATTAGCTCTCACGCGGTTTAATCTTGCAATTTTTTTTTTCTATGGGGACATTTTAATTCCAGAGTATACAGAAGCGATTTGAGCTTTCTGTTTCAAATAAAAAATGTCTGTGGTGAAATTGTGGCCGTTGGGGAGATGATGTCTGGTGCAGTCAAATGAAAAAAAAATTGTGCCATGAACATTGTAATAGATCATTATCACGTTTAAATAATATTTTTCTGCTGTCAATGTTGTACTAACGATTGAAACCATTTTTAAAGATGTCTTTCCTGTTTGAACTGTGTTCATCTTTAATTTTACATTAACATCATTAAAAAATATCTTATGATTTCAGTTGTGGGGAGGGGGTAGGGACTCTATTAAGGCTTCAATTGTTTTAAAGATATTTTGTTTGAACGAGGGCAAAAGCGAGATGTACGATCATTATGTACACACCGAGATGTTGGTGGCCTCTTCTCATTTGGAAAATTATGAAACAGTTTTTATGCAGTGGATAGACCACATTATTACGCATATCGAAAATTATAATGAAAATGGTAGTGGTTCCGTAGTTTTATTTATTGAAAATTTAAGCGTTATTATTTGTAAATTTAAAAAGATTTTATTTTAAGAGCTGGGGCATATGGGGAAAGGTCTATAGTTTTAAAATATCATCCCGATTTAGAAGGTTGTAAGGGCGTTCAACGAATCTGTTTTGAAACAGGCCAAAAATGTTTCATGTACGCTTTCCTCATATCGGCTTTAAAACCTCTTAACATGTGACGCTTCAAAGAAAAATTTTGAATACTGGGCTGTACAAGGGAAAGAATGGTATGATTTTCCCTCTGTAGATTTATCTTTTTTAGCAGGAAAATTTCAAATAACGCTAAGGTCAATTGATATTTTTGAACGGGCCGATGCTCATTTAAATATCGGCGTTACTCTGATCCAATGCGAAATAGGATTTGAGGATGGAGCACGGTCTAATAAAGTGGGGGTGTTGTTCCCAGTGAGGGGCCCGTCAATTGAATTGGTGAAGCACTGGGTTTGTTTGTTGTATACACCACCTAGTGAAACCAATTCAATTAACCATTTTAATCCTGTTACAGACATTAGTAGACTTCTGGGGGCGGGTAAAAAGGGGCGGGGGGGGGTGTTCGTTTCTACTGTCCAACATGCCTGTCCCAATTTCGTAGTGATTTAAAGTTACAGAATCATATGAAGCATTGTAGGCGGCATGGTTATTAATCAGTGGAAACAGTTTCGGGTGACAGGGCCATTTTAAGATTTAAAAATTTTCAAAATACGCTCCTTCAGAGCAATAAGATCGCTTTGGATTGTGAAGCTAGGCTAGTGGATGTGAACAATCATCGATTTCCGAATCGAATCAAAGAGCATCAAGCTATTGCGGTTTCCTATGCCCACACGCACAGAAACAGCTCTAACAAAATGCAGGTGTTAGAAATGGTCGGGACGTTGGATGAGAATGATTGGATGATCAAGGCATTAACTAACTCAATTTTCACTACGAATGGAGCTATTTCTTGTTTGAGAAATACTCATTAACCAAAGTTGTTGTCCGCAGAAGATCGTCTGGCGATTAAAAATATAAAATATGCTGGGTTTGTAAGGGGGAATTTGAAGAGGGGACTAAGTGGAAAGGAACTAGGGGGAAAAGAGGGGGGAAGGGGAAAGTGAGATATCATAATCACGTGTGGCAGGAAATATCATAAGGGGGTAAAAATTTTTGAGATGTAGCACATCAATCTCGCAATGTGAATTTCAACCAGCAGTTTTGTATAACGGTTTTCATTCACAATTCAAATTATGATTTAGAATCCATTTTACCGGCTTTGAACTATATGTATAGGGATGGAGAGTAAGCAGATAGTCCATGGGTAAAGAATATATTTACCTACAATATTATCCCCAAATCAGCTAAAAATCTGGTACTTCTAGAATTGAATTGGCAGGCGGAGGATAATGGGCATACGTGCTGGAATAAAATCCGGTTTTTAGACTCTTTTAGTTTCTTCCCCAAGGCTTTGAGTCAATTGATTCAAGTGCAAAAAAGCAACAATTTTGATAGTTTTCCTTTGCTTAAACAGTGCTTTCCAGACAGTGAAATGTCTGACCTACTGACCTGTAAGGGTATATATGCATATGAATATTACTGTTCTGGCACACGGTTAAGCGAGAAGAAACTACCTCCAATTGAAGCTTTCTATAATTCACTTACCAATAGTGAATGCACTGCCGAGGAATATGAATTTGCCGAGAGGGTTTGGGATAAGGGGAATTGTAAAAATTGGTGGGATTATTGTAAACTGTATTTGACCAGTGACGTGCTCACTCTATTAGATATTGTCTGTAAAAACACAGATCAAATTTATTCAGAGTTTGGACTAGATATTGGCTACTATTTTTCCACATCACATTTGGTGTTGGACTTGGTTTTAAAAATTAGTAGGGAGGAAATAGGGTTGATCACTGATGTGGATCAACACCTTTTTGTAGAAAGATCGATGAGGGAGGGGTATGTTTTTCATGTGTATCGTGTTTTAACAACGGTTTCAACTGGGCAAGACACCGTTGTTAAATCTAATGCAGTTTTCCTTGACATGAACTCATTGTACCCCTCGGCAATGTCTCACTACTCTTTGCCGTGTGGAAATTATAAATGGCTTGAGAATCCTTGTGAGATCCCCGATATTCACACCGTCGATGACAATGGGCCACAAGGATGGTTCTTTGACATTGACGCGCACATACCATTGGAACTCCATGATTCTGTCAAAGATTTTGTATTACCTTGTGTCAATAGACCTGTGACCAAGGACTCGCTGACCCCATACAATCGATCTTTGGTCGATGATATGGGCATGCACTGAACCCCCTCCAAGCAGAAACTGATTGCAGATCTGGGCCCGAAACATAATATTGTTGTTCACCATGTGCTTTTGCGATGGATGGTAAACAATGGTTTCAAGATCATAAAAATACATAGGGTCTTGCAATTCGTTCAGAAACCATATTTGAAGACGTTTACCGACACCTTTGTCGATAACGCTCTCAGGCAAAAAGCAAAGTTGAAAAGGAAATGTACAAGCTTATTTTAAATTCAGTGTTTGGCAAAATTTGTTAAAGCGTGAGAAACAAATCATGTTGTGATGTCATAAACTGCCCCAAAGAATGTGGAAGAATTTTAGCCGACCCTAATTTTACTGTATTCTCGAGCATAAAGTCAAACAGGGTTCTTCTATACAGGAGAAAGAGAAATGTTGTGCTGAACAAGAATATAACAGTAGGTAGTTCAGTACTGGAAATTTCCAAAAAGCTCATGTTGTCGTTTTTTTTACAATGTTTGCAAGGTATAATGGCCAAGGGAGGGGGCGGTTCAAGTTTATTATGGAGACACAGATTCTCTGCAGTTAAAAGTTAAAACCGGGGATTTATTAAATGATTTAGAAAAACGGGTGCACATCAGCTCGCGGATGGATTTCACTAACTGAAATGCGTCCCTCTACACCGAGTTGGTAAAACATCAAGCTCCCAATCTACTACTAATGTTAAAATCAGAAACGGGGAGCGATTTAATATCCAATGGGTTGTTCCTCGGTCCAAAAGTTTATTGTGTAGAAACACACGACAAAGATGTAAAGCAGGCGTGTAAAGGGGTGCCTACACATTTTGTAAAAAATTATTTCAATATGAGCGTCTACAGAAACTGTGTAGATAGTTGTCTAGTGCCAAGAGCACAGGTGCTAGCAATTCGCTCTCTACAGTATAGAAACTACACTGGTAGAGTTGAAAAGAATACCATGTCATATATAACTAACAATGTCTATGGCTTTGAGAATAGTGTTAAAGTGCTCCCCAGTAACCATTATGGATGTTTAGACGATCTTAAATGTGTAAAATATCAAAACCAGCTTGGTCTGGATAAATTAACATACCCTAACCTTACCCTAAAAGCAAATTGTGGTCAACATTTTTTTTTATGGAGGCAGCAAATCCATAAATTAACTTAAATGCTCAAATAGTACAACCAAACCTAACCTGCAGCGGCTATTGTATACAGTTTTTGCACAGCGACCCCGGGGGGGGGGGAAGTGGGTGGGGGGTCCCACCCACGGCCGGCCTTCGGCCCTTGGTCCGACCCGCGGCCCCGGGGGTGGGGGGCCCTTAGGGGCGGGGGGTATCTTTTAAATGTTGTCAATTGTCAGGTTTCTCATATTTTCTTAGTGTTCAACTGTGCTGTTATTGTTCGTGTTGTAATTTTTCTTTTTTTTTGTCAATAAGTGAAAAATGTTGTTCTTATTGTTGTACAAATAGTGTGTGCTATTTTAAGTTTTGTCAATAAGTGATAAAATGTTTTTCTTCATGCTAGTGTTGTACAAATAGTGTGTGCTATTGCTATTCGTGCTACAGATTCTAAGTTGTGCAAAATATGATGTCAATAAGTGAAAAATGTTGTTCTTTTTGTTGTTGAGCAAATAGTGTGTACTATTATTGTTCTTGCTATAAAAAAAGTGTTTTTGTCAATAAATGAAAAATGTTATTGTTGTAGAACAGTGGTGTTGTTAATAAATGAATGTACTATTGTTGTTCTTGCAGTACAAAAAAAAGTGTTTTTGTCAATAAATGAAAAATGTTGTTGTTGCTGTTGTTGTACGAAAAGTGTTGTTATTAATAAATATTGTTATTCTCGCTCAACAAAAAAAGTGTTTTTCTTAAGAAATGAAAGAAATATTGTTTCTATTGTAGAACAAATAGTGTGTACAATTCATGATGTACAGAAAAGTGTCGATGTTATTAAATGAATGAAATATTGTTGCTATTTTTCTTGTTGAACAAATAGTGCGTGCTATTCTTGATGTAGAGAAAAGTGGTGATGTTAATAAATGAAAGAAATATTGTTTTTGTTGTTCTTATACTAGATAGATGTATAGGAAAAATATTACTTATTCATTGAACAAGTATGGTTTACAGTAATTTGTAGTCTGACTGTTGCCAAATGCACTATGTATCAACTTAAAATAACATTCAGGTCGCTTCTTTGAGGCCTTTCAATATTGGGCAAAACGATGCTCTTAGCTGAAATAATTAGAAATGGTATTAAAATATTTTTGGAAAGACCAAAGAAAATTGATTATTCCTATAGTATTTGGCAGGAACCCTGAGATCAAATAAAAGCTATTGCCACATCCATGTCAATACAATTCGTACGGGGACTTGATGGTTTCAATAGTTTTGATCCAAACTCATGACTGATTATTGATGATTTGGCTGAATCAATTGAACAGTTCTCACAGGAAATGCTACAGCTGTTTACCTTTTGCTCTCATCAGGAACACATTTCCATAACCCTATTTCTACACAATCTGTTTCATCAGAGCAAATGCATGAGAACCCTTGCTTTGAATCGCACCATCTATATTATCTACCGAGTTGTTCGTGAGTCTAGCTCGCTAATATCTCTCAATAAGCAAATGTATCCAGGCGTTCAAAAATTTCTGCTGTCATCGTGCAGTCAGGCGAAAAATAGGCCCTAAAGGTATATCTTGCTGTATCTTAATCAGAATACACCCGATGATCTACCTGTAGTCACAGATATTTTTGACAAAGAAATCACTGTATATCTTCCAATAAAGAGTAGAAAAGGCTATTAGTTGCCATCATGAACTGAAGAAACTACACGAACAACGGCATTTATTTTCCGTTTTAGGCACTTCAAAACCTCCAATCAGGAAGGCCATACTCAAACATGGTGTTGGCAATGATTTCATTAATCTAATACCTGAACTTTGTTTAAATTTAACTGAGGGCAATGTACACTTGCCAGAAGGTGTTACACAACTGACAAAGCAACATCGTTCCACTGTACGTGCCTTGGCTTGCAAAAACAAAGGAAAATTTTTTAAAAGAAAACGTCTCCTTCAAGCGGGCGGTAGCTTTTTACACTTTTACTACCAATAATTGTAGGACTTGTAAACAGTTTTCTCTAGATGGCAAAAACCTATAATTGACCCCAATTGAACTTATCCTGTCACCCGAGGAGCATTTTGAAGACAATCTAAGCAAATTCATTAATGACGAAAATATTTCCGATGATAAAAAGCTAGTTTTACTTCAAGATGCATTGCGACGTGTGGACAAACATAGACCTTATCGTGAGAGACCCGCCGTCACCGTCAAAGATCCCCCTAAACAGGAAACATCTCCTCAAGATTCGGCAGTGCAATCAAAGGAGAAGAAGTTGAATTCTATAGTGACAAGAATTGGAATCCTATTGCCAGTAACCTATCGTGAACAGTGTAAACGAGCATTAGCATATCTCATGTTGAAAACTGGTGGTGATCATCAATTTCAGGTCGATAGCACAGGGAAATGAATTATAATTAAGAAGAAAAGCCATAATCTAGTTGATTTAATTTGTGATATAGTTACGAATCGTGAAGGACTTTTATCATTTGACAATAATCTATATACCTTTCTAAATGCATCAAACTTCCCCAAAAGTCTTATTGGCAATAAGCAAATTCTAAAGAAACTAAGAGAATATAGTCCTCCAACAACGCCAACACCATTTAAAAACGAAGAAGATTTTAATTCAATCTTGGAAAATACTAGCAGCAGCAGCAGAAGCAGCAGCAATGATTTTATAACACTAACAACGGTGGCTGCTATTTAAAAGTGAAGACGTCTCGATTCACTCGCCAGTGTGCAAAAGGGGAGGTGACATTGCAAAGCGTATTTGCGTTCAAAATGATTGTTCCTTCGAATCGTGTCTATGATAATAGTGCGGTACTATAGATTACATGCTTACTAAAAAGACTGTTTAAATTTGTTTCTGCAATATGATCCAGCGCAATAAAAAAAGCAAAAGAGTATCTAGGGAATAAACCGAGTTCCAAACTTTTTTGTTATTGCAGGCTTCGTGGCAAGCAATATCGAAAAACTAAAACATTTTCCCTCTGCATATAATGCAAACCGATCTTTTAACTTTAAATGCGATTCAACGCCGTCACAATACACGCTACAATTATATTCTAGTGGAAATCACTGTCTTTAGTCGCTATGCCTATGCCATTCCATTGCGATCAAAGAGAGGTGTTGAAGTTGCTCATGCTTTAGAAAGTATTCTTGAACAGGATTGCTATAGAAAAATTCAATCGGATCGCGGTAGCGAATTTGTTAATCCTCATGTACAAAAGGTTCTATGGAAATAAAATTGACGCTTGCTCCATCCAATTTCATTTTACGAAAAGAACTTGCTGCCAATCCTGATGTAACTCTCTCCCTCACCTCGGCAATACTATATGTACGTAAACAGCAGGTTATGAGTTCTGTTGCTTAGGCAGCGGAAAAACTGAGAGCCAGTGCAAATAATATTAAACTACTTGGTCCTCATACAGTCACCCATCAACTTCAAATTGCCATAGGGTCAAGCATCTTTGCTGATTCATCCCTTATCAGTGTTAAAATTCCGTCAAAACTGGCCTTGGCTTTTGTAAAAACTGCTAGTGGAATAGATTCATGGATTGGCTGCCCACATAAATTTGAACTGTTTTTACTTTCATCTCTTGTGTGTAAAGTAAATGGAGTCCCACTCTACAATCTATCTTTTGATAAATCCTATAGGACATTGTATGAGTTGACAATGTAAACCCTAGATCATGATTCACAACTATTTGAAAATGGTATAACTGAAGACATGTTCACTAAAACACATGGTATCATTGTATTGGATTTGTCTGGCACTCAAGATAGGAGTATAGTACGAACGGGGAGCGTGCGTTTAGAGTGTAAACTTGCCGACCCATTAGCAGAGAGTTTAGCACTAATCTCGTTTAATCAATTTGAAACCTATTGGGAAATTACTCCAGAAGGCAGTGTTCTACTAGACCTTGCACCATGAACACCAGTCAAATAAACAGTATATATAATATGGACCCCTACATGTCCAAATACAGATCCTATTGTATGCCATTGCACTTTCTTAGAAAAATTCAGAGTGCAAACAATACCCTGATCATTGTTAATAGCAGTTCGTTGACTGTGAATACAGGCCATTGCCTGTGCATCTTTCAAACAATGAAGACGATTGAATTTTTTGATCTTCTTGGTCTACACTATACTTTCTACACTCCACATATCAGCAAATATATTGTGAGCAGTGGGAAAACTATTATTCAAAACCGGAAGAGAGTGCAGGATCTGACGAGTAAGACATGTGGCTTTCATGCACTACTATATTTCGTGTTCAGATGTCGCGGCTATACTTACAAGCAGTTTCTCAACATTTATGTAGACAATCCACGCCTGAACGACTTTATGGTGGAAAATATCCTCTTAGACCTGTATAATATTGATTTTAGTGTCCTACGAGTAAAGTGCTTAAAAAATGTATGTGAATTTGTTTATTAATAAATGAAAAATATATATACACAATAACAATGTCTTTATTCTTCACTTATATTTCTTCTTCTTCGATGTATAGGCAACTGTCGTGAACCACTAATGCTGGTAGATCATTTGAATTCACTGTATATTGATCTTGATTGGCTGCAAAGTCAGGGTCACATTTTCTACAGTATAATGCAACTTCACTCTTGTCATATCTCTTTGTATAGTCAATGATACTATTTGCATTCATATTGTGAAATTCACGTGCTTCAATCTGTCTATTTGAAGCAATATCACATGCAGTGTTTTCAAATGATGAATCACATTCGGTAACTGACAAATAAAAATCGCTAGGTTTATAGTCATAATAGGCAGTGTCGTCACAACGATTACGTAGAAACCAAATTGTCTTGTTACCCCAACAGTTGAATTGTAGACCTAATTCTACCTCCCAAAATAATTTAAATCCACGACGATACCAATCTCGTAGAAATAAACTAAAATCACGTTTGGGGTTCTTTCGAATCATAACGGGGTACGTATTCGCCCACCGAACAATCTTTTCTCAGTGAAGACTGGAGCATAGTTGCTCTTTTGGTTGAGAGTTACAATTCACTTCAACATAGGACATACACCTTTTAATTTGTCGATTACATCCTCTATATGATTTAAAAGGATGGTACAATCTATCCTTTTCTTTATGGTCATCAATAATAGTACGGTTCTCACATGATGACCAATTGCCAAGAGTGTACATGCAAAGTGGACATGTATAGAACATTTTTTGGTTTCCGATGTCAACTCTCTCGCAGCTAAACAGAAACTGATCTTCGTTCCATAAATTCAGAGGGGAATGGGGAGAGGAGTATTTCTGTGACGCTACCTCTTTCGAAGGGGGAGCCATCTACATTGAATCTATGGCAATATTTTCAAAAGTATATCCACAATATTATTCTGCTTTGTTTCAATTAATATATCAATAAATTGAGTATAAGCATTTGAGTCACATCGTAAAAGCTTCATATAATTGTTTATTGGGAGATAACCAGTTTTAATTATATTGTCAAATTTTCCCTGAGAGGTTATATTTAGTTGAAGGGATAACTTGTGAAAATCATCCTTTAAAATCAGATGATCTTCTGTAATAAACTGATTTGACCTACTTTTATGTTTGTCTAACTTGTTCATTTTTCAATCCTAAAACTCTCACTGCTGACTCTAGACTAACTATGATTTGTTATACTTCAAAAATATTCGATCATCTAACATTCTAACAAAAAGAAAGGGACATTTTCAATTTCGAAACAATTTTATTGTATAATTACAACAATAATATTACACATGTACAATTAGCGATACAGCTTATTATCTTCGATATGCTTCACTATTGCCTTTAAAGCACTTTGAAGTCTATTCACATGCGCTATATCAACTTTTGCAGCGAAGCATAATTGATCCTTCATTTTAAATTTGCTCAAAGATATCACATATCTTGCATATATTTCACCCCATTCCAGACAAAGTCGCGATCCTCTCGTGATTTCCACCGAAATATTTGTTGTTCTTGTATCATTGCTACTAACTCCACTATCAACTTCTAATAGTTTAAAAATTCCACTCATTATTATTACAAATATATTCTAATAAACGAGTAAAGTCAAACTGTTCTCACTCCTTGAATTGTATTCTCACACTAATAACAACTATAGGAAAAATCCTTCCTTATATTCACTGCGATCCTGTCCCGTTAGTGGATCGATATAGAAACATCCCCGTCGATTATGTAATCAATTTCCCAGAAATCTAGTCCCCTTTAAGTATGCAATCAATTTCCCAGAAATCTAGTCCCCTTCGATTTTACAATCAATTTTCCATAAATCCTGTCCCCTTCGTAGATCAATACACTTAAAAACATCCCCGTCAATTATGTAATCAATTTCCCAGAAATCCTGTCCCCTTCGTGGATCAATAACATTGTACCGTTAGTATTCTCAGTGCGCATGTGCAAACTTCGTTCCGCGTCAATAGGCTTAGAAACATCCCCTGAATGACCTTGAAAAAAGGTGTCATTGACCCTGTCCCGTTAGACTCGATTATAGATGGCAGCAGTTGTGTTCGTTCCGCGGTAATACCTGGCTCCCTACTATCGTAAAAACTTCAAAAAGGGGTCATTGGATTGGATATTGAGGGCAATAGTGCCTTTTTTATTAGTAGAAAGTAATCAGAGGGCTCATTGGATTGGTAATCAGATGCTCTAGGGCTCTTTTTAAGAGTCAAAGTGGTCGTAGGGCAGCTAAACCCCCCCCCCCCCACATACACACACGTCGTATTCTCCCGAAATGCATCTTCGGGAATTTTGAATAGCCATTCTATTCAAAATAGTCTAAATATCATATAACAAGGCTATTGGGGTTGAAACAAATTCTAGAGATTAGGAGAAAGGGTTGTAAGTTTTTATGGAAGGGATGGTTGTTTAACTTTAGAAGAGGCTCCGTCTTTCTCCCTGAACAAGACTATCTCAATATAGAACGAAAAGAACTTAATAAAAAAAAACTTTTTCCCCAAAACAAGTTTTTCAAAAAAAAAGTAAAGCACTCCATTAAACCAAAAATGCAAAAATAGAATCAATCTACCAAGCATACAACTACCACAAATCACTATCAAGAAATACATTAAATCGAAAATAAACAGAAACTAAATTAAATAACAGAGCCAAACTCAAAACGAGCAGAAATTAATATGAGCACGGTTATAAACCCCATTCTTAATAAAAGCCAGAATATTGTATGCTTGGTAGATTATTTGAGTCTATTTTTGTTCATTTTTGGTTGAATGGAGTTCTTTACTTTTTTTTGAAGAACTCATTTTCTGGAACTTTTTTTTTAAAATTAATTACAATAAAAACCTGCTTTACATGAGGGTGAATATACAATAGTATTCCCCCCGTCCGCTTGAGTGCAATGTGTTCACCGATCAATTGTGTGTTTGAGATATAATATCTTTTAGTTTTGTGTGAGCTTGTACGAATCAGAACGGGGTTCAAACCATAACCAGTGCACGATAAGAGGCACTTTATGTAAATTTAGTCGTCGGCATTACTGAAGTGCTTCATTCGATTTATCATTACACTTGCTTTACGTATACACGACTCTACTACTACTACTACTAACAACCCACCGCAGCACCAAGCCGCCTGATGCCAACACAGCTACGCACGCTCCTCCTCCACCCCAATCTATTCAAAGCCTCCCATTTTACACCCGCCCACGAAGTTCCCATTTCCTTTAAATTTTTCTTTATGACGTCCTTCCACCCCAGACGGGGACAACCTGCTTTCCATTTAGCCCTAGATGGTTGGCCGAAAAGGAAAATCTTCGGCAATCTGTCACCCTTCATCCGCACAACGTGTCCTAGCCATTTCAAGCTTTTTTTCATTATAGCCCTAGAGAGCAGTATTGAACCACTTTTTTCGTACAGCCTGTTGTTTGAAATACGGTAAGTCAGCTGGCTACCCAGAACAATCCTTAAGCAATTTCTCTGGAAAACATCTAGCAAATCTTTATCCACTTTTCGGAGCGTCCATGCTTCAGAGCCATATTTGACCACTGTCATCACTGTAGCTTCTAATATTCTAATCTTGGTTTGCAGACTTATCTTCCTATTCTTCCAAACTTTTTTTAACTGTGAAAAAACACCCTGAGCCTTGGCTATTCTATATTTAACATCTCCACTGCCCCCACCATCTTTACTAATAATACTACCAAGGTAAGTGAAGCTGCCCACCTGATCAATCTTTTCATTACCAAACGTCACCTTTTCATCTTCACTTATTTCTAGCCTTAGTGACTTAGTCTTCTTAACATTAATTTTCAAACCAATTCTAGCACCCTGAACTCGCAAAACCTCTAAAACTTCATTCATTTTGCTCACACTTTCATCTAGGATGCTTAAATCATCAGCATAATCCAAGTCCAGGAGACTTTTTCCTCCCCATTTGATTCCGTGGTCTCCCATTGCCTTTCCTGTGCTCCTTAAAACAAAGTCCATTAAAACATTAAAACTCCTTAAAACAATAATCCATACAAAGGGAGATAGAACACAACCCTGCTTAACTCCTGATTTAATACAAAACCAGGTGCTAACCTCATTTCCTACCTTAACCGCAGCAGTGTTATTCTCGTACATAGCACTAATCACTTTAATGTATTTGTCTGGTATACCACACAAGGATAAAATCTTTACTAAAGACCTTCTATCAATAGAATCGAGCGCTTGCTCATAATCTATAAAACTGAGGACCCAAGGTGTTTGAAAACTCAGGGATTTCTCAATTATTAGTCTAAGAGTGCAAATTTGGTCGACAAATCTTCTCCCCTTCCTAAAACCACACTGCTCTTCTCTTAAAACTTCTATCTGTGACATCTCTAAGTCTAAAAAGTATCATATTACTAAGTAATTTACTACCTACAGAGACCAGACTAATGCCTCAATAATTACCACACTCACTTTTATCACCTTTCTTATAAAGTGGCTTAATTAAAGTTTTTCTAAAATCGTTAGGTACTTCCCCTTTTTCAAAAATCATATTCTTAATCTTCAGTAACTTATTTCTACCCTCTGAGCCACCATATTTAAAAAACTCATTTACCACCCTATCGGCACCGGGAGCCTTATTATTCTTTAATCCTTTTAGCACTGTTGCTAATCCCTCCTCACAAAACAAATCTTCCTTCACCTCCAAGGTATCACAAACTTTTTCGTTTTCCTCTATATTTTTTCATGCAACTCTATCTCGGTTAAGCAAATTCTCAAAATGTTCGACCCATCTCTCTTTAGTTTTTTCCTTATCGCTAATTGCGACCCCATTCCTATCTTTAACTAGGCCAAGTCCGGATTGACTACTCCCTCTCAATTTGTTAACGTGCCAGTACAATATTTTACTATTATGCCGTCTACCTGCATCTTACAGATCCTCGGCAATTTTATCCATGGCCTCCACTTCACACCTCCTTATTTCATATTTTAATGCTTTCTCCACTTTCTTTATATTTCTTTTGTTTTCGTACGATCTATCACTCAGATAATTCTTGTACAAGTCCTTTCTCCTTTCTATTAAACATAAAGCTTTTTCACTAATATTCTTAGCTGCAGTTCTATCTTTCTTCCCTAATACACCTTCAGCAACTTTACAAATTAGTTTTCTAAAATTATTCCAACCATCTTCCACATTATCAAATTTTGAACTCTTAAGTTTAGTATTCAACTGTTCCTGGAAAGTTTCTCTCAAAATCTGATCCTGAAGTCTACCAACATCATAACTTCCCGGAAGGTAGGTACCCTTCCAATATTTCAGCTTTAAATTAACCCTTGACAATACTAGATGGTGATCTATACTTTTAACATCAATGACGGCACTCGAATATACCCTAGTATCTTGTATTGATCCTGCCAGTCTTCGGTTTACTATAATATAATCAATAAGGTTTACTGTCTTACCGTCACGTGAATACCATGTTAACTTATGAGCTATTTTATGACCAAACACCGTATTGGTTATAACTAGATTGTTATACCTACAAAATTGCAAAAGTCTGTATCCATTACTGTTTTCTTTTCCTAGACCAAATTTACCTAGGCTGGGATACCATCTATCCCTATTTCTACCAACCTGGGCGTTAAAATCTCCCAGTAATAACATCAAATTTCTACCTGGGACCCTGTCTATTTTCTCCTGTAAGTGTAAATAAAATTGATCTGAGTCACTAGTATCTCCGTCAGTCGGTTCTACAGGGGCGTATACTACTATAACTGATACCCTGAACTTTCTAGTCATAAAATGAGTAATTAGTATTCAAATATTAATACCATCCAAGCCTTAACAAGATTTAGCAGCTTCCTTATTCATCATGAGCCCTAGTCCCTGTCTATGTACCCCATCCTTCCTGCCTGAGTAAACAAATTCTATATTACCTAATTTCATGCTTTCCACCCCTGGGATATGAGTCTCTAAAATTCCTAATAAGTCCAGTTCGAATCGTCTGAATTCGTGAGTCAAAATGTCGATACGATAGTAATTTTTTAATGTCGTAACATTCCAAATTAAAATTTTCATGTTCTTTAAATCACTGAAATTATTTTCGCCTCAGGAAAAGCAATGATACCGGTGCAGGACGGGGATCACATATCTTCTCAAGTCAACACTGAAGTGCCTAAGCCGGCTTAGAACCGGACAGCAAGAAGTCCCTGGGACCTCCATGAATGGAGGCTCTGTGCAATCCTGGGCCCATCTTGGTCACAACATGGTTTTCAGCACTTGGCGATGATCTTCTATCAACAAGAGTCGAAATCCTGCACAGACAGTCTCAAGCCTATTACCTCCGACTCATTATATATTCATGCCTACAAATATTATGCTACATTGGGGAGACAACCCACAATAGATAAATTAGCTAGGAAGAGGTTTTTCAGCCCAAAGACGCCCATCAAAACATATCAAGCCCAGAAAAATTGTCCATTAGTCAGAATCCCGTGCGAATGCTGTGTCGTTTACTAGGCCTCGAGGGGCGCCACTCCTCAAGTGGGAATAAAGTTGACCGCAAGGTCCGCAGTCTTGCAGGTACCCCGAAAAGGTCGAGGCAGCCCTTTGCAGAAGCCGTTGTCCATAGATCTGGATCTTACGCCCTGCCGCAGTTGTCCTCCTATAGAGGATACTCCCGCGATGGCGTTCTGCATCACCATGCAATTTAACCCATTACTGGGAGAAGGTTTGCAACCCATAGGACTTGTGGACAAACCAGTGGGCCCTTTTGAGTGTACATTTGAGGGGCCTTCTTCCTCCTCCGCCTGTATTTATGACCCCGGGCGAGGGTGCCCCAGTTTCAATTATGGACCCCCAGGGACAATGTCCCCCCTTGGCCCGTGCCTCCTATGGAGATACCCTACATATCTGTAGAGCGTTCCCCTGTCACCCCCTGGGGACACGCTGAATGGCCTGGGGGAGGCCAGGAACATGAAAATGAAATTAATTAAAAATATTATGTTTCCTTTAAACATGGAAAATGGTATAGTCTTCTGTATGACTTTTTAAACATCAAATTATTCTAGGGAAGTATGAAAAAAGTTATACAGAAAACTTTTTGGTTTTCTTGCTTAATATAACTCAACATTAGCTTGTAAAACTAATGTCTAGCCAAATTTATTGGTTTACTTCATCATTAGCTTGTACAACTAATGCAAAAAGTAATGTAGGCCTAAAACTAATGTGTAGCCTGTTTTATTGATTTACTTCAACATTAGCTTGTAAAACTAATGTAGAAAACTAATATCTAGCCTAATTTATTTATTTACTTCAACATTAGCTTTTAAAACTAATGTCTAGCCTAATTTATTATCCGCCAAATAATACTTTAAGGTAAAAAATACCTCAAAATAATGAAATATTATTGAAAAAACAATCCTCTCCTTGAGAAATTAAAAGAAAAAAAAGTATTTTTTAACTGAAAGTAAGGAGTGACATTAAAACTTAAACAAACAGAAATTATTCCGTACATGAACAAGGCCGTCCCTCCTCAACGCCCCGCTCTTTACGCTAAAGTTTTTATTGTTTAAAAAGTATAGTTGTGAGAAAGAGAGCAAAACTTTAGCGTAAAGATCGGAGCGTTGAGGAGGGGACTGCCCTTTTCATATACGGAATAATTTCTGTTCTTTTTAAGTTCTAATGTCGCTCCTTACTTTATTTTAAAAAACTTGTTTTTTTTATTTAATTTTTGAATGTTTTTCTAATACTTCAGGTTTTGAAGATCGCTCACCGTACGTGAATAATTAAAACGGAATTTGCACTAATAATAACCTTATAATAACCTAAATTTGATTTTTGTTCCAGTTATTTAAGAATGACTCCTGAATCACAAAAGCTGTTTAATTAGAATAATAACCTCTTTTAAAAGTTAAAAAACAAAACAAAAAAAACTTTAGCGCAAGAGCCAGCTATTGAGGAGAGTCAAGCCGCCTCATATATATAATAATATCTGTTCATTTTAAGTTTTAATGTTGCTCCTTACTTTCAGTCGAAAAAAGTTGTTTTTTAAAACTTTATTTCTGATTGTTTTTTAAATAATGCTGGGAAATCCGGCGCCCCCTTCATGGAAAATTCCTCCATGGAAAGATACTCCCAAGTAACTTTCTACCCTCGACCCCCTCCCCTCACAAGAAAAAAAAAATCACCCTGAAAACGTCTGTATACTTCCCAATAACCAATACTATATGTAAACAATGGGCAAGTTCACAACTTGCAGCCCTTCCCTCGGGGACTTTGGGGGATTTTGCAATTATATTTTTCAACTATGCTGAATAAAATGGCTATCTCGAAATTTTGATCAGGCAACTTTGGGAAAAAATGAGGGTGGGAGGGTGCCTAGTTGCACTCCAATTTTTTGGTCACTTAAAAAATGTCACTAGAACTTTTAATTTACGTTCGAATGAGCCCTCTCGCAATATTCTAGGACCACTGAGTCGATACAATCACCCCTGAGAAGACACTGATGGTGTCATTTTCTTTAAGATTCTATGACTTTTAGGGGGCGATTCCCCCTTTTATCGAAAATAAGGTAAATATTCTCAGGCTCGCAACTTTTGATGGGTAAATCTAAACTTGATAACTTGATTAGTTTAGCATAGTTTTTATTAGCATACATGCCCTAGGAGTTTTAACCTAGTATTCTAAGCTGTTCTTGAGTTACTGCTGATACAGCACTTTGACAACCTGCATCTGTATACCCATAGTGCATTCTAATTTAGTTCGAAATTCCCCTCCACATTTCCTAAAATTTTTATCTTATATTCTTAGATTTGGTTTTAGTTGATATAAAAGTAGTAGTTGGAGGTCAAAAGATCTTTCCCTAAGCAGTTCCTGAAAGTCCAACTTAATAATCTAACTTTTCCAGAAAAATGTTCTTTTTACAACCCACACACACACAGTATGTTTTCATTTAGTTCAACTTTGCCTTCAGTATTCTCATAAATTTTCACCTTTATACGCGTGGTAGGACTATTATTATAGTAGTTCTGCAGTAACAGTAGTGTTGTATTAGTAGTAGTAGTAGCATTAAAAGCAGAGTTGGTATGCAAATACTGCCTTTTAGAAAAGAATAGAATTTTATTTTAAAAATTTCTTTCACAGCATGTTTGCCGAATTTGAATTTCCGTAAAAAAAAAGCACTATATATATATCTAAAAGGCACTAGACATATATATATATATATATATATATATATATATATATATATATATATATATATATATATACATATATATATATATATATATATATATATATATATATATATATATATATATATATATATATATATATATATATATATATATATATATATATATATATATATATATATATATATATATATATATATATATATATATATGATATATATATATATATCATCAAAAGAACGTGACGTTCACGTCAAACATAATTCATTGTAAAAAAAAATACATGAGAAAAAGTCAACACTTAATTAGAAAGTCAAAAATAAAAACGAAATAGAAAACAATAAAATTAATGAAAATACATAAAAAAAAATATGATGAGTCAAAACTTAGTTAAAAAGTAAAAAAAAAATAATAAAATAAATAGATAACAATAAAATAAAAGACTAATTAACCATCATAAGAATAAAATGGGACCCATCAGAGTTCCCTGGGGCACCCCACAAACGATAGGAAGGGAATCGAAATAAACATTTTTATATTTAAGCACTTGAAAAAGCTTTGTTAAAAAGGAGGCAAAAATTTTAACTAGAAAGGGACTCGCTTGAAACTCCGTCAGCAGTTTATTTAAGAGGATATTGTGGTCAATTAGGTCGAACGCTTTCTGGAGATCAATTAATAAAAGATTCAACCAAATATCAGGGTTTTTAAGAACGGTGTCAAGAAGACTAACAAGGTAGTGTGAAGTAGATGTCTCCTTCAGGTTTCCAAATCTTTGTAAGTCAATAAGTTCAAGAATCTCTGCCTTTAACCAATTAGCTAAGAAACTCTCATACATTTTTGAAAAACTGGGGTTAAGGTGATTGGTCAAACTCCAGTAAAATCGTTCACGCCTCCCTTCTTTTGGATTGGAGTAATGTAACCCAGCTTCCAGCACGACGGGTAACATCTGGAATTACTAATATCATTAAAAATACTAACAAGGGGTGTTGGTAGTTTATCAAGGAATGCTTTTATTAGATCAATCGGGATATCAATGGGACAAATACTAGTTTTTTTCAGTTTCTGTATTTTTTCTATTATTTGCTTAGCCGAAATTTCCGGGATTTTATCTTTTGGAGTTTCAGGGATTAGCTGATTTTCCGAGAGAGGGTGGAACGCTTGCACAATGCTAGCTAAGTGTTTATTAAACTCATTTGCTGTCTGTTCAGGCGGTTCATCCAGAAAAAAATCAAGGTTCTTGCACGACCGACCCCCTATTTCTTTCACTATCTTAAACCATTGCTGAGTTTTGCCCTGTTTTAAGTAATTTAATTTATTTTCAACAAAATGAGAATTAGCACGACGTATTTGTTTCTCTGTTTGTTTACGGAGGACAAAGGCTTCCTATTTCTTTCCAAGGCGAAAAAGTTTTAGTTTCAAATGGATTAGTCCTTCTATTTTTTCATTAATGTAAGACTTTTGGTCAACTGAACATCCTCCCCATCATACCCTGATTTTTCAGCTTGATACGCTAAGCCGTTCTAAATATATTGATGATACGTCCTTTTAACAATCTTTATGCACTAGTAGCAGCAGTAGCATGTAAATATTGCCTTTTGGTTAGTTCAAAATCCCCTGCAAAAGCCCTGTAAGTTTTCAACTTCATACTCCAATCCACTCCTAAGATATTGCGGTTACGCCTTTTTGGCAGCCTGCCTGCACATAGTGAGTTTCGATTCAGTTCAACCTTTTAATCATTATTCCCTGAAATTTTATAATTATTGTAATTAGTAGTAATATCGGTAGCACTAGTACTAGCAGCAGCAGTAATAAAGACTTATATTATATACAAATATTATAAACACTAAACATTATAAACAAACGCTATGATTAACACTATAAACACTAATAAACACTGCTATTATAATTAGTAGTAGTACTAGCAGCAGCAGTAATAAACACATATTGCCTTTTGCTTAGGTGAACATCCGCCTCATTAAGTCCAGGAAATTTTAACTTAATTCTACAAGCCGTTGCTATGATATTACCGATTTACCCTTTTGATAACCTGTATGCCCATAGTATATTAAAATTTTGTTTGACATCGCCGTCAATATTTCATAAACTTTTCACCTTATACTCTTAGCTTTAGTATTAGTTGATATAGGAGTAGTAGTTGGAATAGGAGTAGTAGCAGCTGTAGTATTAGCAGTAGCGTGCACATATTGCCATTTGGTCAACTGATCTACCCCTAAGCATTCCCTGAAAGTTCCAACTTAATACCCTAAGCTGTTCCTGGAACACACTCTTTAGACAAACTGCATACAGAATGTGTTTAGATTTGGTTCAACTTTCCCCACAAGATTCTTTTAATTTTCACCTCCATACACTTAGCCATAGTAATATAGTATCTTATTAGTAGTAGTAGCAGCAGTAGTAGTGTTATATTAGTAATGGCAGTATCAGTGGTAGCAGTAGTAGTATGCACGTTTTTCCTTTTGGTCAATTCAACAACTTCCTCATAATGTCCTGAATATTTCAGCTCGATACGCTACACCGTCCTAAAGATATTGCTGATGCACCCTTTTGACAATCTGTATGTACATAGCACGTTTTGATTTGGTTTGCTTTCTCCCCAACATTTCCCCAAATTTTCATCTCAATGTCCTCAGCCTTAATAATAGTTGCTACAGAAGCGGTAGTTGTAGTAGCAGTAGTAGTGGTAGTAATAATAGTAGTAGTAGAGTGCAAATTTTGCCTTTTTGGTCAATTAACCATCCTCTCATAATTCCTTGAAAATTCCAACATAATACCCTCAGTCATTTCATGCTTTTTTGACAACCTGTATGAAAATAACATGATTTGATTTAGGTTAACACTCTTTCTTCAAGATTCCCTGAAAGCTTCATCTGAATGCCTTTGGTCTTTTCGGACGCTAAAGGTCAAACATGCCCCTTTTCCCAATAAAAATGTTATATGTAAACAATGTGTGAATTGCATAACTCGAAGCTATTGCCCCGAGATCTTGGGGGGGGGGGTTGACATCCCCAGAGACATAGTCACTGGACCTTTTAACTATGGCTGAACAAAATATGGCTACCACAAAATTTTGATTGGATGTGTTTGGGAAATTAATGGGCGTGGGAGGGGGCTGGCTGCCCTAGAATCACTTTTGAATCCTACAAGGTGCACAGTTCATTTCAAAATATCTACGACAACTCCTTCTACACGAAGTGCATCAGTAAAAAAAAAAAAATTGTGCCCACTTACTGTTTACTTAGGCAGCTTTATTGCACTGCCTATGACTTATTTTAAATCAAATGAATTATTCGGGAACGCGAAATTTCCAAAAATGTAACGTTTTCGAAAAACTTATCTGCTCAAATCTGCTAGCATAGCCTACCATAGAAACTGCTGGACCCTTAGAATAATGCAATTACCATAGATAAGGAAGAAAGCATGAAAATTTCAAAGTAATTGTATAAGCAACCAGAGACTTCGGCAACTTTTCTAAGATTTAGAACTTCAGACTGAAGCTCTCTAGCTCTAGTGATAGGCCTTACGGGTGACAAGAATATAAATAAATAAATACCGGAGCTTAATATTCCTTGCAGCTTAGACGTACTGACCGACTCTTTTTTGACACTCTCAATATCTTCATTTTTGATGGCACTTCCGTCATGCTTTAAACCTACAAGGAGTGAAAAAAAGTTGCTACAGTGATTATACGATGTGATGTTCGAGTAACTTAAAGCACTTGCAGAAAAACATGTGTTAAAAATAATACATAAGAAACAGAACCACAAACAGCCGAAAACGAAAAGAATACAGATGGAAAGAGGGCACTGGCTCTTAAAGATGCCTAACAAATTCAAAACCATCAATTACAGAAGGTGATTTACAAATTTATTGAAACACAGACTTTTAATAGGTTACATGAGTGAGGTTTAAAAAATTACATTGAATGCTATGCAACAAACATAAATAATTTTTGACTTGAAGAAAGAGGATAACATGGGCCCAAGGGCAATTTTCACATCTTTAAGCCCTACTTTCACATCTTTAAGCCCCAAACTGATAAATGCGCCTGCATACTGAAAAGAGCCTTTTGCAAATAATATTCCAATTTATCTTTAGCAAAGAACCGATAAATAACAACAATTTATTTTTTATTGTCTAGGCTATTTTACAAGGGCAAAATAAATGAAACAAGCATTAGAATACTACAAACATACCTGGCTCCCTACTTACGATATCGCTTTCTATAAAAAACATTATGTGCCCCCAGGGCATAACTTACAATCCTAACACTGAGGGCTATGGAGGGGGGGGGGAGGTGTCATACTCAAAATATAATTGCCGGACCCTTCAACTACGCTGAAGGCTTAACAAATTGCCTACATCAAAATGTTGATCAGAAGTGTTTGGGAAATTGATGGGCGTGGGGGGTGGCATTCACCGTCCGATTGCTTTCGACTATTAATAAGGGCACTAGCCATCTCAATTCCCAATTGAATGTGCCCTTTTTGAAGTTTCTGCGACAATACATTCTATAAAAGCCTTATAGATGGATAGATAGATCGTGTATTTCAAAAGCCCAAGAGCCATATACACACAAAAATGATGAAAAATAGAAAAATTACAACAGAGCAAATTACTAAACACACATTAACATGATACATAGCGAAAAATACCTTCTGGTAAAATACTAAAAAAAATAACTTTAATTCCATATAATTAATAATAATTAATTGTAAAAACATTTCCTTCTTTCTAATCCCTTCTCTATGTACCCACCTATACGAAATATTGTGGTTGGATCATTACTTTGTAATATTTTAGGAAGCAGCAAAACAATCCCATGTAAGTAATTTTCCCTTAAATCAGAGAGCACCGGGCACTTTCAGAGAAAATGGTCAAAATCTTCGTCCTCATCGCTACAAAGAGGACACACATACCGACCGTCAGGATGTACTATCCCCCTGTCGAACACCATTTGTCTGCTCTGGATTGGAAGGCAATTCGCCCTAAGCTGAATCCATCGACATAAAATCATAGCCGGTAAATAGAATTTAAAATAAATTTCCTCTCCAAAACTAGGTTTAACCTGATTTTAATGATTCAATGTAGCAGAATTTAAAACCAGCCCTTGCCAATACTGAATTTCTTGACCCTCTAAGATAAATCGTACCTGGCTTACTAAATTTGTTAGTAGATCAGGGGAACCAAGACCGTCATTCCATAAGTAAGCCATTCCCAAACTTTCCTCCCAAACTTAGCTCAACATCTGATAATAAGCAGCACTTACTAGTCTGTCTTCATTACACCTAATGATCTTCAACCAAAATCTAAGCATCAAAATAGACCTACGTAGTTTTAACGAAAACAGGCCCATATCACCTTTCTGAACCTGTGAATGAGTTGTCTGATGTAATCCAAACAGCCTTTTATAATACTGGAGCTGGAGGGAGCTCCAACTTCTGTGCCGCTTCTCCGCCCCAAATCTCCGCTCCATATTCTAATACTGGTAAAATTTTTGTATGAAATATTCATTTATGCATTTTTAGGTTTTTAATTCCCATTATCGTCGGATTTCTAAAGATTGCAGACATGCCTATATGCCCCCAGGGCATAACTTACAACCTTAGCCCTGAGGGCTTTGGGGGGGGGGGGTGTCATGCGCAAAAACGTAAGTTCTGGACCCTTCAACTACGTTCAACAAAATGGTTGTATCAAAATGTTGATCGGAAGTGTTTGGGGAAATGATGAGTGTGGGGGGGCATTCGCCCTCCAATCGCTTTTGACTATTAATAAGGATACTAGCCATCTCAATTCCCAATTGAATGAGGCCTCTTTGAAGTTCCTACAACATTGCTTTCTGTAAAAACCTTATATGCTCCCAGGGCATAGCTTACAACCTTTGCCCTGGGGGCTGTGGGGGGGGGGGGTGTCATCCTCAAAAACATAATTTCTGGACCTTTCAAACTTGTTGAACAAAATGGCTATCTAAAAATTTCGATTGAATGTGTTCGGGAAAATGGTGGGCGTGAGAGGGGGTTAGTTGTCCCCCAACCTCTTTCGACTATTAAAAAGGGCACTAGCTCTTTCAATTTCCAATCAAATGAGCTCTTTTTGAAGTTTCTAAAACAACACTTTCTATAAAAATCTCATATATCCCCAGGGCATAACTAACAACCCTTACCCTGAGAGTTGTGGGGAGGGGGGGAGGTTGTCATCCTCAAAGACCTAATTTCCAGAACTTTAAACTACGTTGAACAAAATGGTTATCTTAAAAAAAAATATTCGATGTGTTTGGGGAAATGGTGGGCGTGAGAAGGGGGGGGGGGTTGTTGCCCTTCAATCACTTTCGACTATTTAAAATTTCCTATTTATGAGCCCTTTTTTAAGTTTTTACAACACCGCTTTCTGTAAATACTTTATATGCCCTCAGGGCATAATTTACAACCTTACCCTGAGGGTTTTGTGTGTGTGTGGGGGGGGGGGGGGTGTCATCCTTAAAGACCTAATTTCGTCAACTCCCAAATACGTTGAAAAATATGGCTATCACAAAAGTTTGATTGGATGTGTTTGGGGAAATAATGGGCATGGGAGGGGGGTTAGTTGCCCTCTAATCACTTTCTACTGTCAAAAAGGGCACTAGCCCTTTCAATTTCCAATAGAATGAGTCCTTTTTGAAATTTCTAGGACAACGCTTTCTATAAAAACCTTGTATGCCCCAAGGGTATAGCTTACAACCCTTGCTCTGAGGGGTGTGGGGGGGTATCATCCTCAAAAATATAATTTCCAGAACTTTCAACTACGTTGAACAAAATGGTTGTCTCAAAATTATGGTTGGATGTGTTTAGGAAAACGGTGGGCGTGAGAGGGGGTTAGCTACCCTCCAATCACTTTCGACTATTAAAAAGGGTAGTAGCCCTTTCAATTTCCAATTAATTGAGCCCTTTTGAAGTTTCTACGACAACGCTTTCTATAAAAAACCCTATATGCCCTAGAGTATAGCTTACACCCCTTGCCCTGAAGGCTCTGAGGGGATTATCATCCTCAAAGACCTAATTTCCAAAACTTTCAACTGCTTTGAACAAAATGGATATCTCGAAATTTTGATTGCGTGGGGGGAAATGAGCATGGGGAAATGGTGGGCGTGAGAGGGGGGTTAGTTGCCCTCCAATCACTTTCAACTATTAATAAGGGCACTAGCCATTTCAATTTCCAATTAAATGAGCCCTTTTTGGTGTTTTTACGACAACGCTTTCTATAAAAAACCTTATATGCCCCCAGGGCATAACTGAGGGCTCTGGGGGGTTTGTCATCCTCAATGACCTTATTTCCAGAACTTTCAACTCCGTTGAACAAAATGGCTATATAAAATTTTTATTGGATGTGTTTTGGGAAATGGTGGGCATGAGAGGGGGGTTAGTTGCCCTCCAATCACTTTCGACTATTAAAAAGGCCACTAGCCCTCTGAATTTCCAATTAAATGAGCCCTTTTTGGAAGTATCTACGACAACGCTTTGAATAAAAACCTTATAGTCCCCCAGGGAATAAATTAGAACCCTTGCCCTGAGGACTTTGGGGGGAGTGTCCTCCTCAAAGACATATTTTATTGATGTTTCAACTACGTTGAACAAAATAGCTGTCTCAAAAGTTTGATGGGATGTGTTTGGCGATATGGTGGGCGTGGAAGGGTGTTAGTTGCCTTCCAATCACTATCGACTATTAAAAAGGGCACAAGCCATTCCAATTTCCAATCGAATGAGCCCTTTTCGAAGTTTCTACAACTCTTTAAATACGAAGTACCCTGGTCTAAGACCAACCAACCAACCAAAAAAAAAAAAAAATACATTGTGCCAACATCGTTCTTTACTTAGGCTGCGCTATGTAACGCTGCCTATGATTTAACTGTAACAAAATTGTTTAATCCTACACTCTATAGTTTGATTTAGACTCTTTAAATATGAAATAATTACGTAAGCGCAAAGAGGTCACAGCGCAATAGTTTAGTTATGATTTCTAAACTTCGGAGGGGATTCAAATGACTGGAAATTGAGAGCTCTAGTTCTCTTTCTGAGAGTCAAAAGATATCCGATATCAACTACCCCCCCCCCCAACCCTCTTTTTTCCAAATACGTCCGATCGCATGTTCGAGATGTTCATTTTGTCCAAAATACACCGATGATCATAAAACAAGCACTCCGGGGTTTACGCAACCCCTCAGAACCCGGGGGCAAGGGCTGTAAATTATGCCCCGGGTCATACAAGGTTGTTATGGAAGGAATGGTCGAACAAAATTCGGAGGGTGCTCATTCTGTTCGAAATTGAAAGCTCTAGTTCCCTTTTTAAGAGTCAAAAGGAACCGGAGGGCAACTAGCCCCCCCCCCCCTCTCTTTACCCCAAATTCATCAGATCAAATTTTGAGATAGCCATTTTGTTAAAATAAGTCAAAAGATCAGATAACAAAATCCAGGGTCATCACAACCTCCCAGAGCTGGGGGACAAGTGTTTTATGTTATGCCCTAAGGACATTTAAGGTTTTTATGCAAGGGTTTTTAAAGTAGTTCAAAGATTAGATAAGCCCGACTCCCGCCCCGGTCAAAAATTTTTAATTAATTATATTATAAACACTTCTGTAGAATGTATTTGCCAGACAAGGAACGCAGCTTACATGCGCAGGACTTTTTTTCGTATGGAGGCTCAATAATAGGCTAACGATAAAAATATTATATATATATATATATATATATATATATATATATATATATATATATATATATATATATATATATATATATATATATATATATATATATATATATATATATATATATATATATATATATATATATATATATATATATATATATATATATATATATATATATATATATATATATATATATATATATATATATATATATATATATATATATATATATATATATATATATATATATATAAGGTCGAAAAAAACTGGTAGCAGTTTTCAATAGCAAACTATTTCAAGTCGGTTTTTGTCTAATCCTCATATAAAATGTCAATCATGTGCCAGATTGGGCAACTAATGATCATATATTCGAGACAAAACCTTCACCAGGTACTTAGCAGCATGTTAAACAGATAATTAATTACATAAGAACAGCTGAGGATCCTTCCAACATTCTAAGAATCCAAATCAACCTTTTAAAGTAATTTTTTTGGGAAATATACTTAGAAGCAGTCTGTTGAAGTTTTTACGCTGAACTTAATTATTGAACTCTTACCAAGACTGGCGTTATCCACAAAACGAACTTACATAAGAAAACCTGTCCCAAATGGTAGTCTACCATGACTGCTAGTGCTGTTACCTCTACCACAATTACTAGTCCTGATTCCCGTCACATTTATTCCTAGTCGTGGTAATAACTCGTACCGAAGCTATTGCAGCCGTTATCGCTACTCCACTTGCCACAAAAACTCTTATAACAACAACTCTTACTCCTACCATGGCTACTTACGATGCACCCTTTTGACAACCTGCATGTACATTGTGTTTTGATTTAGTTCAACATACCGTCAGCATTCCCCGAAAGTATCTTCTTAATACCATTGGCCTTTTTGGTGGCCCACAATGAAACATTCTCCCTCTCCCAGTAACAAAACCAATATGTAAACAACGTGCAACTTACATAACTTACAACTCTTGCTCCAAGGGCTGTAGAGGGTCACGTCATTCCCGGAAGCATAGCTGTTGGATCTCTCAATTATTTTCTCAATCACCTGTCTTTGGGGGAGAGGGCAGCGAAAAGAAGCGTTGGTTTCGGGCTGGTCAAGAATTTGCAGTAATTACAAGGATTAAAAAAAAAGTCAAATTTTAAGCCACAAATTGATCTAGCGAGATTTTTCTGCGAACAAAACATTTAGGTAAATACCCGAAAACCTATCAAGTAATATGGAAGGAAATCTTTGTGTAATTTCTCTTTTTTTATTATTAGGGTTAAATTAGATATATGCAGGGCCGGCCCTAGACGCTTTTTTGGGGTAAGCGGACTATTCTTTTCGGGATACTTGTCTAGAATCTGGGTACACAGGAAAGAAAGACCGCATTGAAATCTCAAAGCCGCTATTGAAAAACAGATTTGTGAGATGTTACTCACTCCGTGACAAAGATTTAAACTTTAGTTTTTAGGGTTTAGGGGGAGTAAAAGGTAGCTTAGGTTAGGTTAGATTAGGTTACGTATTTAACATATGCTATTCTTTACCCCCAACCCCCCTAATGTGCATATATATAGCCCAAATTTGTTTCTAAACTATTATATTTTCATCCTATTTTGTAGTATTTCATTAGCATTAACAAAACTTCACTTCTCGCGTGTGTACCCAGATTCTAGACAAGTACCTCCTTCGGCGCATCCCCTGGTAGACCGCGTCCCCTTTTACTTTTTGACACATTGTTTACTGCGTATATTTCGTTCACAAAGGAAATAATCTGCACAATGTGTGTATGTATCGATGTCTAAACCTGTATAAAAAGGTATGAGGCATATTTAACTGTCAAATTAATCACTAAAACTCATAGTAGCTAATGACACTAAGGCAAAACTTCTAGGGAACGTTTAGGGGGAATTTTAATCAAATGAAAAGACTGCAGTGCCCTTTTTAAGAGCCAAAAGTGATTCGAGGGCAAGCAGCCCTCCTCTTTAGCCCATAATTTTCCAAACCCTGCCAATCAAAATTTTGAGACAGTTATTTTGATCAACATAGCTGAATGGTCCAGTAAATACACCTCTAGAGATATTGGGTAAGTCAATTCCCCCACAGTTATGCAATTTACCCATTATGCTTTAAAACTAATGTTGCTTTAAAACTGAATCAAAGGCACTGTGTGTATGCTGGTGCAATATCTCGGAGGCGACAAAGGGTATTAAGTTGAAAATTTCACAAAATTGTTGATAAAGGTAGTAAACTATATCATAAAACATTACGTGCAACCAAATTGTCAAACGGGCATCTCTACAATATCTCACAAATGACTAACAGTATTATAGACAGCTGCAATTTTGTAAGTATAACAATATAGTTATAACCTATACAGTATTTGGACATAAAATGGCCCATAAATTAACATGGTACTCATATGATTGTAAGACGGCCACCCCTTATTGATTACATTATTGTATACAGAAGACTGGCAGGACAGATACAAGAAATCAGAGTATATAAGAACGCTATTATTGATTGTAAAAATAAGTATCATCATCTAGTAGTGTCTAGGGTTAATCTATACCCTAGCAGAAGCAGGGGCGTCATTTGATGGGTGGCAAGGGGGGCAGCTTCGCCCCTCCAATAATGCGGAGAAAAAAATATCATACATCCCATGCCCCTTGACTATCCAGATATGGACCCTTCTTGCCCCCCCCCCAATAAAAATGCTGGAGATTAGCTCCTGAGCAGAAGTAATAGTAGAAACAATAAGAGTAGTATTAATGATAACAGTGGCAACATTAACAGTAAGCAGTAAGGGTATTCACATCATACCCTGATATTTTCAACTTAATACTTTAATCTGTTTTTGTAATAACTCCAATACACCCTGTTGAAGACCTACAAGGAAGACCTCCACGAAGGTTTCAACTTCCTGCCCTTAACCTTAGTAAAAGTAGTCATAGTGATAGTAGTAGTAGCATGCACAGAGTGCCTTTTGGTTATTTCAATATTCCTCTCAATATACACTGAAAGTTTTAACTCCATACTCTGAGTTATCCCAAAGAAATTTCTTATACATCCTTCTGGCAGCCTGTGTGCAAGCAGTGTGTTTTGATTTACTTCAACCCCCCCCCCCCTAGAAGTTTCAACTTAATACCCTTAACATCTTTACAGGTAGTAGACATAGCAGTTTGAAGAATATTGACATAATATGCTTGACGCCCTGCTTATTATTATTGATCTTAGACAGTTTGGTAATCTTAAATCCACGTCAACCTCTCAGTACCTGATCCATCTTGTTGATACCATGGGTAAATTACTTGAAAAACCTAACACTTGGCTTAATCCAATTTCTATTGTTCTTCAAAAAGCTTTCGATTTGATTAACCACAATTTAATAATAGATAAACTTATAAATGAATTACACATTGAAACTTTCCTTGTTAAGCTCGTTGCCTCTTTTCTCTCTAATAGATCTCAAGCAGTTAAATATCTAAATTGTTTCTCAGATCATCTCCCCATATATAATGGCATTGCTCAGGGGACTATTCTAGGCCCTCTCCTTTTTTCTCTTACGATTAACAGCCTTTCAACCCTTTATGACAATAGGTGGAAATTTGTCGATGACTTGACAGTTTTAGAGATATGTCATAAAAACATCTTTAGCAACCCAATGGGAATACTCCAAGATATTGCCTGTGAGGCCTCTTCCCTTGACATGACAGTTAAACCTTCTAAATCCGCAACAGTTTCAGTAAGTTTCCTGAAATCTCCTCCCCTTTTTCTTGCTCCTATTCCTCCTGAAACCTCTGTCACATCTCTTAAACTCCTTGGTGTTACAATTTCTTCTAATTTGAAATGGAATGCCCATATAAATAATATCTTACGACAAGCAAACTCCTCGCTTTCCCTCCTTAAACTTTTAAATAAATTATTTGCCCCCAATCACATTTACTACAAGTATACATTTCTTTTGTGCGTCCCATATTAGAGTATGCTTGTCCTGTGTGGCACCCTGGCCTCTCTAATGAAGCAACACAAAAAATTGAAAATGACCAAAAGAGAGCTCTAAGAATTATTTTTAAAGAGGGCATGATACCATATTTGCATTTCTTCAATATTTCAAACCTAGAGACCATCGAGAGACGAAGAAATAATTGCCTCCATTTTGCAAAAAATGCCATAACAAACCCTCGGACGGCAAGTATTTTCCCCAAACGTCACTCCCCATCCAGATTACGGCCGCCTCGAGCTGTTTCTGATCCCATCCCTGTTTTGTCCCCCATTCACTGCGGTACTTTGTGATACGAAAGAACTTTTGTCCCCTTTATTACAGGAAAAATGAATAAAATGTCCCAATAGTTTCTTTTTTTCCCTCTTTCTTGTCCCCCCCCCCCCCTTCTTGACCAGTTTTTATTTTTTAACTCTTTTATTGACTTACTGTAGTTGTATTATTGACACTTTCTTAGTGTCCCTTTTAATTTATATGCATTTATGTCTCGCTCTTTTTTTTCTGTGTATATTCGCTTATTGCCCCCCCCTTCCTTTTTTTATGTCCGTTCTAATTATTTTTCCGATTCGTATTTGTGTAAGTTTAGTTTGACCAGTTTTTATCTTTTTAACTTTTTAATTGACTTTTTACAATTTTAATTATTGACTGTTACATGGTTGTTCATTATGATTTTTCTATTTCGTTGTTGTTGTTTCATTTTTGAGAGTTCTAGTTCAACCATTTATATTGTCGACTCCGAAGTCGAAATTCGGCCCTTTGTGGGCTTGTGATAGTGATCTTTTTGAAATAAATATCTTATCTATCTTATCTTATTAAGTGCACTGCCTGTGCTTGTAATTTCTTGCTTGCTTATATATGATTAGTACTGTGCTTACAATTGCTTGATTGTTTATATATGCTTTTTGTTGTAGGTGCTTGCTTGGGTTTCCATTACACCATTAATCTAAATCAAAGATTTTGCATGGTGTCAGAAGTAAAACAGTAAACACGGATAGTAAACCACATCCATCTTTGGACTGGTCATCAGTAAACCTTAAATCGGCCTGGAAAAGGTTCAGACAACACTGTGAATTAATGTCTTCTGGACCATTGGAAGGCAAATCCTAGGCTGTCCAGTGCTCATATTTATTGATATGGGTAGGTGATAAAGGAAGAGACATTTTCAGCACATGGACTCTAACCAATGCTGAAACAAACAGGGTTCAAACTTACCTTAATAAATTTGGAGCTCATGTTGAACCCATACCAAACACTATAGTGACAAGATTTGCTTTCCACAAGCGAGACCAGGGTAATGAAAATATCAAACAATATGTGACCGATCTCAAGTTAATTGCTAATGACTGTGACTTTGATACTAGTAGAGATGACCTAACAAGAGAACGCCTTGTCTTTGGAGTTAAGAGTGACAGGATTAGAGGGAAATTGCTAAATAAAGGAGGGACATTAACCCTTGCCAGAGCAAGAGACTTGTTGCACCATTGAATCTGTACAGAAAAACCCAAGCGCAAATGACAGCTGCTAATAAGGCTGCAGTGCCTGTGATGAAACAAGATATAGATGCCCTGAAGAAAGAGTACAACAACAAGGAATGCTGTTTCTATGGTGCACCTTATACCAAGAACCACAAATGCCCAGCCAGGAGCAAAAAACGTTAAAAATGCAAAAAACTGAAGCACTTCGCCAAAATATGTAAAAGCAAAGTTTTGAAAGAAATAAGCCAACAAGAGGCAGACACAAATGCAAATGAGTTCGTGATGAACACTGTTAACTACAGGTTACTGAAACATACAGATGGGCCAGATGTTGTAATAAGAATTGTTGATAAGAAACTAGACATAGTCTCCAAGATAGACACAGGCGCAGAAGCAAACGTTCTTCCAGTCAGTGACTATAATATCATGGTACCTAAACCTTGTTTACAACCAACAAAAGACATTCTCACAAGCTACTCTGGAGAAAGATTACAGGTTTTGGGGCTTGTAGAGCTATGCATCTGCTACAAACAATGCGAGAAACAGGTTCACCAGTTTCATATGGTCAACACTGATCAAAAGCCAATCCTTAGCAGAGAGACAAGTCAGAATATGAACTTGATCAAATTCATTCTCAATGTACATAACGAACCTGAACCCACAGTAAAACCCAAAACAGCCAAAATACTTGACAAATATGGAGATGTTTCTGAAGGGGTAGGAAAACTCCCACGAAAGTGTAAAATCCACTTGAAAAAAGGAGCTGTACCGACAGTCCAAAAAGAGTCCTATTTGCCCTGCAAGAAAAACTAAAGGAAGAACTTGATCGCCTTGAACTCAAGGGCATCATTGAGAAGACGACTACACCAACTGAATGGGTGAACTCAATGGTAGTCGTCAAAAACCAAATGGATCTCTCAGGATTTGTTTATATTCTACTGATCTAAACAAATGGGCGCATCGTCCTTACCACCCAATACCATCATTTGATGATGTTGCAGCAAAATGTTCAGGAATTAAGACATTTTTCAAATTGGATGCAAGACATGAATACTGGTCCATGCAGCTAGATGAGGAATCATCTCTACTAACCCCCTTTAGCACTACGTTTGGCAGATATCGCTGTAAGCAATATCCATTTGGAGTCAAGTCGGCACAGGACGAGTTCCAACAAAAGATGGAGGAAATCTTTGAGGGACTCAATATTGTACTCATAATAGATGATATTGTTGGAACTGCAGCAAATACAGAAGATCATGACGCCAAGTTGAGGCTGGTATTACAACGAGCCAGAGAAAAGGGAGTAAGGTTCAACCGAGATAAATGTATTTTTAATGCTGTAAGAATTCCATGCTTTGGGCACTTGCTGACCACTGAAGGGATCAAAGCAGATCCAGAGAAGACGAATGCAATTGCGAACATGCCAGCACCAGAATCACACGAACAGCTACAGGTGCTCCTTGGTATGTACAACTATTTAGCAAGATACATCCCAAACCTCTCGACTTTAAACCACCCTCTGCGTGAACTGTCTAAATCCAAGACTTACAACTGGAAAACCCAACATGGTAATGCAAGGAAGCAAATCCAAGCCTCAATCTGCAAGAACCTCTCATACTTTGACCATAAGAGCAGACATGTGGAAGTCATAGTAGATGCCTCTCAACATGGGTTAGAAGCCCAACTAGTCATCAACAGCAAAACAGTTGCCTTTGGATCCTGCTCCCTCAGTGGAGCAGAAAAACAGTATTCACAGATTGAGAAATGAATGCTAGCCGTAACATATGCTTGCAAATACTTTCGCCAATATATATATGGAAGGACAGCCACCATAACCACCGACCACCAGCCTCTTGAGTCCATACTTAAGAAGCCCATATCCAAGGCTCCACAGCAACTTCAAAGAATGATGATTGAAGTTCAGAAGTACGATATACAAGTCATATATCGCCCTGGCTCTGAGATTCCGGTTGCAGATGCCCTTTCCAGATTACACTTGCCTGAAACAGATCCAGACACACAGCATGACCCTGAGTTCTAAGTTTTCTCAAATCTGTCCTGATTCACAACAACATGATCAAACAAATCATAGAGCAAACAAGGATAGACCCAAACCTACAAGTGTTGGTCAAGACCATTGCTGAGGGATGGCCAGATTATTGCGATGAATGCAACACTGCAATACTCAAGTTTTGGAATCACAGGGATGAACTAACATACATGGATGGTGTGATTCTGAAGGGCAACAGAATTATAATCCCAGAAACACTTCAGAATGACATTTAAAACCAACTACACGCTTCCCATCTAGGAATGGTCAAAACCAAAGAACGAGCCAGGATGGTAGTGTTCTGGCCAAACATTACAAAAAATATTGAGTACATGATTGGCAGCTGCAATACTTGTGGTACTATGGCACAAAGCCAAGCCAAAGAGAGTATGATAACATCCGAAATCCCCACCCATCCATACAAACATATCGGAATTGATATTTTCGAATCCATGGGATCTCAGTATATAGTCACTGCTGACTATTACAGCAGGTTCATCGAAGTCGATAAGTTAACAACTAGCACATCACAGCAAGTGATCACCAAACTGAAGGCCCACTTTGCCAGACATGGAATCCCAAAAATACTGACATCAGACAACAGGACTCAGTTTTCGTCAAAGGAATTAAGAGAATTCGTAGACAAATGGAGCATTGACCAGAAAATGTCAAGCTCAAACTATCCACAGTCAAATGGATTTAGCAAAAAATCAGTACATACAGCAAAACGGATCATGTCCAAAGCCATAGAACACCAGTCTGATCCATACTTGGCCATGCTGGAGTACTGTAACATGCCAGTCGATGGGCTAGCCTCACCAGCACACTTACTGATGAGCCGACAACTCAGATCCATCTTACCAGTTCTTCCCAAACACTTAGATTCCAAGGTCATTCCACCTTCATCTTTCCAACAAGCCAGAGCAAGACAACAGAAACTACAAAGTGAATCGTATAATAGACACTCAAATGACCTAAAACCACTGCTCAAGGATCAGACTGTCTGGGTAAAGCTCGACCCCAATGCTAGGTGGCAGAAAGCACTGATCCTGGAAAAGTATGAATATGCACCACAATCCTACATTCTTCAAACAGAGAATGGAAAGATCTACAGACGAAACAGGCAACAGATCAGAAAAAGAAACCAAGGTATGCCCACCAAGCCGCATTTTGAAGCAACATCCCTGGAACCCAGCATGCCTGGAGACCAACCCCACGCATCTCCTCAAGCTCAAATAGGAATCAAACATCCACATAACGCCCAATCAAGTCCCACAAAGTTCCCAACACTACCTTGTGCTGCAACAACACCCACCAAAAGATTTAATACCCCAATAGCAGATGCTGCCATGGCAGAGTCTCCTCCATGATCCCCTCCATACCTAACCCAATGACCAAGACAGCCGCTACGCAACACCACGCGTTCTGGCCAAATCACAAAACCCCCCAGGCTCAACCTTTGAAGTTATCAAAAGAAGGAGGATGAGGAATATTGACATGCTATGCTTGACGCCCTGCTTTTTAAGTGCACTGCCTGTGCTTGCAATTTCTTGCTTGCTTATATATGATTAGTACAGTGCTTACAATTGCTTGATTGTTTATATATGCTTTTTGTTGTAGGTGCTTGCTTGGGTTTCCATTAAATCATTAATTTAAACCAAAGATATTGCACAGTTGTAATATTAGCAATAGTGGTAACATTCAACTGATGTCTTTTGGGTAGTTCAACATCTCCCTCAACATGCCTTGGTTAATTGACCAACCCCCTCAAAGTTCTAACTTAATACCCTCAGTTATTTCTGGATTTCCCCCTCTTGACAACCAGTATGCACAAGACATGTCACTTTAAACCCTCAAACCCTTCACTTTAATGCACACGTCAAACATGCCCCCTGTCCAATAACAAATAGCCTACTATATATAAGCAATGTGCAAACTACAAAACTTATAGCCCTTACTCAGAGGACTATGAGGGGTTAAACATCTCCAGAAACATAGCTACTGGACCTTTAAACTATGCTGAACAAAATAGCTATCACAAAATTTTGATGAGATTCATTGGAGAGTTAATGGGCTTGGGAGGAAAGCTGTTTGCCCCTTCAATCACTTTTGTCTCTTAAAAAGAGCACTGGAACTTTTAATTTACAATCAAATGAGCTCCTTCAAAAGTTTTTATGATAATGCTGCACTCCCTATGCTATTGATTATACATCCTTTCAGAAACAAGCCTGCATATAGTTTCTTTTGGTTAAATGAAACTCCTGCTAAATATTCCCTAAAACTTTCACCTTAATACCCTTAGTCTCATTAGTTATAGCAGTAGTTGTAGTAGTATACACACAGTGCCAATTGGTTAGTTCAAGATCTGCTTTAAAATACCCTGAGAGTTCCAACTTAATAATGTAAGCTGTTCCAGAGATATTGCTGTTATGCACTTTTAACAAGCTACATGCTCATAGGTCATTTTGATTTAGTTTAACATCTGCCAAAACATTTCTTGAAAGCTTCACCTTAATTCTCTTAGCTTCAGTAATAGCAATAGCTGCAGAAGAAGTAGTAAAATTAGTAGCAGTGTATACATAGCACCTTTGGTTTTTTTCAACATCCTGCTCAACACACACTGAAAGTTTCAAATGAATACAATAAACCATTTCCAAGGCATTGTTGACGCATCCTTTTGACAACCTGTATGTGCATAATGTGTTTTGATTTAGACCTACACTGTTTCAACATTCCCTAAAATTTTTGCCATAATACCCTTATCTTTAGCAGTAGTGAGAGTAGTAACAGTAGTAATAGTAGCAGCATCACTTGCTCTTTTGACAACCTTCATGCGGATGGCATGTTCTGATTCACTTTAACCCCCCCCCCCCTGAATATTCCCTCAAGATTTCACCTTCATACTCTTAACCATAGTTATAATAGTGGTCAAAGTAATAGTAGGAGTACTAGTAGTAGCATTAACAGTAATAGCACTAGCACTAGAAACAGTAGTAGCATTAAAATTTTGTCTTTTGGTTGGTTGAACATCCCCTGATCAAGCCCTGGAAGTTTCAACCTAATATACTTACCCATTGCTATGCTATTACTGATATGCCCTTTTGATAACCTGTATGTTCATAGTGTGCCTTTTGGTCAATTGTTCTTCCCCTTTAAGCATTCCCTGAAAGTTCTAACTTAGTACCCTAATCCATTCCTGATATATACTCATAATAAATGGCTAATGGGAAATAGTTCTATTTGTAGCTGATTCAGGAATGGTAAATATTATTTTTCTTGGTTTTATTAGTTAAATATTATTTGGGAAACAAATTTGTAGGAGTTTTAGAAAAGAGCCTGAAACCCCTTGAAAATTTTGTTGCAGCAAAACTGATTTTAAATTTTTTACCCTCTAGAGAGAAGGTGTGGAGGTAGGTACTTCAAAATAGCCTACCTTCCCAGGACATACTTTAGCCTGTGGACCCATCCCTGAAAGTTTCATTTTCCTAACCTAACCCCTTTCTAAGATAGCCCAAAGTGGCTAAAGTAGAATTTTAGGTAAATTTTTTATTATTCATATCATTGACTTATGAATAAAGTAAACATACCACTCAATGTTTTTATGCTCTTTCCAAATATAATAATCATTTTTGTTGGAAATGAATTTTACCTCCACCCCTATGGATGGGGTAGGCAGCATCTTTTGTAGAGGGGGGCAGCCGCTTCTGTGATGGATGGGGGAGGGGTCTTACTAATACTTCCCGAGGTCCTTTGAATATAGGTCTTTAGAAACTAGTCATTCTATAGTTTGCTAAAACTCAGCCTTTAACATTTTCCATGTTCTACTTTTCCTGCAAAACAGTATAATATAAGAGAACCACTATCCAACTTCCAGCAAACATAAAAACCACAAAAGCGATTTTACACAAATCACATTATGTTTATATAACAGCTTCTTCTAAGAACTCAATTGAAAAGTTTACAGTGGGGCAAAATTAAACATCAAAATTGGTATAGGGGAGACTGGCCCACGTTTAGCCAAAGCAAACAGTTTCAATAAAAGAACCTATGGGGCTTCTGATGGATTTTAAAAGCTCTGACAGATGGCAGTGTATGTTTTTAAAATGTCTGACCTTAATTAATACTTTTGCCAAAAATATCAGATTGGATCAGGTTTTAAGGTGATTAACTCTGGAATTTTGTTCAATTTTGTCTGAAAGCCTACGCCTAATAATGAATACGGTACTAGAAAACTCGAGTTGTAAACTCACATTGTATCCTCTTATTATTTGCCTGTTTTCGACAGCTTCCGAGACACGGCATCTTCACCAGTTTGCTGTTAGTATTTTTTCATCCTGCAGGATAGCAAACTCCCATGTTTGGCCACAATACCTGGAGTAAATTCAGCATGCTGTACCAAGGTGTCCAAAAGTAGGCCATTCTTGTGAAAGTTGTGTAACCAGCATATGTTAAGGTTGAAGGCAAGCTTAAAACCCAAAACTCTGTTAATTCTGGTGTTTTTTAATCCTGTCAGACCATTAGGTGAACTCAAAGTCTATTTTTTCCTATTGAATTTTATTCAAGATAAAATGCTTAAAAGTAAAACAGAAGAGAAAAGAAAGAAAGGTGGCTGTAATCCAGAAGAAAATAAAACAACAGTATTTTCTGTCTTATTCTACAAGAAGTCAGTTGGATTCTCTAGAAGTGTCATGGCTGTCCCAAGAGGAACGCTGCAAGACTACATAAAAAAAAGTTGAGAAGCTGAATATCCCTCTAAAAAGCCTGGACCTAAGTTTCCTTACACCCTGTTACAACACATGATAAATATTTACAGAGGAACAAGAAAAAAGACTAAAAACGTACTTGAAAACAAAAGCTGATATGCTTTTGACTGTGTTCCCCTAGAAGTGTGTAAATTTGCATACACTTATGCCATTATTAAGAGCATAAAAGTACCAGATAACAGAACTGCAAAGGCAGTGGAGGAATTACAGGTAAAGATTGGTACCGTGGTTTTATGGATTGCCTTAAAACTCTATCAGTAAGAACACCAGAAAGTACAAGCCTATGTCAGACAACTGCTTTCAACCGTCACAGTGTAGGAGATTTCTTTAACCACCTAGAGTGAGGCCTATATAAACACATGTTCAGACCACAAGACATTTGAAATTTTGACAAATCAGGTCTGAAAACATCCACAAGCCTGGTAAAATCATTGCACAGCGAGGCAAGAAGTAAGAATGGAAGGTCACGTCAGCAGAAATAGGTCAGTTGACCACGATTTGTACTGGTGTTAATGCGTTGGGAACACAGTCCTTCCTCTACTTATTTCCCCACAGAAACAGTGTCTGGAAATTTTACTCAGGGGAGCTTTACCAGGAACCATCACAATCAGCTCAGAAAATACTTCTGGCTGGATGACTGCCTCTCATTCTTTGCTTAACTTGCAGCATTTTATCCATCAAGTTAAACCCTCCAAACAGTCATCTGTACCTCTGAAATTAGAGCACTAGATCAGCTGATACACTATTGAATTGCTTGATCTAGCTAAAAAATAATAGTGTTGTCCTTTTAACTGTCCTTCCACACACTACTCAAAAACTACAACCTCTGGAAATGATAGTGATGGGGCGCCTTAAGGACCACTACAACCAGGAAGCTGCAAGTTTTATGACTGCCAACAAATGTAAAGCTATATCAGTGAATAATATTGCTGACCTGCTGGGGAAAGCATATCCAAAGGCTTTCACTCCTGAGAATATAATCAGTGGAGTCAGAGCAAGTGGTGTCTACCCCACAATTAGATATGTTTTCAGGGATTATCAGTTCTTCTTGTCATATGTCTCAGACAGAATGCCTACCACATCTAAAGAAGCACTTGCGAGAGAAGTTTCTATGCTCAGCGCAAGTCCTGTGCGACATTTAGACTACTTTAATATAAACCCTGAAACAGACACAGCAAGGTTCTGTCTCTAAATGAGAAGCAAAGGTCAACAGATGATTTGTTAAAGAGATCCACCATGCAAACCCCTTTCCAAAAGGCTCAACATGAAAAATCAACAGGAAAAAAATATGAAAAAGTCACAGCTCACTGACACCCCCACGAAAGAATGCATTACGGCTAGGATAAAAGCTGTATCTGCCAAAAAGCCCTAGTCCTGGAATGGAAGAAACTCAGAGAAGTGAAAAAACTAAAAAGCAAAAGGTGTCTCTCTCACAACAAGAGTTACAGTTATAGTGACGATTCTGACATAGATGATCCTGTATACAACAACTCTTCAGACCCCAGCATAGACATTGAAGATGAGCCCCCAACCAGCAACTTCTAATTTGACACTGAGAAGGTCAAGGCTGGTGATTACATTCTGATTGAGCAGAAGAGCAAGAAAGGGAATTCTGTTCACAATATTATCATTATCAAAAAGTAGCAACTGAAGAACTTAAGGTCCACTTTTGGAAAGAGACTGGAGCAAGAGACTTTGTGCTAAGTGAGGAGGTGAAGAAATGGCGGAGTGTTTGTAATTGTCTTTTTCAAGGATGGTATTGAATGAGTTACTTTTGCTTTGTCATGCTCAGCAACTTCTTATCGCTTGAATCAACTCATAGAGAATTAAACAAGTCAAAATCAGCCAATTGTGGGCCAGTCTCCTATCTATATATCAGACCAAAAATAAATATTGAAGATCAAAACGTAAATTTTGATATTGCAAATGATGTTTGGAAATTTCTGTTTGTTTCCAGCTTTTTTAACCATCTACCAGGTAACATCCAACAAAAAACTCGAACATAAGAAAAGCTCTTGTTAATATTGGATGTAAATTTTAAGTTCTAGGGGGGCAGCTGCCCTCCTATGCCCATGCCCCTATAGGCTATATACCAATTGAAAGTATATATTAGTACATTAGGGGGGTGGGGGTAAATTTTATTTCTTATGTAAAAGAGAGGGGAAGGGGGAAATGCTATCTTGGAAAGGGGTTAGGTTAGGGACATGAAACTTTCAGGGATGGGTCTACAGGCTGAAGTGTGTCCTGGGAAGGCATTTACAAGTCCCTATCTCCACTTCTTCTCCCTCTAGAGGGTCTTGACTTTTGATGACCTTTAAAAATCTGTGTATTATAAAAGTGAAACCACAAAAAAGAGTACAACAAAACTGTTTTCAGCTTTACAACTTTGCTCAATCCTGATTTATAAGTTTTTAAAGATGTGTAAATACATTTCCTAAATTTTGAAAAAAAAAAAACAAAAAAACATTGATATGGTTTAAATTCTACTCAAATAACAGGAATTATATTTTCAGAACTAAAACCAGAGAAAAAGAAACTGATAAGTCAAAATTAAGGTAAAATGCTGTTTTGTCAAAATTTCAATAGGTATAGACCTGTTATGTAGGCAAATTTCAGGACCCTCTAGAGGGAGAAGGAGTGGAGGTAGGTACTTCAGTAAATGTTTACCAAATCATATTATCAAACTACAAATAAAGTGAATATACCACTCAATTGCTCTTTTTTATGCTCTTTCCAAATATAATAACCATTTTTGTTGGAAATGAATTTTACCACCACCCCTCTATACCAATTCAGGGTATATATTTGCACATTATGGGATGGGGGAAAAATTTAAACTTACCTCCCATTTACATCAGAAATAAAATTTGCCCCTGCCCCCCCTAATGTACAAATATATACCCTGAATTGGTATATAAGGATGGGGGTAAAATTTATTTCCGACAAAAGTGATTATTATATTTGGAAAGAGCATAAGAAAGGCATCGAGTTGTATATTCACTTTATTTGTAAGTCAATAATATGATTTGGTAAAAATTTACCAGTACTTCTAAAGGTAAATAGGATATATACCAAATCATATTATTGAGTTAGGAATAAAGTGAATACACCATTTGATGCCTTTTTTTATGCTGATTACAAATATAATAATAATTTCTATCGGAAATGAATTTTAGCCCCCCCCCCCCAATATATTCCAATTCAGGGTATAAATTTATACATTAGGAGGGGGGGCAAACTAGGTTTCTGATGTAAATGGTAGGTAAGTTTAAACCTTACCCCCACCCCCCTAATGTAGAAATATATACCCTGAATTGGCATATACAGGGGGGGTATACCCAATGGATAATCTCTAAAAATTTCTATTCTATAGAATGTAAAAATAATATCCAACCACACTTAGTTATTGCCAAAATTATCCAACTAGTTAGCTATCTGAAAAATCCTTTTATGCAAATAAAAAATTATTCAACTAGGAAAATAATTAAAATTTTAAAGAAAAATAGCTTTATCTTGCTAGCCAAATACAATAAAGCATAAGAGCCAACTTAATATCTCTAACTAGGTGGATAATACTTTAACTTAATGCTTCTGATATATATCTAACTAGACAGATAAGTAAATTGTTCATACAAACTAGTGATAATATCTAACTAGTCAGACAATTTTTTCTCTTAGACATAGCATGAACATCTAATTTGGTAGATATATCAGAAGATCCAAGACTCGGCATTATTCACCTAGTTAGATATTCTTGCTGTGCCTAAGAGAAACAATTTATCTGGCTAGTTGGATATTATTGCAAAACTGCATAGCCTAATTGAATTTACTTATCCTCCTAGTTGGATATATATCAGGAGTGTTAAGACTTGTTATTATCCACCTAGTTAGATGTCCATGCTGTGCCTAAGAGAAATGAATTATCTGACTAGTTGGATATTAACCCCAAACTGCTTAGAGAATCTTCTTATCTGCCTAGTTGGATATTTATCAGAAACACTAAGGAACATTATTATCCAACTAGGTAGATATTGTCTCTGGCTAAGAGAAACAATTTATCTGGCTAGTTGGATATTATCCCAAAACTGCATAGCCTAATAGAATTTACTATCCTCCTAGTTGGATATATAGCCTATCAGGAGTGTCAAGACTTGGTATTATCCACCTAGTTAGATGTTCATACTGTGCCAGAGAAACAAATTATCTGGCTTGTTGGATATAAACCCTAAACTGCTTAGAGAATCTTCTTATCTGCCTTGTTGGATATATATAAGAAACACTGAGCTACATTATTATCCAACTTGGTAGATATTCTGTATATTACATAGACAGTCAAATATTCAGCTAGGTAGGTAAAGGTGTAAGAGTCTTAAAAATGTTATTATCTGTCTAGCATGATATTTTATCTGGATACTAAGTGCAGTTGGATATTATTTTTACATTCTATAGAATGTAATTTTTTTTAAGAATATCCATTGGGTACCTTCCCCAATAGAAATGATTATTATATTTGTAAACAGCATAAAAAGGGCATCAAATTGTGTATTCACTTTATTCCTAACTCAATAATATGATTTGGTATATATTTATCCTTCAAAATACCTTCTTGGGACATACTTCAGCCAATAGATCCATCCCTGAAAGTTTTATTTTTTTAGCCTAACCCCTTTCCAAGATAGCCAAAAGTAGCTAAAGTAGAATTTTGCCAAACTTCCCCCCCCCCCCCCAAGGTGCAAATAAAAACCCTGAATTTGTATATAGGCTATAGGGGTGGGGGTAAAATTCATTTCTGACAATAAATGATTTTTATATTTGGAGAGGGCATTGAGTGGTATGTTTACTTTATTCATAAATAAATAACATGAATAACGAAAAATTTACCGAATTTTACGTCTAAAATAGTAAGAACAGCCTAGTCTAACCTTATAAGAGCCTTTTTTTCAACTTTCTTGAAACCAGGCGACGTAAATAGATGCATTACCTATAACCCCCTTATCTAAAGGCCGATCATTCCGTGGCCAGCTACTCTCTGGAGCATTTTCTTTGTTACTATCCGTATCCATGTTTCTGGATGGATTCTCAAAAGAGACTGATCCATACATATATGAGTCACGTTTTCAAAATTTAAATTTTGGCAATGCCGCTTACAGCTGAAAATTCGGATATTTCCCGATAACTTAAGAAGTTTATTTTATTTTAACGCTGCATTATACTTACGCGTTAATTTTAAATAGATTAATTTTTCAGGTTGTTTTCTTATTTGAGTTTATTTTCTGCAGTTTGATGTATAACTTGAACATCTTCTTCGTAGTTAAGTGTATTATATAAATAAACTTTCGTTAGTGGTCTAGAATAGATGCTCTTCAGATAGAGACATGCTAGAACAAAAAGAGTGACATTTTTAAATTGCTGATTATATGTTCATTCTTGTGGTTTTGTTGGCATTTAGACAGTTCATTTCCAGCCCCCCTTTATTGATTTCACATAGCCCTAGGTTATGTAGAAAAAACAAACATAGCCTAATTGGCTAATAGATGAAAACTAACTGAAGTTTCAATGAAATAGAGAAAAAACAGGAAAACATTAGGCTTATTGGTAAATTTGGTATTTATTTAGCCTTGGCCCCCTCATAAGGAGACATGTTAAGAAAAATATTCTTACTTTAAAATATGTATAATGATCCTAGTTCTTATATTGTCCAAGGGGAGAACCTTTATCGTAAGGTGTTTCCTCTAAAAATCCTCAAAAGTGAAAAAGTTTCCTCATATCACCACGTTTTTAATTCAATGCTTAAGTCTTTTGAAATTGCCGCTGTAAACTGCTACCAAATAAGTTGTTTTATAGATAGCATTTAGCACATGTTTTAACACGTGTGTCAAAAAACGTGTTTAAAGAAAAAGTAGTGGTATATTGAGATTATAGAAATTGTGAATTCTGTTATAAATCATGCCATTAACAAAAAACGCCACTTAACAAAACCTAACCTAACCACTGCTATTAATATTTTGTATTTACGCCACTGCTATTCGCCCTTCGCCACTGCTATTCGCCTTTCGCCACTTCTATTAATATTTTGTATTTATGCCACTGCTATTCGCCCTTCGCCACTGCTATTTAAAAAAATAAAAAGACCAGCATGA